>NC_054828.1:50511255-50829588 GCF_018345385.1 Vulpes lagopus
AAGAGCAAAATAATGACTGTCAAAGATGAAGGCCTTCAAATAAAAGACAAATCAGTGGGACAAGAAAGCTTCAATACGGAGGTAAAACCTGGAGAAAGTATTACCTTGATTGTGGCGGGGGGGGGGATGTGCATATATTCAAACTCCTCAAAATGCAGATGTTAAATACGTGTAATTTTCTATATAAATCAATTATACCTCAATAAAACTGTAAAAATAGAATAAGCTAAATAATAGAAAATATTGTTTGAATGATTACTCTGTATCAGGTAGACGCAAAGACAATTCTGAATACTTTTCACGTGTATTACCTCCTTAGACCCTCTTAATAACCCTAAGAGGTGAGCAGTATTGGTCTCCATTTCACTGGTGAAGGAAATCGAGGCCCCGGAAAGTTAGAATCACAGAGCTTATAAATGGTGGGACGAAGATTTGACCCTAACCCAGGATTCGTAAAACTATATACTACTGTAACGGGAGGAGAGAAGGGGTTCAAAAAGAAAGAAAAGTCAGAGTACTGCAAGCCAGCCTTCTCCTTTGAGCTGAGTGGGTTTCATTGTCCTGAAACTCTGGAGTCAGATTTGCAAATATTGCTAACCAAAGACTCTGTGGCTCCTCCACACCCCGGACCGTTCAGGACTGCGTAGTCCAATATACATATTAAAGTTGTATAGGAAAGAAACACGTGCGGCAAGTGAAATAGAGTCACGTGACATTGGAAATAAACGCAGGCAGCTGCACAAGAAACGTCCAAGTAGAGAGTAATAATGTCCCTTGATCCTTTCGTCCTTTCAAGTTTATGATCAGAATGATCTAGATGAGGGGGAAAGGCTGGTTACAAAGTCGGGTGCCTACTGACTGGCGTGCTTCTAACTATTTGGGGGTCTGCAGCAAGAATGCAAATGGAGGTGCACAGAACACATGAAAACATAAAAACAATGCTGAAAAATATATACAGTCAGGGTAACGTGCTGTTAGGGTAAAACGTGTTCTCTTTTCCTACGTTGAATAACAACCTGGAAGGGCAATATTGAATTTAGAATTCTTGGGCTACTCGGAATTCTGTGTTAGAATATGGTGATACGGGGAGAGTTGGCTCCTGGCCCGTATCTCCACTCACTGTATCAGTCCCGTGATTGCCCCCTTCTTATCTGACCTCTGGCTCTGTTGTGCACCTCAAGGGCCTCATACATCTAAACTGTGTTCACAGACCCTCAACCCTAAGCACTCCCTGGACCACCTCTCAGGCCTCGTGCACCATGCTGACCACACAGCCTGTCTTCAAGACCCCGGAGGGAGGCCATGAAGGCTTGACATCATTCGCTCGAGGGATACCAGGAGCCACTATCTGAAGCACGATGTACACCCTTGCTACGCACAGCACCAGGGACATAATTAGAAATGCAGCATCTCAGATCTGCTCCAGGATGCCTAAATTAGAATCTGCATGTTGGCAAGATCCCCAGGTGTTTCTTAAGCACATTTAGGTCAGCAAAACACAAAAAGGAAGGGTAGCTGCTTGGTTCCAAGGCCTCCTCAGGCTATGGAGAGAGGCAGGGCCGAAAGAAGGCTAGGATGGCGCTCGCTAAAGAGCATGCTTGCCAGTGTCTGAAGGTCAATAAAGGCCGGGCAGACCGCAAACCGATTCGGTAGGCCTAGCGGTAGGCCTAGTGTAAGAGACACATGCCGCACTTCACGAAGGGGATGCCGAGGGCGTCAGCCCTGCCTAAAGGGGGCGGCTAGTGATCATCTTCAGTTCACTGTGGCCCTGAGGATGGATAGCAGCCATGAGGTGAGTCAAATTGTAGACAGATGAAATTAATAACTAGACCAGTAGTGCTCATGGTTGGCGGGCAGTTATCAGAATTTCCTAGCAAGGTATGAGAAAATATTCATGTCTCCACTTCCACTCCAGAGAAAATATCTAAAATTTTGGGTGAAGGAGGGAGACATGACACATTTTTATATTAAAAAAAAATTCCAGGTCTTTTTGATAATGTGGAATCCTCCCCATCCTCTGCCTCTACCCACCACCCCCCATCAAGTTAAAAATTGTTTTAAACAATAAAATAGATTTTTACATTGATTGTCACACTTGGAGCCTGGGGTTGTGTTTGGAAAAGGCTGATGACCCGTTTGATTCTTTCTCAGTCATTCTCTTGTCACAATCCACTCTCCCTCCCCACCTGCAAGGGAAAACAAAACGGACGAGCAGTGGGATTATAAGAGAACAGTCCCTGGATCTTTTGGTCCCCAAATGAATCTCTGTGGGAAATGCATTTTGCCCTGTGCATCTGGGTTTTATCAAAGGGAAAGATTCTGTCTTTGAATAGTCATATTCTTCAAAGTAGGTAAAAGCCAAAAAAAAAAAAAAAAAAGTTGGATAAATCAAAAGGAAGGTAGTGTAATTACTGAAGAATCCCAAGACAATCACTTCCGTTCCTTTATCCACATTTCCACATGTAGATTATTGCACAAACAATATCCAAGGCATAATTCAAAAATAACTCATTTTTGACATTGGAATGCAATGCTACTTTTTTCTTTAATAAATATTTATTGAGAACACACTACATACTAGGCACTTTCACATACATTATTTCATTTCATCCTTACAATAACTCTTTGAGGGAGGCATATAAGCAGTCTGAGGCACAGAGAGGATAAATGACCTGCCCAGACCATTTATCAGCGAGCTAGTGGGAGAGTGTCTCCAGCACACCCAGTGTTCTTTCCACAACGATGCGTCTTTTACTTAGTTATCTGGCACTGCTGGGAACAGGGTTTCCATAAATATGATCTCTCACTATAGAGGCTTAGCCTGCAGAGCAACCAAAGTTTAAAACTTTGGGCATTTTTGAGGAAAGACCTCAATATGTATTGCCTATTTCCCTACCTTCTAAATAAAGGGTAGTGAACACTAGTTGACCTTTCGCTAATAACACAGAGCCATTATCATGATTTTTTTTTATTATGTTATGTAGGAGAAAAAATAGGTTTATGTTTTCTAAATTTTCTGTCCCTTTCCCTCTCATTTCATATGTTAAAATAAGCACTAGGAAGCAGGGCACAAGGCATAAAGTGCATGGAATCGGTATAAGGCCTTTGTGACTCTTTAATGGGCTGGAAGACCCTCGGACTTCCAAATTTGGCAAGAAAATTGTTGGTGAACTGACTTCTGCATAAGTTACAAGGCAATATTTGAAGTTTGGGGGCAATAGTTTCACTTCCCTAACTCAGTCTCCCCTAAGAAATTCTTAAACCACAGAAATAATTAGATGTAGCTCTTACCACCTACTTGTTGAAGAATAAAAATAAGAGCAGAGTCTGAGCTAAGAGCATGGACCCTGAAGCTACTGAGACAGCGTTTTTGTCATTTACTCACAGTGTGACCTTCAGTGAGTCACACGGCTTCTCTGTGCATCGTTTTTCTCACCTGTTCCTAAGAGTTCTTATGAGGATAAAATAGGTTACTTATGCTTGTAAAGCTCTTTGAATGCTGCTTGGCACGTAAGAATTGCTTTAAGCCTGTAAAATAATATAGACAGAAGCCAAATTCTACTGGGAAAAAAAAAGTCATAGATAATCCTGCAACTGTATAATCAAGGATCAACTACATAACTAGAATGACTCTAGACTTGAGGCTCCCCCTCCCTGCCATTCTGTATGCGATGCCTATTAAAAGGGCCCCTCAGAAGTAAGTTGGTTATTTCTAGTGAATTCCATGGCTTGTGGTAACACGATCCATCATGAGATGCTGCAACAGGCTGACATTTTCCACATGTAAATCCTGCACTTTGTAATGTAAGAGCAATTACTTTTATGAACAAAATCTTTCCAATCCACCATTTCAAATCCTTGTCTTGCCATGTCATAGTCAAAACATCTGTCCATTAAAGCCAATGTAAAAGTATATTAAACCAAGTGTGTTTGGTCTGGGACATCTGCTTCTTTCTACCAGAATGAGAACTATTCTAAATTCAATGGGTTCAGTCTGTAGGGCTTTCAAGAAAACTTCTCAGTCATATTCATGGGGATTATCAAATAGCCCACATTTTGATTACCGTTTCAGGTTCAAATAGAATTCAGAGTTCAACAAGGGACTCAATCAAAATAATGACAACAATAACAACTAAAATGCAGAGAATAAAAATCTTTGTATGACACTTTTATATAAAGAGTTTCATATATTTATGTTAAGTATTATATAAACATGATATAATGACTTGTACTATAATGAGTACTCTATATTTTCAAAAAATATCAATATATTTTCCTATTCTTTATTCTGCTTACTGGCTGGAAAATAGTTTTAGTTTTCATACCAAATTTGATGGAGGAAAAGAATAAACAGAGATTGAATTCAGGAGATCATTATAGGCATAGATTTCAGATCGTACCTGCTCCAACTCCAATATCTTTATTGTTTTTTCCATAGACTTCTTAGTTGAGGATCAAACTATGCGAAAGTTTGGATATATTTCCAAGAAATCATTTGCTATTAAATATAAGTCTAGAGCTTAGTGACAAAGTTGCCCCCAGAGGTAATTAAATTTTGAGAGAAACCTATCTAAGAAATGTAGTCAAGAAAATATTCTTCTTTCATTGTTTTCAACCAATATTTGACTCATACACAAAGGAGTATAGTTTTCTAAAATATCAAAGCCCCGTTAGGCTCCCTAGCCATGGTGTTGTCACTGATCATTTTCTATATTTCAATTTCTTTCCAGTTTATCAGCTGGAATTCACAGTAGAAAGAACTTGGAGTCAAGAAAATTCTGTTTAAGTCCTAATATTATCACTCACTCACTGCATTAATTTGGACAACCAACATAACATTTCTTCCCAGTTTCCTCAACTCACAGAGTTACTATGTGCTGCCTCCCTAATAAGGTTGAATGTAATGAAAGTTGCAACATGTAAGATGTTATCCATTCATCAAGTGCCTACCATGTGCCAGGCCTTATTTGAGGTGCGGTTGATAGTTTAAAATGGTCCCCAATAAACCAAGCCTCCCTGGATCCATGCTAATTGCAAAGTGACTTTGCTGTCCTTCCCATCAAAAGGTTGAGTCCGTTTCCCCATTCCTTAAATCTGGGTTGGTATGGTGACTTGCCTCAACCAATAAAATGCCACAGAAATGGTTTTCCGGGACTTCCATATCCAGACCTGTTTTCACTCTTGGAAACCCACTGCAATGCTAAAAAAGTCTAGCCTATCCCACTGAACAGATAGGTCATAAGGGAGAGAAAAAGAGCCTGGAGGAGAAAAGCCACATGGAGGGAAAGGCCACATGGATAAGCACTGAGCCACTCTAGCTCTGGCCAGCACATTTTAGAGCAAAAATGAGCAGACACCTCTGAGCCCTGCCCACATTCCCAACCAACACGATCATGAATAACAACATGGTGGTTGTGTCAGGTCGCTACAAAACTCTCCCTCTTCATCAAGGAGTTTGCAAAGAAATTTTCTGTACTTTCTGTAAAGCATTGTTCTGCTTCATGCAATGATGCAGAAGCCCCCAAGTGTTCCCAATAAGTCTCTGTCATTTCCCAAAAGGCTGAGGGCCTATTGCAGACTCTAGCCAAATGTAAGTTCTGGGAAGATCAAAACCATTTGTATTCTAACAAAATTTTCAGTTTCTCACATTAATAGAAACAAGACTCAAGTCTTTATTAAGCATTATACAGTAGCCTTTTGATGGAATTGGGCTAGTTCATAGAATTTTAGAACTGAAAGGAAGCTCAGAGGCCATCTGGTCCAAGTCTCAAATATCAAGGCTAGAGAATTGAGAAACCACCGCATGTCCCCCCATTCGGCTCCTAGCAGCAGGGCCAAGCCAGGTACCTGATTCCCACCCATTCCACCGAGCACTGCCTTTCAGATGCAGTCCCAAGGTCTCCAAGTTCTCATCGAGGGCACCTAGTGTAGGATTTCCTAGTTCCAGAAGCTTGGAAAGGATACCTAAATGCATTTCTCCTTATATCATAGCTTCTTCTATTTTCATTAAATTGCATTCTGTTGCCATTTAAGGCTAGATCTAAAGTCTTTCGTGAAAGAGAGCTCCTACTTTACTTATTCTTTAAAAACAACACCAGGATGACTTTAAAGTAGCATAAAGAAAAGTACACAAAGAGGCCTGAATGGCATTTGATCAGATGAAAGAACTATTTAATTGGGCAATATGGCTTGATTCTGAATTCATTATTTATGATGTTTGTTGACATTTGAAGTAAGTCACCGGTGTTACCTTCTTAGCATTAAATAAATGACACGGAGGAAATACCATCTACAAGATGTATCAAATGGTAGCAGAAAAACAATTAAAACATCCTATCATAAACTAGATGTTTTCATGATGTTCACTCGGCTTCATCTGCGCATCTCCAAGCAGCAAATGTTAAAAAACAAAGGTTGCATTCATTCATGAAGCTAATTTTGTTAAAATACATTATCCTGTTCTTAGATGAAGGACCCCTGAGAAATGAAAAGCAAACAAACAACAACAAAAGCAACTTCATTGGCTCCAGGACTGGGTTTGGCCCATGGACAAAACTTAAGTTATTTATCCTAGTCCTGTGGCACATATGTATAAATTGCCTTGGGCTGTGCTTTCTACAACTGAAATGCCACCACATGGTTCAACCATTTACATCTCACCTCCTGAACCAGCTCAAGCTCTCGGAGAGTAGAGGCTGTGACTTCTACGTCTTCCTCCACATTGCCTACCAAATTCTACACTAAAGAAGGAGAAAATCTGCTAAAAGCACATCACTGATGATCAAAATTTGTTACTCTCTTTCCTAAAGTCATCATTTTATGTCATAATGACCGAAGCCCTCTTGAGAAGGAAATCAAGAGAAGACACAAGCTCAAATCTAGAATCTGGAATTAGAATGTAACCAGTCCCAGTTGTCTTTGCATTTTTACCAGGGGCGAGGGGTAGGTACTGAGGCATTTGTAACCTGTAAAGAACTCAAGAGCCTTGGGATCCCTGGATGGTGCCTACCTTTGGCCCAGGGCGTGATCCTGGAGACCCGGGATCGAATCCCACGTCGGGCTCCCGGTGCATGGAGCCTGCTTCTCCCTCTGCCTGTGTCTCTGCCTCTCTCTCTCTCTCTCTCTCTCTCTCTCTCTCTCTGTGACTATCATAAATAAATAAAAAAAAAAAAGAAGAAGAAGAAGAAGAACTCAAGAGCCAATTGTGATTTAGATATATGCTCTAAACTTGGGGAGGGAGGGTATTACCTTAGGGTAGCCATACTTTGTGATGTGAGTAGAGGAGACATTTTTAGGTTGGGAGAAGTGAGGGAGCAAGCACGGCATTGAAAAGTCTCGAATTGCAAAGTGACCGCCAATTCTACATCTTGGGTCCTGCTGAATCTATTGTAGTTCCTTGACTACCTCTACATGACCCAGGAAGGAGGAAGAGAGAAAAAGAGAGAGGTGTCTACCTGAATTAGCTAAATAATGCACACAGAGTTCACAAATGGGCCTTTCTTTCTCCCCTCTAGGGTGTGCCAGGAATGCCTCCTGTCTGCTTCTGTCATTTTTTTTTAAGTTAGATATTTGCTCTTCTACCAGAAAGCCTTTCTATTGACAAAGTAACAGAAGAGTAAATTTTAACTTGAAGTTTTTCCACAAGGCAGATGTCTTTTCTTGTGAGAATTGGCATATTTTTACCCTCAGAATGATCTCTGCTTTCATATGCCTAATTAAATTTTAGAGGTCCCCTGCTTAAATAAAGATTTATTAGCTGTTAAAGTTGTAGCGTAATTCTTCTGCCACCTACATGCTATCCTTGAACATATTTACAAGCAGACTAGCTTATCCACTATAAAAATATAGATGATTTAATGCTGTTATGTTATTGGTGTCAGTTACCAAAATTCAGCTTCACAATAGAGCTTTCTGAAGATACTGTTAGTTGACTTTTAGACTCTGTCAAGGTGCTTGAAGAAAAAGGGTCTGTGAATCTCAGCGATTAAGCGTTTGAACTGGTTAAGCTAAAGGGAGGTAATCAGCAGGTGTGGAACCCCAAAAGCAGGGCCCGTGCAAGGTTACGAGCTGCTCCTTGTATAAACACAGTCACATCACTAAAAAGCCTTGTCCTAATGAGTTAATGCACAGCTACTAACATTCCTGTTTGTTTAGTGAGACACACAAAAACTCATAGAAAGACAGACTGTAATGTTTTGAAAAATACTTCCACGAGCCAACAGCCTTGACATCTTCCCCTTTTTTCCCCCCTCTCTGGGATTTTTAGCCGCCACTTTGGCAATATTCCTAAAATATTCAGAATTAAATTAAATCTAGTAACATTTGCCAGCTTCTGAAGTTCTGTTTTTTTTTTTTTTAAGATTATAATTATTTATTCATGAGACCCACAGAGAGAGAGAGGCAGAGACACAGGCAGAGGGAGAAGCAGGCTCCATGCCGGGAGCCCGATGTGGGACTCGATCCCAGGACTCCAGGATCATGCCCTGGGCCAAAGGCAGATGCCCAACCACTGAGCCAACAAGGTCCCATGAAGTTCTGTTTAATAAGAAGATTTCTAGCATGGATTGCACTGTTCCTATTTCTCAGAAACTTACTCAATCTAATCAGACATTTGGATTCAATGCAGTCAACCCAATGAAAAACCCTACTGACTTCAGAGTTGAAACATCCCTTGCAGACAAAATCCGAACACCCTGGTCTGGGTAGGGACCCTGGGTAGAAACAAAGTGTGTATTCAGTTATTTAATAAAATGTAATACTTTGAAAGACATAACTTCTATTTTCTAATTTATAGGAAAGAAGAAACTTTATCAAGTTTCACTTTTAAATCTTCAAGTCTGTGCTTCAGATGACTCCCAGTCAAGACCAAAATGTATAGATTATATGCAGTGAAAGCTGGAGGTCAGGGGATTGGCAGAAGAAGAAGAAGAAGAAGAAGAAAGAAGAGAGAAGAAAGAAGAAAGAAGAAGGAGAAAAAAAAGGAAGAAAGATGACAGAATTTGAGAGTTATAATTAAAATGCCTTTTTTGGATCCTGAATTATTACAAACCAAGGTCTAGGAAGAAAGACCCTTCCAAATAATTTTCACAAAAATAACCTCCCGATGTATTTCTGTCCCATGCATTCCAGTCTTTAAATACCAATGTTAATGTTACCTTGTTACTTCACTGGAGATTAAATGAAGATAACTTCTTGCACCTTTTGGGTTCATATCAAATTAGAGTTTTTGTCTCATTGTGTTTATTTATCTGCAAACACACATCAAAGCAGACACTATGTGTGTCTGTCTTAGCTAGTGGAGAACACAAGAACTTTTTTTTCAGAGTGTCATTGATACACTCAACCATTTCCATCTTTACTGACTCATTTGTCGGGCCTAAGACTATCACATGGGAGTGTATGGGCTAGCACACATTAGTCCTAAAAAAGCTACAAATATTAAGAAAGGGTAAGCATAACTTTTTTTTTCCTTTTTTTGTCTATCATGGTAACATGCATTGACTTGATGCTCTGTGTAACAAAGACAAGGTGAGATCCACACAGATCCCAGGAATACGCTATAAAATTATGAGCTGTCCCTGTTGAAATTTTAGCATGTTTCTTTTTTGAATGTCATTTAAGATTCTAAATAACAATAAGCATCTATTAAATAAATATACTTACTTATTTGTATTTCTTCCATTTTTAGTGTCCCACCGATTTTAAAATTACCATAAATGCCACAGAGAAAGGGAAAAGGGAAACAAGGCTGAGACGCCAGGTGTATTTTATGATACCAACATACAAATTGTTAATGTTGCACCTCATTTAAAGAAAACACACACACATAGTATATGAACTCATGTGGATATGTACATAATTTCTTAAATTGTTTGATCATTTTATTGCAATATATTTTGAATCATAACAAAATGTCATTTAAAAATCCTACTGAGCAGTGAACTCTTTATTTAGATATTTAGTCCTCAAGTCTTAGAAACATCTAGATTTTTTTAAAGATTTTATTTATTTATTCATGAGAGACACAGAGAGAGAGGCAGAGGGAGAAGCAGGCTCCCTGCGGGGAGCCCGAAGTGGGACTCGATTCCAGGACCCCGGGATCACGGCCTGAGCCAAAGGCAGATGCTCAACCGCTGAGCCACCCAGGAGGCCCAAATATCTAGATGTTTAAATCTGGTAATACAGGTACCACACAGAGTTTAATTCCATACTTTTTAACACTGCTGTGTAATAATAAACAAACGTTCTATTTGGAACCACTTGACTAACTTAATTTGCTCTTTCTTATTGGAAGAGACAATAGGAAAATGATATGTTTCTAGAGTACTCAGGATTAAATTATCTATATTTAATAGCAGAGTAATGTATTTTGTATGATTTCTTTAAAATACTGAGCACAGACGGCATGGAATTATTTACTGTGAGCTATTAAAATGGAAGTTGATTTAGAACATACAAAATGTCTTTCCAATACTTTTACAACTATAAACTGGGATTACCTTACTAGCCCAATCTGTTAAAATTAAGTTAAAAACCATAACAATATTTTTTTGTGGGCTCTGTCCCCACCCAGAAGTGAATGAAAGTCACATTCCTTATCCACTCTCTCTTTACCTACAAACACAATTTTGGGAAGGTTTCTCAGAGTGTCTCTCATGAGCCTGTAGTTATAATCTGGCATCCAACATTTTTCTCCTCTCCTGTTTTGGCTTTCTCTGGAGACATCTACTTCAGCTGACTTTAAGTGTCAGGCAATTGCTGCTACCTCTCCACTATTAGTGACCATCCAAGACTTTGGTGAAACCAATATAATATCACTGATGCCCTCCAAGTGCGTTCCTGTCTTTGTTGCTGCCTGTGACACCAACAATGCATGAAGTCCTCTTCAACTTTCTTCTACGTATGAGCTGCCCATTAGTCTACTGTGGCTAGAACCCTGGTATTTGCACTTGAATGTGCTTTAACCTTGTCAGACCTTCTGCCCCTCTTATGTTACACTCTCTTACATAAGCTACTTCTCCATAGATTTACCAAAAAACCCCACAAAAAAAAAACAAAAGTATAATAAATGAACAAACTACACAACCAGCCAAACAAACAAAAACAAACAGATCCTTCTGAATTTACTTTCATTTGCTTTTATTTACTCACAATCCCTAGAACTCAAGTGAAAATTCATGTAGGCTGATCTGAAAGCTGTCTTTTGATGCCATTAGATAAAGTTTCTATGTCTAGGAGATCTCTCTTCTTACCATTCAGTTTTTCCTAAGAGATGTCTCTGTCTTTTATACATAAGACCCTACTTAGCGCATCGACACATCCCGCAAATTTGCCCAGAAAGTCTTTAACAAAGATGTATGAAGTCAAGATAAAATCTTGAGGAGATAGAGATGGCAAACAGGCAAATGAAAAGATGCTCAACATCATTTATCATCAAGGAAATGCAAATCAAAACAAGATACCACCCCATGCCAGGTCAGAATGGCTACAATCAAAAACAGAAGAGACAACAAGTGTTAGTGAGGATGTGGAGAAAAAGGAATCCTCTTCACTGTTGGCAGGAACACAAATTGTTGCAGCCACTGTGGAAAACAGTATGGAGGTTCCTCAAAAAGTTGAAAATAGAATTACATTATGAGCCAGCAATCATACTACAGGATATTCACCCCCAAAATACAAAAACATTAATTCAAAGGGATATATATATTCCCCTATGTTTATAAAGAGCATTATTTACAATAGCCAGCCAAATTATGGAAGCAGCCAAGTGTCCATCAATAGATGAATGGATAAAGACAATGTGGTATATGTACACACACACACACACACACACACACACACACACGGAATATTTATCAACAATATAAAGGAATGAAATCTTATCATTTGCTAGCTAGAGTATGATGCTAAGCAAAATAAGTCAGAGAAAGATAAACACCATATGATTTCATTCACCTGTGGAATTTAAGAAACAAAACAAATGAGAGAAGAGGAAAACAAAGGAGAGAGAGACAAACCAAAAAACAGACCCTTAACTATAGAGAACAAACTGATGGTTACTAGAGGGAGGTAGGTGGGGGGTTGGGTGAAACAGGAGATGAGGATCGAGGAGGGCACTTGTCTGTGATGAGCACAGGATGATGTATGGAGTAGTTGAATCATATTGTATACCCCAAACTAATATAACACTGTATGCTAACTATATTGGAATTAAAATAAAAGCTTAATAATCATAATAAAGAGGTTTGAAAAGATTAAATCTCCTTTTGGCGTGTGTATCTTAAGCAATTCTCTGGATGTTCCTCTTTTAAAGTTGAATATTGAATATTATTGTTGAATTAGTAGTAGAATTTGTTAAAGTTCACAAAGGACACTATCTTGTACACCAAAATATCCTAGTTCTTTTTATAATACAGTGTCAAGGCATAGGAAGAACTTCTTTCATAGTAGCTTGCATTTTCTTCAGTTTTAAGATATCTGGTTCTCTGGTTTTGTTTTTTCTTTTCTTTTCTTCTTCTTCTTTTTTTTTTACATTTTCACATTTCTAAAACCAAGATATTACTTATGAATCACATGTGCACTTAATGTTTGGGGTTTTATATATATGTATGTATATATATATATTTTTTTTTTTACTTCAAAATATTTGAGGATGAATTCAAAGCAAATGATTGCTTTGAATCAAGGAAAAACATTATCAGGTTTTGACTATTTTTTTATTGTTTTTGCTGGGAAACTGTATTTGGCCTGAGACGTTTCCTTTTTTTTTTTTTTTTAATAAATTAAGTATTTATTGGTGTTCAATTTACCAACATACAGAATAACACCCAGTGCTCATCCCGTCAAGTGTCCCCCTCAGTGCCCGTCACCCACTCACCCCCACCCCCCGCCCTCCTCCCCTTCCACCAGCCCTAGTTCGTTTCCCAGAGTTAGGAGTCTTTATGTTCTGTCTCCCTTTCTGATATTTCCCAATAATAGTGACGTTTCCAAACACACATGTAGTAACAGTAATATTATGTGACTCAATGAATGATTAAGTAGGTGACCTTTAACCCAGGTTTTAATGAACATGACTAAGAAAACCTAATCAACTTGGTATAAGATGTTTTAACTGCAAAAGTTTCCCTGGCAGGAGACATGGAATGTGTAACTACAAAATAATTATTCAGAATTGTGATATATATTTTGGGTATGTTATTTTCATGTGAATCTACATGGAACATGCATCACCCTTAAGACGAGTCAACAAGTGTTTTGCCTGCGTGAACCTGACTTTAACATGTGTTGGTTGTTGACAGGGCAATTATGTGTGTGAACCCTCCATGGACAACCAATCTTTGTCCTGTTACCTGACTATGCGCTGTGCCCTGACATCAATCACCTGTGTCGTTCTACTTTGCACTACTGTTTTTAATGAATTCCTAGTAAAAGAGTGTGAATAAATTGGCATAAATGAATCCTCACTATGGGGAAATAAAAGATATTCTCCCAGAACATTCCATAAGCAAATTCTTCTTGATTTGGAACTAAGAATAGCAAATTGCCTCTTATGCTCCAAACTACAAAGTGATGCAGACTTTCTGCAAGAGTTCTCCCAATTTCTCATCATCCTTGGAATCTTTACCACCTACCACTTCAGTTGGAGATCCCGTTTGGTCAACAATTGTCACCTCTCCCTAACCTGAAGGCCATAATGATGAAACAAACATGTGGATTGAACCATATTGAGGATGCTTCTGATGTGTTGATTACTGAACAGTTTCCAACTGTGCTCCAAGGGACGTCATTGACAGAGGACACGACGAGAATGTATCTCCTGGGGATGTATGATGTGGTACTGGGAATACTGGACTCAGACTGTGCCAGATCTTATACCAAAGTTCTGCTGCGCATACCACAGGGAGTAGAAACTCTCCCATTTTTATTTTTGCTAGTTTAATACAGACCTCTCCAAATTGCCAAGTCTCCTAATTTGCAATAAGTTCCAAAAACACCCATCAGGCCATCTTGGCCTTTGAAGAATCTGTATCATTAAGGTGTAGTGATGGCTAAATCATAGTCCCTGGAACGGTTGTGTGGAAATCAACTGGGATACTGGTTCAAAATACAGATGCTTTTCCTCCACCCAGGATCTACTCAATCTGAATATCCAGAGTCAGGGCTCATCCCAAAAGCATGCCTGGTTTAGAAACTATTGATTTAGTGAGACGCCCAGCAATACACTATCACTGGTAGAGTAGGGTAGCAATTTACACGTGCTCCTCACAGTAGTGGGTAGAAGGAGTGCAAACCGCCCTTCCTGGGTAGCCTAGAGGCACAAGAACTGACTTCCCAGTCATTGGCATTCTCAATTTCCAACATAAAGCAATATTACCCTCATGAGGGCAAATAAGATCCCAACACAAACAGGAACTCACAGTTGGAACGTTGCTACAAACAGGTAGATGCCAAAGGTCCATCATTCAAAAGCCAGCCTCGTCTGAAAGAAACTACTATAAAGACATCTGATGTTTTATCAGCAGCACATTGCTCAGCTTCTGGTTAAAAAGTAGTTCTTTGCAGCAACCCAGTTTTAGCTGTCCCCAGGGCTCTGGCTGGAAACAAAGTTTGACATTATTTTTTTTCTCTGCCAAAGGGGCACCTCTAGCATTGACGTGTCAGACAAGACACCTGGTCAGGAGCATGATAATTCACTTATTTCCCACTGAACAAGTTAAAACCCTCTCCTTTTTTTTTTTTTTCCTGAATTGCTGTCCCCAGATGCCAGTCCCATGAGCAGCCTCTACTTTCACAAAGCTCCACTCCTGGTATCGATAGGTCCATGTGCCAAGGAGCCTAAGGAGAAACATGGTTTGACATCCTGGGGGCAATTTCTCTCCCTAGAGAAGGGCAGGCTTCCATTGCTCTGCCTTGCCTCTCATTAATGTGCCCAGCTAGGCCTCTTTCCTGCTCTACTTAACTGCATCCACTCCATTATTGATCATATTGTGTGTAATGGTACATTTGCTGAGGAAAATGATGATTACCCTGTAAAGAGAGGGCGGTATATGGGATCTTGTGTCTATACAATTTAGTGATGCTATGGAGTCTGCCTCAAATAAATGCACTGGAGATGTATTCTGGATGAATGGTGTTAGGAGCAAACCCAGACCCTGAGATTAAGACAGTCTAATGTTGCCTTCTACACTGGAAGCCAGGGCTACTCCAAAGTTGTTGTTTCACATTTTGCCTCAAAGGATTTAACATGAGGAGCCTTGTGTAATCCCTAAGTGGATACACTATAATTTTGACATGGGACGATGTGTCTGCGTCACCACCTTTTTGCATTTGCTGTGTTTTCAGTCTCTCATTTACTAGTTTATTTGGCATATTGTAAAGTTAAAAATGTTGGTACATTCTTGTCTTGTTCTTTGTGTTGGAAATTATATGGGATTTTAATCTTTTGTAATTCATGGCTATTTCTTCTGAAAGCTGATAATTGCTTCAATTATATCCTACATTCTACTACTTCTACTATTACCAATACCTCCTTTCCCAGCACATTTTTCATATTTAACTCAATCAGTCATGATAATAAAGGGCTTCATTTATTTCTTTTATAAGTTGTTGAACTGAAGATGGGAGGATCATTGAATCAGTCAGATTCCAATCAGGAGACAGAAATGACACAGTAATCTGAACAAGGAAAGTTTAATGAAAAAGATTATTGACTACCAGAGGGGATTATCTACTAGCAATAGGTAACTCTTACATAAGAGGGGGGGCGGGATGAAAGAAATGGATGGGGGGAGCAGCCATTGCCTCTAGAGTTGAGGCAAAGGACCCCAGAGAGCCCTCCTTCCTTCAAGGACTGAGATGCAGACCTCCTTGAAAAGCATGCGATCATGACCCACTGCATGGCAGAGAAGTATGCTGCACCAGTGCAACTCTGCAAAGCTACTCTCTGGAGTGTGGGAGAAGCCACCCAAGAGGGTAATGCTCATGAAACTTTCTGGGGCTTAGCACTCTACTGGTGTCCCATGAGCTCCTGGCCACCTTACACTGCAGACACAAATAGAGAGCACGTGAAGCCAGGAAGACAGGCCCTTTCCTTCTAGAGTGTCCCTGCAGGATCCTCTCTACTAAAAAGCTTAACATGGTGCATGCTGGCAAGGAAGAAAGGTTTCATCCCCAAAAGCAATACACTGAAGGGTAGATTGGGCGTTGCGAGGCAAGAGTCGAACAACTGGTACTGGTACAGTCTACCTCTTGCTATTCAGGTACAACATGTACCCTTCTCTACACAATTGAATTTCTTTGCCACCACCAAATAAGTCTATGTTTTTATCCTCCAGTATGTAGCTATCCTTTGTAGAAGTGAATAAGTTCTTACCATTTCCCTAACATGAAGAGATATAATGTCTCAACAGTCCTTTCACCCATCACTACCTTTATTAATTACTCCTCAAATTCAGTCATAGTCCCACTGAACATTCTGTTCCCAAACGACTAACTATATTCAACAGCACATCCTCCCCTACACAGTATTTCCGTGGTCATTAGTCCTTTTCCTCCCAAGTACTAAGCTTTGTTTCCTTGCCTAATCTAAGGTGACATGGATCAGTGATGCCCGCTTCCCCCGCCGCTTCCTCTCTATTTCCTACCCCTCATCATCACTGTGTTTTAGTAGCTGATACCTCATAGATAGTGCCTTAAGATGCCAACGTAGTGGAATACGGATAATATGGGACACACGTAACAGACAAAATTAGACAAGTAATCATTAAATCTTACTTTTGGCAACTAATTTCTTTGCCCAAATAGGGAAATTGACTGATTTGATTTTTGACTCATGTCCCTCCCATCTCTACACTGTTAATGAGAGCCGAATGACCTAAAGTCATTGAGGAGAGGGATAAAGAGAAGCAGACTCGATCATTAGTTCATGAAAAGTTAAGACTTAACTACACAATGTGCCTTTTATTTATTCTAGTGTTTTTCTTCAATTGTTGCAAATCTGTGATTTGTTATATTTGACCCAGTGGAAGTCGCAAGTCACACTGACCTATTAATAGAAACTCAGCCTCCTAACAACCTAGAAACAGAGCTCAGGCCTGCTTTATTTCTCCACTTGCACCTCAATAGCAGCAGTGACCTTTGTCTATCATACACCAACAGTGTGGAGGGCATCATATTTCTACTGACATCTCTGTTTGGTGTGTGAAGCTATTTCCAAAAAGCTTCATTTATTTAATCTTCCAGCTGTCTGAAAATCTTTATGGGTGACCATTTTTAGCTTGCCCTTTACCCTTTGCTTTCTGAACCTAACCAGGTCCTTGCTGGAGGCTCGCAAAGGTCTAAGATCAGTAGGAGAAGAAAGTGGAAACTGGATGTCTAATGAAACAGAAGTCAGCTGGAAAAGTTCCATAAAATTACTTTGGGGAGAAGCTGGTAGGAGAGATGCCACTGTGTTTTTATTTCTACTATCACAACACAAAATAATTAATCGGTGAAAAAATACTTTTTGTTTAATAATTGCTGTTCTTCATTAGTGTGAACCAAGGGCACAGTCTATCTAAGACAATAACATCTGCACCCCATATTTCATTATCACCAAACTTCACATTTCACACAAAAGCACTGCTAGCACAGCCTTACAGCTTTAATTAGTTTCTGCCATAGCTGTGAAGGTCAGCCAATTATTGTGTGTGAAATTTCAATATGAAGTGGCTGAATTGAAGACAGCATTGCAACAGTGTGGGATTCTGTGGTGCTGTAAATCTAGCATTTTAGAACTATTCTTTAAAACATGAGATAACATAAAATAATCATCGGGTACGTACAGTTTCAAGGGTTACTGGTTAATTTTACATGTGCTTTGTGGGGGGAAAAACCCATAATTTCTGATTGTTTCTTGAATTCCCTCCATTACACCGTCATTATCTCTGACACAACTGTTAAGGCTGATCCATGTTTTTATGATTAACTTGTTTTACTCACTTAAAACTCCTCTGAAACATTTGATCTAGGAATAAAGCTTGGTTTTACCAAGTTTCACCTGATGCAAAGTTGAAAATATTCACACACATACACACTTAAACACCATATTTGATCCATAAAAATGTAGATGGCGTATTAATTGATTAGGTCAACTTCGGAGTGTCCCTTTTACTAAAACTGTTTTCCTAGCAATCCAATTTCATGAGTTTTCTATGTAAGATCATAGAAATTTGGAGGTGGAAAAAAAATCTTGATGCTTATCTGTTCTAGGGTCCTTTATTTTATAGATAAGGAAATGTGCCCAAGTATAATACCAGATTTCTTTCATAAGGTCACACAGCTCCTTAGCAGTAGTGTCAGCAAGAAAACCCAAGTTCTGTCACCCTGACCTTGTGGCTCTCCACAAGCCCGTTTCACTATCACAGAAAAATTTAGGTAAGGTGTACCACATGATATACAAAAGCTCCCAATTTTGCTCAAGCATTTTTCACAAGGTTTGGGTTTTGTTTGTTTTATTTTGTTTTATACTTAGACATCTAGGTAGTTTAATACTAATTCAAGCAAACAAATATTTTGGGGGTCATCCTCCAAGCAAGGTAACCCGCAGGCATTAGAGATGTCCAGGATGATTCAAATGCTCTCTGTAAGCTTCCAAACTGGCAGAGTAGATAGGAAGAGGAGACTGTAGGAATACTGGAAACAGATAAGTCTGATTAGAGAAGAATAAATAAAGACAAAGCAGAGCCAAAGAAGGTAGCCCAAGGCTGAGAAAGGAAGAAGACTAGAGGATGTTTAGCAGCATACCTGGCCTCTACCTGCTAAATGCCAACAGTCACCCTGGCCCCAATCCTGGAAATAAAAATTGTTCCTAGTTAGGGAGCAGATTGTAGAAAGGGTGGCAAATTCACTTGAGAACCACTGATCTAGAGTCTAGTTTCTAGATCATAGAGTACAGTGAATCTTAGAAGACTTCGCAATTCCAAACAGAGACTCTGCTTCAGCCTTATTGGGATGCATGATCCCTTGACCCTTCCCTCATTTCCCAAACTACTGGCTGGAAAAGTAGCATCACTTATTTCAAAGAAGCTTAGGAAGCTAAGGGCTAGACTGGAGTCACTTGATTTGATGATTTGGTGGCCAAGAGGAGGAAACTAGATTGTAGTAGATTGAGGAATAAGTGAAAGTGACTGAACGGTAAGCAGAACAGCAGATGTGTGTGAATTTTCTAAGAACTTAAAAAGTAAAGGAGAGAGCAGAAGTGATGCAATATGTCCAAGGAATTATAGGGTTGAGCACTCTCAACCTCAGGAACAGCTGACATCTGGAGTCAAGGAAGTCTTTGTTTGGGACGAGTGGACTGTCCTGTGATTTTTTGGGGGGATATTTTGTAGCACCCTTGGTTTCTACCACCAGATACCAGTAGGCATCCTCCCTTTTAGGTGTGACAAGAAAAAATGTCTCTGGATATTGTGAAATGTCCACTATAAGTTAAATCTCTCCTGATTGAAAAGCCCTGGATTAAGAAGATTTTTGGTTTTCAATTTAGGGTGGACAGAACTAAGCAAGTGTTTAGGAACAGAAGAAAAGACAACTGAATTGGGCGAAACTAAAGATGCAAGTGAGAGCATCTGAGTGGTTCAGTGGTTGAGTGTCTGCCTTTGGCTCAGGTCATGATCCCGGGGTCCTGGGATCAAGTACTGCATCAGGCTCCCCCCAGGGAGCCTGTTTCTCCCTCTGCCTGTGTCTCTGCCTCTCTCTCTGTGTCTCTCATGTATAAATAAATAAAATCTTTAAAAATAAAAAAAAGATGCAAGTGAGGGTAGTGAAACTTGGGGAGAGGGACATAATATGAAGAAGGTAATGAGAAAGAAGACCAAGAATGCTTGGAGAGGGGAATGGACTTTCCTTCAGAGCCAAGTAAAGAGAGAGTTCCTGAAGTGGAGATAGAAGTTAAGAGCAGCCAAACCAGAGAGTCTTGAACTTTTAAGTAAAGTAGTAGATGGGCTTCATCTGATGATAGAATCTGAGAGTGGGGGAGTCACTATAAAGTTGAGAAGCAAACTGTAGATCACTGCTTAGCTGAGATTAGAGAGCATATGTTTGCAGCAGATCCAGGAAGACGTGCATATTTCTTGCTTATTTAATTGACCTTTACTGGGAGCAGGATCGGAGAATGGGCACTTCCAAGGACTAGGAATTGTCAAGAGCAGAACAGCAGCAGGACAAGTGATAAAGGAAGATGAGGGAGACATAGGAAATCTGTGTGAGTTACATGAGGCAAAAACTAAGGTAAGAGGTACGTGAAGTCAAGAAAGGGGCCATAGCTTGAGAAATCAGGGAAGGCTCAAAGGCTCATGCATCCTAATGAAGCTGAAACAGATTCTCTGCTTTGAAATTGGGAAGCCTTTGTGTGATCCATAATAATCTATAGTCTAGAATCTCGATGCTAGTTGGTGGTTCTCAAATGAATTTGACACACCCTCAGCCCTGCCTGGGGGCATTTGGTGATGCCTGGACATTAATCTGTATTATCAGGATTGGGGTGGAGCAGCACTAGTAGAATCTAGTGGGTAGAGGCCACGGATGCTTCTAAATGTCCTACAAGGCACCGTACAGCCCCCACAAAGAGTTATCTGGTCCGTAATATCTATAGTGTCTTTGTTGAGAAACCCTGCTCTAGATTAAAATTAAATATCTAGTGGGTTATCTAATGGAAAGTCTTGGGAAATTTTTAAAGAAAATTAAACCACGGGGCACCTGGCTGGCTCAGTTGGTAGAGCATGAGACTCTTGAGCTCTGGGTCATGAGTTCAAGCCCCATAGTGTGTGAAGAGATTACTTTTAAAAAAAAGAAGAGAGAAAAAGAGAGAAAAAAGAAAATTAAACTGCTGAAAGGTCCTTTTACAACCCTATTATACCTAAGCATTAATTTTTATAGCCTCTCAGACAGCAAGAACCTCCAACTGCTTTTATTCATATATTCATTTATTATTTCACGCAAAATAAGTTACTGTGTTTTATTATGGGAGCCATATTAAGCATTGGGAACATAAAAATAAAGCAGATGTAGACAAGCATTAACTCGGAGAAAAGTATTGCCATAGACTGAATTGTGCACCGCCCCCTCCCCACACACACACACACACACACATTCATACGTTGAAGCCCGAACCAGTGTGACTGTATTTGGAGATAGGGTCTGTAAGGAGGTAATAAAGGTTAAATGAGGTCATAAGGATGGGGCCCTGATCTGATAGGATTAGTGTTCTTATAAGAAGAGGCACCAGAGAGTGTGCACTTGTTCACTTGCCTCTACCTCTCCCTCTTGCTCCTGAGTGTGTGCTCTCTCTTTCTGTCTCTCTCTTTCTCTTCCCTCTCCCCTTGTGTTTAGGTCTTATACACTGATGGTGGCCAACAAGCCAGGAAGAGAAACCTCACAAGAAACCAACTATCCTGGGGCACCTGGGTGGCTCAGTGGCTGAGCATCTGCCTTTGGCTCAGATCATGATCCTGGGGTCTGGGTATCGAGCCCTGCATCAGGCAGGAAGCCTGCATCTCCCTCTGCCTGTGTCTCTGCCTCTCTCTGTGTGTCTCTTATGAATAAATAAATAAAATCTTAAGAAAAAAAAAGAAACCAACTATTCAGGCTCCCTGATTTCAGACTTCCAGCCTCCAGAACTGTGAGAAAATAAGTGTCTATTGTTTATGCCACTCAGTCTATGGTATTCTGTATGGCAGCCCAAGCGGACTAAGATAGGCATATTCTCCTGTTTATCTGTTTTTATCCCAAGCCTTGTCCCAAACAAATGCCAGTTTTGCCTTAGGAACCCTCCCACCTCAACCTAACCCTTTGTCTTATTGTCTACTCTTCCTCCTACCTTTGGCAGTATGAGAAATGGATCTGACTTTGAAATTAGGCAAACCAGATCCTAAATTGTAGCACCTAACCATGGAAGCACTAACGATTAGCACTTAAGCCCTCTGAACCATAATATCCTCACTTATTAAAACAGACATAACCACTTTCACTTAAATGACTTAAATGAAAAATCGGGTGAAAATGCCTAATATTGCTCTAATAAGGAGCAGTCTCTCAACAGTTAACAGTTTCCATTTTCCCTCTTGGATCACAATTGTATTCAAGGGCTGTTTTCAAGAATTATTTGGTTTATTTGGTTCTTCCCAACTGTCTCATTAGATGCTGGTCTAAAGAAGCTGAAGTTGTTCTCCCTCCCTCTCCCAAAGAATACCCTGAAGAATTCTGAAAACAGAAAAAATCCCATTCTCTACAATTGAAACTTAAGTGATGAATTTCTGGCCCTATAACAACTAGAGAAAGCAGTGGTATTTTGACGTGTGAGTACCTGACTGGTATTACAAAATGAAATAAATATGTAGTTTCCACTAAAAAAAAAAAAAAAAATCAAGCAAAGAAAATAAAATAAAGCCTGTGTTTATTTCCAGCATATCAAACCACTTAAGCATTTTTTTTTTGTGACTTTGCATGATGCAGGAGTGTAACTTATCACCCAAGTATCTGTCAAATCCTACAATTCCCTGGACCTCCATTATGTGCCAAGTACTGTGCTAAGCTGTTTACACCTGCTAACTCATTTAATCCTCGTAGAAGGCCTTGCTTCCCTAGCATGACTTGCTGGATTATGAAATGAGGGACATAAACCTCCATTTGATATCTATGATGATCCCTTCTTTTGTGCGATAAGACAATCTGTAGAATGTCAACTCCTCTTGGGGGAGATAAGAAGAGTTGTAATGATTCCTGGAGGTGCTGGATGGCATCTGAACTGAGGAATCTGGGCCAGTTTCATTTGGCAAAAGATTATCACTAGTTTCAGATCAATTTTTCAGGAAATTTCTCCAAACCATGTCTTGAATCACCTTATCTTTACCCCCCCCCTTTTTTTTTGAATATCAACAAAGGAGACAAAAGCTCTTTTCATGAAGAGTTTTTCATACATGACAGCTATTTAAAATACAAGTCGTCTCTCTGGCTTATCATCTGTAACCATGTAGTGCCCTGTGGTTGCAGGGAGGGGACGGGTGGGGGCAGTCAGTACTCTCCCTAACAAATAGGAGACTCAGCTCTGGTTGCTAAGTGACCAGGTCAGGACACCTGATCTAGAGATTAGAAAACAGATTGTAGGACCAAAGAATTGGGAGATCGGTACCCATTAGTGCATGCTCTACCCTTTGCCTTCCAGGCTCTCGCCTCTACATGTAAACTTTCTCCTTTTAGACAATACAAATTAGTAAAATCCTCCTAAGTGACCAGCAGGGATCTACCCTGGCTTTTCCTAAAATAGTCCATCACCTTTGGGTATCCAAGATAGCAGAAGCCATCCTTCACAGACTTTACTGGACTCATTATTTATTCTCTGGGTTCACTGATACAAGCTACATGAGGGCAGGGACCGTGTCTGTCTTTGTTACTATCTTATCACTCCTAACAGTGTGCTAGAAACATCACAGACAAGCATAGAAATCATTCTTACAGAAGGAAGGGAAGGAAGAAGGGAGAGAGAAGGAAAAAAAGCTATCCTAGACCCCAAACATGGCGAAATCCAAAGAAATCAGACTGGAATTGCTCTTGGTATCAAAATCCAATATTAAAGTTGGAAGGAATCTCATAAATACTACTGAGCCCAATCCATCTTTACTGAGGTTCAGAGAGTTCAGTGTTTTACCGTGCTCACAAGTTCATAGCAGAAGTCTCCTGGTCCTTGGTCCAAGAGCCCTTCCCTTGTACTGTGAGGCCTCCCTGATGAGTGCCTCTGACCTCTTTGTCAACATTTGCTATGTTTTTAAAAGGTAAAGCGTACTTTACCGGAGCCACTAAGAAATATACGATGTACTTATTTATTTATTTTATGTAATAGAGAGACATAATCAGCTTAGTGTTTAACAATGGAGCATTTCCTGTTTCTGGAGTATGTATGTGTGGGTCTGTATGGAGATGTGTGTGTTTTCATTTGCAGTTTAAGCAGAGCAAGATATGATGTCTATAGGGCTTTCTTCATCAAAGGAGAATGATTTAAAGGAATTCAATGACTCAAATTCTCAACAGTATCCTCTTATTAAGGAAAATGCCTCTAAGGTTTTGGAATTGATACAGCAGAGAAATTTAATGAAACGCTCTTAAGATTTCAAATCCTAAAATGTGCTGTGTGCACACTGAATATTGTGACTTGGAAGAAATAATCTTATAATTCCCAAGTTTAATGTCATGCCTGTGAATTAAAAAGTTAGGCCAATTAGAGTTTCTCGGGAGACAGCAAATGGCCAACTGCCAACCCGGGAAAGACGAGCTGCTGGGTTCTGACGCCAAAACAAGAAGAAAAGACCTCAGCGATGAGGGGGATGCACCTTCAAACATGGAAGGAAAGTTTCCACAGCCAGCCCTCTACAACCTCACTTCACCCCTGAGTCAGAACCAACAGCTGTTTCAGGAGTAGTTTCGAAAGAGCATAATATCAAGGGTTTTGAACTTAAAATGTTATATTACAAATAAAATAAAATAAGATGTTACATTACATTTATATAATGCTTTTAAATTCTATAAAGTACCTCCCCTCTCATTGATTAGTGTAACACCCTCCTCCCACAACAAAGACTAGAATGTATTATTTTGTGTCTATTTGTTAGATAAAAAACCTGAAAATTGAGAAGTTAGATGGTCTCTGAGCATTGATTAGAAGTCTGTTTCCTGGTACCTGGTCCCATAATCTTTCCACTTCACCTTGCTGAGGACTTTTTGGAGGAGTAAGCTTTTTCTTTTTTTGGAGGGTGAGGGGTAGCATGTTAAAAAATTAAAAGATATAAACAAAATTAATGGGAGAAATAGAAAACCGTATTCTGTTCACTCACTCATGGTGATCTACTGTTGTCATTTCAGATAAGGACAATGGAATAAATAAAATCCACAGATATACAAGGCCACCTTGTTAGAAAGACGAAGCCCGTCTCTCACAAAGCTATTCAAAGAATGGGCGAAGGTGATGTGCTGTTCACTTTCTCCTGATTTGACCTACATGTCCTCTACCTTCTTCAGCAATCCTCTGCATAGTAGTGGTAATATAAGGTGAAATGGACACAAGGATCAAAGAAGCACAGATTTGGAATAATTGGCTCCCAGGTAGTTAAGAGCTTACTGTTTTAGTGATTTAGCAAATTGGGTTCCATCTGACAAACAATAAATGACTTTCGAGAAGCCATTCTTCCATAACTTGTAAAAATATCTTTCAAGTATCTCTCTAATACAGAGTTCTAGCCCTTGGGATTCAATATTTTAAGAAATATCTGTAAATAAACTAAGCCTCTAGAGATTTTTCCCTTTTGACTCGACTCTTGTTTTAATTCCAGTATTTCTCGGAAAACACTGATTGATTTACCATGGTCAATTATGAGATGTTTTTAACATTAGGTGTAATATATCTGATTTGTGACCCCAGGCCTCAGATGTTTTATAGCTGAAATTTAAAATGTACACCATAGCCTGGTACAAATAGGCTCACCTGTAAGCTCATAAAAGCCTCCACCTGCTGTGTTATACTTCTTTTCTCACATCTTCTGATTCTACCCTTGATTTAGTTATGATCCATATCAAACACTTAGCAATGCATGATTTCAAATGGCTGATTGTAGACTAGTCATGAAGTAGTGTAAGCATCATGCTGAAAGGCAAGATGCCACAGCCTTGATGGAGGCTGGCTATACATGATAGCAGGCATCGCAGAAGCAGAAAGGAATGGCCTGATGTGTCAGCAAAAAGTCTAAGGTTCAAAGCTTAATAGTCACCTGTTGGATTGTCTTTCCTGCCAAACTGTAAGATCTGTGAGGTCTGTGTCTGCTCTACTCACCACTGAATAGCTGGTTTGTAGCTCTGCCCAGCACATGGGAGACGACAGTAGGTATGCGTGGAAGGGATGATCACAAGGATGACCAAATGCATCACGAGGAACAAAAAGCACAAGTTCAATAGTAGTTATCAGAGTCAAAAGCTGTATTTCTCTATTGCTTTCCTCTTACCTTTTTAGTATTTTTTGTGGATTTCTGGCAAACTCACTGTCATTTTTTATATAGTTGAGATGAGCTGAGCAAACATCAACCACTGCCTGTTGACTCTTACTAAAGACAGGTCTTGGTGGTGTAAGCTCTGTTAACACACTCTGATCCATAGCCAGAGACTCAAACTACATCTGTGTTAAACTCTCTTGCTGGCTCTGTTAGTGTTTCGGTCTGAAAAAAAAAAAAAAAGTTTTCTGACCTTTAACCCTAATTTTCCCCATCACAATGTGAACACACCTCAATTCTGCCCTGGGAGCAGTCCTACCAGCTGTGTGGATAAGTTAGCTTTTTGCTGTATAACAAACCACCCATCCTTAATGGCTTAAAATAATGACCATTTTATGTAGCTCATGATTCTGTGTGTTATCACTTTGGGCTGGGCTCAGCCAGGTGGCTCTACTGGACTACTGTGGTCTCTGTTGCTCTTGATTGAGCTTACGCACATATCTGGAAGGCTCACATGGATGGCCGGTATGTCTCTTTGCAAGGTCTCTCATTCTCCAGCAACCTAAACCAGACTTGTTCATATGGTGGCAAAGGGCAATAGAAACCGTGATGTTTCTTATTGCTGTTTCAGACCTCATGTATAATTTCTACCACATTCTATTGGTCAAGGCAAATCATTAGCCCAGATTTAAAAGATAAGGAAATAGATCCCCCTTTCGATAGGAAGACCATTTTTGCAATCTACCACCCCATCCTAGGGTCCTTTAAGTTTTTATTAGCTTCATTCTTTCCTCATATTTCCCCAAAATAAGTCCTTTTTCTGTTTGTCTTGGGTCAAACCTCTGGGTTTCATATGAATGTCACACATTAATTCCACAATATTTATTGAGCATCTACTATGTATCAGGGTCTATGGTAGGCTCAAAGCTCACCAGAGCATGGTTCTTGCTTTTAAAGAGCTTAAAGCTAGAGAAGAAAGCAAATATTGAAGAAAATGGTGATAAGAAGCAGAATAAAGTATTCTAGGAACCACAGAAACATAGGTGAGGGCCAAAATAGTGAGTCGGAAAAAAATTCCTTGGAAAGATAGTGCTTAAATGAACAGGTATCTTTTAGATTAGTGCTATTCCAAGTATGATCTGTGAACTAGTGGCAGCCTTCAAACTGTTGCTGGCCTGGTTTGAGACAAGAGTAAGAGTTTAGAAGACTTTTAGACATTTGGTATTGCTGCAAAGTCCAAGCGTGTGATGCTTTTAAAGTATCAGTCTGCAACAAAGTGGAATTTAATTTTTTAAAAATGATCCTTTATCAGAGATAGTCTGAGAAGCACTGACTGGGTAACAAAGGGTAGAAGAGAATCATGCGTGTGAGTTCCCAAAGCACATCCAGGTCCTAATCCCTAGAACCTCTAAATGTTATCTTAATGGAAAAAGGATTTTTGCAGACGTGATTCAGTTAATGATCTTGAGATGAGGAGATTATCCTGGATTATCTGGATGTGTGCTAAATGTAATCACAAGTATCCTTCACAACTGGGAGAATGAGGGAGATTTGACACTGACAGAGGAGGATAAGGCAATGTGACCAGAGAGACAGAGACTAGAATAATGTGAGCACAAGCCAAGGAATGCCAGCAGCCACCAGAAATTGGAGAAGGCATAGAACAGATTCTTCACTGGGGCCTACAGAGAGAACACGTACCAGCTGAACCTGGATTTTGGACTTCTAGCCTCCAAAACGGAAAAAAATAAATGTTTGCTGCTTAAGCCACCACGTCTGTGGTGTCCATAGGAAACTAATACAATGTGTGAAGACGAGAGACATGGAAGCAACAT
Source organism: Vulpes lagopus (assembly GCF_018345385.1). Classification (NCBI taxonomy): domain Eukaryota; kingdom Metazoa; phylum Chordata; class Mammalia; order Carnivora; family Canidae; genus Vulpes; species Vulpes lagopus. The sequence continues at coordinate 50,539,100 of NC_054828.1, forward strand.
GATACATTTGGGGATCTACACAAAGTTAGAAAATGGGGTAAAACATATATGTAGGGAGGAGGAGGAGAGATAAGGAATAAGAGGGAGGCAGGAACTGGGAACACCAAGGGTCTCAACTTTATCCCATACTGACATTTGAGAATTAATGAGAAGCCATCTACTTCCCGGTTGGTGAATGTGGCTATAGTCTACAGGAGGTAAAACACAGAAATATTGCTCATCAAACTCATTTCAGGAAAAAAAAAAGTACACTTTGCATGAGGTTAAAAATTAAAACTGTGTTAATGCTAATTGTTGAGTACTCTAAACTCAGCTATCTCAGGAGAGGAGAATTGGCCAAATTTGACGAGAAAAGCAAGGAATAAAGATCGTTTGCCTTTATTTGCCACTTCCTCTAAGAAGTGGATGCTATAAACAAGCTACTGAGCTAGTAAAAATAAATAATCTGTCTAGCCAATCTTTCTAGCCTGAAACCTGCATGCATACACATGTGTACGTCAGCGCACACGTGCGTGCATGTGCACACGTGCGCACGCGCACGCACACACATACACACGCACATTGCAAGACCAGCCTACCACACTAACCCAAAAAGGAAAGGGAAAAATCATTAAGGAAAGAGTGGGGAGAGACTAAAGACTGGCAATTGCTAGTGACATGTTTACTAAATATGCTTTAAAACATTAAACATAACATTGGAAAGCAGAGGAGCCAAATGGTTGGAGAAGCCCACTGATTACAATTCAGGTTAGGTCTCCGATTTGCTTTCTCGGCACTTGGCTTCACATCCGGAGCCCAGCCAAACAAATCTGCATCTCTGGAGTCTCCAAGCAACTCCCAACTTGGCATTTCTGACACAGGAGAGCTAGCCAGGAAACCCCTCTTTGGAGGGGAACCATTGGCCAGACTCACTCTATCAACATCCAGACATCGTAGTTAATTACAAACACACAGGACCGACCTGACAGCCAGCTCTGCAAGTAGCAGACACCAGCCTTCCCCAGGGAACTGGCTTGGCTCCAGTGAGCACTCCCAGCGACAAGAACCCTTTTAAGCAAGACACTCTAAGGGCTCACCAGATTGCGACAGGTTTTGTATTGCCATGTAAAGACATCCTCCTACCACCACCACTTCCTCAGAAATACCAGATTTCTATTCAAAGACAGTGAATGGAAATCCCTGGCAATAAGATTATATCCAGCATTAAAAAAATACAAATGATTTCCTAATCACATCCCTACTTCCCACCCATCTGGCACTAACCTCTTTTCCGATGGGAGCCTAGCAAAAATCTTAGAGAGGAAATTGGTAAAACCCTTGACCCGTGACTCAGGTGTGTGGGAGGAAACAGTTTGACTCAGAAGCCTCTGATGTCTCCCCTTTTTTGACGTTTTCCAACAAGAAGTTATTCAGCAGGAAGACTGGAAATTTGGCCACAAATGGTAAGATCTAGGCAATGAATTAGTCAAATGTTCTTACAGAGAACCCATTTGTACTTGACATTAATTTGGGATGTCGGCTGGAAGGCCGGAGTTCTTGGAAAAGTTGGGAACAGGAGAACACGGTGCTATGCAACTAGATACTGGCTGACTAAAGCAACTCGAGAAACGCACCCTGCTTCACCCCCATCCGTTGGTGTGATGCTGGCACTTGCACTGGTGACAGAGTCATTTTGACTGATAAACGGCAGGATTAATCACATTACTCCAATAGCCCACCAGTGAGTGACGCATCAACAGCCATTACTTGGCCAAAGTCACTCAACTCAACTGAACCAGAGCATTAAGCCAACATTCTGTACAAAGTTTTTATATCCCAAAGACAATTCCGCTATTGTGCAGCTTGCCACCATAATGTGGAGCTTGGCTCTTAGGAAGAGTTTATTAAAGCCAATTTTTTTTCCCTCTGCTCTAACACATTGGCTTTGTATCCTTTCAGCAACTCATTGTGCCACATTCAATTAGGTAAGAGCGTTAGGCTTCAATCCTGGTCAGGTGGTGGAGAACTTTCCTCAATCTTTCTTTCTCAGACGGAACCATGTGTGGACTTCTAACTTACTTTGTCTGATGAAGAAAGGGGTTATTTCTGCACAAGCAAAAGATTCTTCGTCGAGAAACCCCAACGCCATCACATTCCAGCAATCACTGGTGTCTCTTGCTTGGGAAGATTTCTCAAGGAACATTTTCCCACTTGTATTCCATTGTCCCATTACATGCTGCCCCTTTGAAGCTTAGATTCTTAAACCGTGTGCACATCTGTCACGCATAAGCCTTCCCCTTAAGCATTCCAAAGGTCTGTGGCCGAATACCAAGTCCTCCTGCCCGGGTCTACACTAGTCCAGGAGGAAATCTGTGCCCTGAAAGAGAATAGCCCTAATAGAATGACCTTTACTGAGGCTTGACATCTGCTACCTTGTAAGCTTCTTACACACTCAGTCTAATCCACCTGGAGGCTTTTCTGCTTGATGGAAGGTGATAAAAAAGCTGTTAGGCTGTAAGCCTTGTCTTAGATTCAAAGCATGTAGGCTGCTTGAGATTCCGAGGCTTAGGGCGGACAGAGCGGGAAATATTTCTTAGTTCAGGTGCAATTCTCAAGATGCTTATTAGGATGAACTCTAGTCTAAGAACAACTTTATTGGTACGGAAGTCAAGACAAGGCTTCCTAATAGGAAGGAGGCTCCCAGCTTCCCAACATTTCAGAAGAGCTCATGTAATGGTGATCGTAAAACTTGCCTCACCGGCAAGAACCAAGAAGCCCAACTCTAGAAATTTACAATCCACAGAGGATCAACAGCTTGTATTCTGGAGATCTTAAAGGTGAACGCTCTCAAACACCCAACCGTCTGTGGTGATGAAAACCTGGACACTCACGGCCATAAACAACCCGGCCAGTTTCTTACACCAACTGAGACTAAGGTCTAAATTCCAAATTGAACTGGCTTCTTGATTTACACCCTTGGCCAAGGGAAGAGGGCTCAGAGAGGGAGCTTCATGAGAATAGCAGAGGCAGGTCTCCCCGGAGGGACGGAGACTCTGAGGTAAGTTGCTGAAGAGTGGCTCCCCCGGGGAACAGGATAATTGCTTCTCAGAATCACAAAGCGAAATAAAAATATGAACTAAGTTGAAAGAACTAGAAAAGGTGGAACGTTATTGTATTATGCGGTGATTCTTTTTTCCTTAATCAAGTAGTGGGATTCCTAATGCTCAGCAAACTTACCCAAAAGGGGAATCATTTAGAGCCTGCACTGAAAGAAAAGTCTGCTCCACTTCAATAAATTTTCCGTGTTAAAGAATCTGGTATCTTGGAAACATATTTGTCTTTGGGTAAATTGTTTACATTTTTTTTATCTCTCTCTCTCTCTTGTATATTCTTGATTGGATTAGAGAACTATAGGCATATCATGGTTGATTTTATAGCAGGTATGAGATAAATAGGTCTCGCCGTTGCTGACAGCACCAGTTCTGTGCCCTCTGATATGGACATGTATTTGACTCTTAGCACACCTGAGAAACCCTGTCCTCTGGGGAAAGGACTGGGTGATGTACGTCATATCATGACAACAATAATACAATCTCCATCAATATTCATGGAGATAAGGTATTACTTTAGCCTCATTCATCAGTAGCATAAAATAGGAGATTAAGTGACTTGTGCAAGGTCACACAGCTAGCAAGGATTAAACTGGTAATCCAGATCCCTGATCTTATGCTCCCTCTAGTACAATAAGTCGCCTTTAGTCTAAACCCTAAATGGACCACATTTCAGAAAAGCTAATAATCTCTGTAAATGTCATTATGGGTAAGTGATTTATTTTGCCCAATTTCCATTCTTCCTGAAAGAGACGTCTGTGTTTGCCAGGAGCTAAAACAGTGGTTGTTTTACCCACCTCACAGAAACGTGGCTCCCCGGAGTGGCTAAGTTTAGGCATATCCGATAAAGTGGAAGGAGGTAACGTTATACTAATTTTATATCTCCCAGTTGAGATAATGCTACTGAGAACCACTCAGAGTTGAATAACTTGGACAAGTACAGTTTTGATTAATTCCAAAGGATAAAAGGGTAGAGCATATATTTTTAGCTCAAAAAGATAAAATAAACTGGAGCAAAATGATGGTCCTATTCTAAGATATACTCAGTTTTTATATTTGCTGAACCTTGATAATAACTGCAGAATCATTTGCAGAACTGGTGCAGGAGAATGATCCTTGTACTGGAAAGATTCACAAGTAAAACAACTGAGCAAATGGAACGATTTAAAACATACAGTTGCATAGAGTGAAAACGAGTCTATTACGGAGGCTCTGGCTAACATTCTCCCCCGCACACATGTGCCAGGCTTTGTGCTAAGGAGCAGTCATTTCATTTCGTCTTCACATCACCTCTATCAGGAAACAGTGAGCGTTATCTCCAGTTACAGACAACGATATTGGGGTTCCCTGAAGGGAAGGGGCTTGTGCAAGACTCCTGAGGTAGGAGGGAGCAGGGCCGAGAATTGAAAGGTGATATATATGGTTATTACTATTTCTTCTTTATACTTTGACTCCATACTCTACCCGTGGACACCAATTTGAAGGGGAAAATAAGTTGAGTTTAGTTTTTAAAAATTATTTTTAAAACAACCCTCTAACAATGAATTATGTAACTTTAATTTTGATAATTATTGGTATAAGCCCTACCCACAATCAGGGAGGCTGACCCCAACACGGGGCAATGGGCCCTCCCCTCTCTAGCCTCCCACTAGCCCTGCGTCTCAACCCTACGCCCACTTACCTCACCGCAGAACCAGACAAAAGAATGTCATGAGTGCAGCCCAGGGTGTTAGAGGATGAGAAGGAGTCGACCCAGCAGAAAAAGAGGATGAGGCTATGGAGGGGTGGAAAAGATAGCAACATCTACATAACTATCCCAGCACCAGTACACCAGGCAAAGCTTGCTGCCCTTCCCCAAACAAGCCTTCTCCTCTTGCTCGACGATGATTTAAGCCTCATCTGTCTGTGTTTTATCTTAAAGGCACATGGTGTTTACTTTTATCCATTCCTTGTTCAATCACTCATTCGTGCCTATATTTAAATTTCTGGCGCTATGCTAAGGATACAAAAATGAATGCGATGCCATCACCTGAGCCTTCCCAGCCCAGAGAGAGTGACATATGATCAGAGTCTAGTGTGGAGAGGCAGTGAAGGGGCTAAGCAGAAAGGACTCTGGGAACACAGAGGAGAAGCAGCAACCCAGCCTGGGTGGGGTGAGCTGTCAGAAAAGACCTTCTGGAGCAAGTGACTCGTGAGCTGATTTGCGTTCTAAGACGTGACTATATTACTGAAGGAAAGGAGGTGAGTGGAGAACTGTTCTGGGCAGAACAGATCTCTTGGCCCAGAGAAGCCTGGCCTGGCGATTCACCCTCCGTGGTAGAAGTAACAGATCTAAAACGCAGCTATCTGAAATCCTGACACCCCTAGAAAAGTAAAAGATTAGGAATTAAAGGTTAAAAACCTTTAACTCTCCCCTTTTCACTCCTGTGTTTATCCAGGCCACTCCATCCTCATCCAATTCTCTTCTGTGGATGTGGCCACTCAGTTGTGAGCAGCACCACACTAATAAAGCAATGCTTTGGGTCCAAGTTACAGACTTTAAAAATGAGCAGAGGTGCCAGCTGAGCAGCACTGATAGGTGTGTGCTGTGCCTCTGCTTCTCCCTCTGCCGCCTACGCTTCACGGGACACACTCACTCCTGAAAGAGCAAAAATGTCACCTAAATCCAAGAGGTTTATGCTTTCCAACCAGCACGAGCCTATTCTCTACCTTATGGGACAATAATAACGACTCCAGCAACCATAATTTATTGAAAGTCTCCTATCAGCCAAGCTACCATTAGCTCCCACCTGGACACTCAGCGGCCTCCAAATGGATCTACTCGTATCCTCTCTCTGGCCCCTTCTGGTGTCTTCTCCATACACACCCAGGGTGGGCTTTGTAAAGACGATTTGCAAAACCAATTCTCTCTCTTTCCCCACCTCCTATTTCATACACACAAGCCCTCGTACACACTGTGCTTAAATGGCTTTCCATTCTACTGCAGAGAAGACAAAACCTCCTTCATTTGACCTCTAAGGCCCTTTCATGGTCTGCGTCCCCTCCCTCTCTCCATTCTTTCCTCATATCATCCACCCCCAAATACTACTCAAAATCAGGAGACCTTTCATTTTCTTGGGCCTGCAATGCTTTCTTCCTGGACCACTCTTCCTACTCCTCACATAGTTAATTTATAAACACCTTCCAAATGGTAACTCAATTATCACCTCCTCAGGAAAGCCTTCTTGATCACCCTGACAGTCACAGTCTCATATTATAACCTTTTGAAGCAGAATACATCTTCATTCACTAGCCAAAACAATGACTTTGCATTTATTGGCTAAGCATTTGATCAATGCTTCTCATTATCCCGTAAAGAAGATGCAACAATGAGCACATGAGCATGGGAGCATAGGATCCGTCGGGGCTGTCATCATATATGGCATCAGCTGAAAGCAGTTGGCTTAATAAGACATTGAAATGTCATATTAAAATTTCCACTTGGCCAAAATTAAAAAAAAAAAATCCACTAGGATGCCGCTCATGATTTCCAACCGACAGGGTTAGGGTGCTATGCTCCAGGATGTAGTGAATGTAAAACCCTGCATGTGATACAAGGTGCTGTGCCCCAGTAGCTAGAATACAGAGGTGCACAATCTCTTGGTGATCCACCTATGGAATTTGCATGTCCTATCACCCTCACTTGAGATTTTGTTGATTACAGGTTCTGGGTCCCAGTAGGGAGTAGAGTAAGAGACTGAGGAATGTGTTCAGGTGAGGACACAGTAAAGAGTTTAATAAACCAAAAGCTTATGATTACTGCCTAGTCTTGTTGAGCTCCTCCTATTGGGGAACCAGAAGGCAATGAAAGCGTTTACCACAATGACAAGAGTAATTGGCTGGATTCATCATGAGGAATTGGTGTTGCTGCTTCATAATATGGGCAGTGAGTAGTGTATATGGATTTTGGGGAGTCACAGGGCACCTCTGTGTACTGTCAAGACTGGAAGAAGAGTAAAAGGGCAATTGTAGCAATTACAACATGACAAAGGTAAGGCAACTAAGGGCTAGACCCCTCAGGGAGGAAGACCCCAGCTACTTAGTTGGCTGAGAATACAGAAACCCTAGAATGATTGGGGAGATAATGACTAGGATTCATGAGCCTAGGACTAGCTACATCAGGTATCTGTCTCAAGCCTTGGCAGAGTGGGCTTAATGTGGGGTATCATTGTCCCTGAGTGGGATAGGATCACCTCTGATTTCAACCGCAACTCTAATGAGCATTTACTTCCATGCACACAAGTAATGTTCTACCGCAAGTCCACACCAGCATCACCTTACTTTTCTGGCTCTAGAATATTTCTAAGCCAAGGATATCTCTAACAGCCTAATTTTTTTTTATAAATTTATTTTTTATTGGTGTTCAATTTGCCAACATATAGAATAACATCCAGTGCTCATCCCATCAAGTGCCCCCCTCAGTGCCCGTCACCCAGTCACCCCTACCCCCCGCCTACCTCCCCTTCCACCACCCCTAGTTCTTTTCCCAGAGTTAGGGGTCTCTCATGTCCTGTCTCCCTTTCTAATATTTCCCACTCGTTTTTTTCTCCCTTTATTCCCTTTCACTATTTTTTATATTCCCCAAATGAATGAGACCATATAATGTTTGTCCTTCTCCGACTGACTTATTTCACTCAGCATAATACCCTCCAGTTCCATCCACGTCGAAGCAAATGGTGGGTATTTGTCGTTTCTAATGGCTGAGGAATATTCCATTGTATACAGAGACCACAGCTTCTTTATCCATTCTTCTTTTGATGGACACCGAGGCTCCTTCCACAGTGTGGCTATTGTGGACATTGCTGCTATAAACATCGGGGTGCAGGTGTCCCGGCGTTTCATTGCATCTGTGGAGATGTTGTGCTTAGAAGACCTATCGAGTATAGAAAGTGCTAGATTGAAGTCACCAAGTATAAGTGTATTATTATCTAAGTATGTCTTAACTTTGGTTATTAATTTATTGATATATTTGGCAGCTCCCATATTTGGGGCATATATATTGATGATTGTTAAGTCCTCTTCTTGGATAGATCCTTTAAGTATGATATAGTGTCCCTCTTCATCTCTCACTATAGTGTTCGTTTCATTGCATCTGAATCTTTGGGGTAAATCCCCAGCAGTGCAATTGCTGGGTCGTAGGGCAGATCTATTTTTAACTCTTTGAGGAACCTCCACACAGTTTTCCAGAGTGGCTGCACCAGGTCACATTCCCACCAACAGTGTAAGAGGGTTCCCCTTTCTCCATATCCCCTCCAACATTTTTGGTTTCCTGCCTTGTTAATTTTCCCCATTCTCACTGGTGTGAGGTGGTATCTCATTGTGGTTTTGATTTGTATTTCCCTGATGTAACAGCCTACAATTTGATCTAGAGTTTTCTTATCATGTTACTTTGTTTAGTTAAGAAAATAGTATGATTTTGGCTGAAGTAATAAAGAGTATTTTCTTCCTCGTTTGGTACACATTTTTCGCCCTTGTTTGGTCAACATTTCTGTCATGTCATTGAAAGGTGGAATAATGGCCTAATATTTATGGTTTCCCTATGGGATACTGGCATCTTTGGTGTTGAAAAAAGGTGAGTAAGAAGGAATCTTGCTGGCAAATATACACTTATTTTATACCTTGAGAAACTGAAAATGTTCAGATGAAATCTGAACTAGATTGTTCAGAATGTAGACTAGATTGTTCTGAATATTCCAAAATCTTAGAGATGCACATTGGTATCAGAAATACACTCTGAAAACTTTGGGGGTAGGAGTGCCTGGGTGGCTCAGTCAGTTAAGCTGACTCTTGATTTCAGCTCAGGTCATGATCACAGGGTTGTATGATCAAGCCCCACCCCATGTTGGGATGTAAACTCAGCGGGGAGTCTGTTAGAGATTCTATCCCTCTCCCTCTGCCCCTCTTCCAGCTCATATTCTCACTCTTTCTCAAACAAACAATTCTTTAAGAAAGAAAGAGAGAGAGGGGAAAGAAAAGAAAAGAAAGAAAAATGAAAATAGAAGAGAAAAGAAAAGAAAAGAAGAGAAGAAAAGAAAAAAAAAGAGAAAAAGAAAACTGTTGTAGTAGCCATATGGGGTCTAGATCTATGCTATCTAATATGATAGCCACTACCCACATCTGGCTATTGAGCACTTGAAATATAGCTAGCTAGACCAAATTGAGATGTTTTGTACATACTGGATTTCTGAGATATAGTATGAAAAAAGGAATGCGCAATATATCTCAGTAATGTTTTGTATGATTTTGTATGTATTAAAATAATATATTAGATATATGGGTTAAATAAAATGTACTATTAAAATTACTTTCACTCTTTTGTTACATTTTTAATGTGGCGAATATAAAATGTAAAATTATCTATATGGCTCATGCTACATTTTTCTTGGACAGCGCTAGTTTAGAGCTTTACAAGCCAACTTCCTTCTAGTGGAGAAAATAGGAAATCTTTATAAAGGCAAGGCTGATAAGATAGAAAAATTGATACATACTTGTAGACAATGTACTAGTATCCCACACCTCATCTGATGATATCTCACTGACTTCATATCCTAAGTAACGAGGAAAAAATAGCCCCGTAAGTTAACATCTGCCTATTAAACATTATGAGAAACTAGGTTGAGTCTCATGACTTAAGGCTTCATCAGCCTCTCTTGTTTCTTTTAAAAGTCTTGAGATAGTGCAACAAAATTAGTAAGTGGTCCCTCCCAAACCCCGTATAATGACACCTTGAAAAAGGAACGTGGTCTGAAAAATATCTGTTGATCTAGCAAAGGAAAGTCGTAAACCAGAGGGTACCATGTGAATCGTTGAGTTTGCCAAGAATTTATTTATGTAATATCACATGACATTGTTTGATCTCTTTTATCTCAGCGAGGATAAAAGGCCAGCCACAGGGAGACACGACAACCCATGCAGGGCTGCAGAAGAACTCAGCAGCTGCCGAGGGAAGAGCGTCTTGTTTACATCAACAGGGCATGGCAGGAAGAAAGGAGTGAGGCTTCGGTCCCTGAGGCTTTGAGTACTTGCCCTGATGTCCCCATCCAGGCCTAGTGCACCTCCATCCAGACATAGTCCGGAGCATAACAACATGGGAGATCAGTTGTCTTTTCTGTGAAATTGTCATTAAACCATGAGTAATTTGGCACTGTTTTCTGCATGATTTGTCCTCTCCGAAAATGAGCAGACTCAGGCTTGTGAAAATGGAAATTGATTTACTTTCTATTCTTCTTGAGCTCATCTATTTCAGGTCTACTTCTTCCCGGGTGTGCTCGAAGACTGCATTGTTTCAAGTCGTGGAAACTTCTCTTAATAAAATGACTGAAGGAGGCTTGGAATGAGAATGCACTTGGCTAACTGGTTTCCCATCCAGCACCACATGTCGTCCCAAGCAGGGAGAATCAAGCCACTGTCAACTTGGCTAGGCAGTGGCAGCCCTGTGAGTCACCGAGGTAGTTATCCTCTCCCTTCCTCAGCTGGATCCAGTCCATTCTACGTGTCTTACTTCTTTAAGGTAAAGTATAAATTTTAAGACAATATTCCTATAAACAGTGTCAGTAGCAATGGCACAATGATATGCTGAATTATAATAATGATTGTTCAAAGGTAAATTGCAGAGCTTTGGCCCATTTGGGAGGAAATTAATATTGCTGCCAAGGTCTACTGGCACCAGCACCACACACTAACCATTTGGCTTCATGATAAAGTGCCACTGCGATCTACCACAGCAATGCTATCCTTTTAGGTACTGGATTAGAATCCAGGCGAGTCCACAATATAGCCTTTACACATCATCAACTTCCACACAGGACATAAATTGCACTAATATAGTAATATACTGAAATCTCAGACCAACTGTTTGTCATCGGATTAGAATGTGATGACACAAAATAAAGATGTGAGGCGGAATCTGTGCTGAGGTCTAAATTCACATTGGAAGTCTGGAAAGAAAAGACTGTTTATAAAATTATAGCCCAGGAATTGCTGCCAAAGTCAGCCTTTGGTGCAGCTGTAAGTCGGATGGAATCCACCTCCCTGACATCAGACCCACCCACTGGAATGCTGTTTCTCCGGCTCGCGCTTCCCTGAGTGGAAACGACATGTCATGCTACAAAGTAGCTGTCATGCCAGCGCTACTGGCCTGTTTGGATCTTTACAGTGGGTAGTTATTTTCCCTCTTCCACCCCCAGCAAAAAGGCAGCCATCAGAGCTCCTGTAGTTGTTGGCATGCACATTTGTTAAACCCAAGTTTTGAGTTTTGCTCAAAACCATCTGATTTCATACAACCTTCACCTTTGATGATGAGGTGCTCATTCTCAGTACTTCTTTTTGTCATTTTTCTTCCACTTCCTTCATCTTCACCTTCTGTTCCCAAGAAATAACGACTTCCTTGATACAGATTGTTCTTCCATTAACATTTGTGCTTTATCGTGTACAAAACCCATGTATACATTTTGCTTTCTACTGTTGAGAAGCATTTGTAGCATATGCAAAGATACCATAGGATGTGTGTTTACGCAGAAATGTTGTCTGCACTAGAGAAAAAACAAGGTTTGATATAGCTACTTATGTAATTCAGGAGCTACTAGATGACTATTTTAAAGATTTTTAAACATATAATGTTTGGAGTTAAAGTCACAATATAAAACTATTTAAATAAGTTTTGACTTATTGGTTTGGGGACAGCAGGATGATGAGGGTAGTGGGCATACGGTTAACTTAAGATTTGGCTGTTTTAATATACATCATGTAAGATGATCCCTTGGGTAGGAGGACTAGAGACTAGATCAGTTCTTTGTTTTTTGTTTTGTTTTATATAAATTCAATTAGCTAACATCATAGTTTCAGATGTAGAGTTCAGTCATTCATCAGTCTTATATAACACCCAGTGCTCATCACATCACATGCCCTCCTTAATGCCCATCACCCAGTTACCCATCCCTCCACCTACCTCCTTTCCAGAAACCCTCAGTTTGCTTCCTATGATCCTCTGCACTGTTTCTTATATTCCACATAAGTAGGCTCCATGCCCAGTGTAGAGCCCACTGCAGGGCTTGAACTCATGATCCTGAGATCAAGACCTGAGCTGAGATCAAGAGTCAGACACTGGGATCCCTGGGTGGCGCAGCGGTTTGGCGCCTGCCTTTGGCCCAGGGCGTGATCCTGGAGACCCGGGATCGAATCCCACGTCGGGCTCCCGGTGCATGGAGCCTGCTTCTTCCTCCGCCTGTGTCTCTGCCTCTCTCTCTCTCTCTCTGTGACTATCATAAATAAAAAAAAAAAAACCAAGAGTCAGACACTTAGCTGAATGAGCTACCCAGGTGTCCATAATTCAGTTTTATAAGTAAGAAAATTGGTGTTTAGACATGTGAGGTGACTTGCCCAAAGTTACCTCATAAGCAGTGAAGCCTACATGACAAGAATCCAAGTCTTCTGACTCTTAATTCAAAGTTCTACCTGCAAAATTTCACTTGGATGGTAAAGTCTGCTACTTCATTATGGATCCAAGAAATTCAAAGATTCAGAGCAGTGGGTTTTATTGACTATTTTTTCTATCTCGCAGCGATGGCTGGTCCATATACAAAACTGCCTTGCTAGCCTCAACAACATCTTTAGAAGTTAGCAAATGTGCCTTTTCCATATATGCAAACTCCTACCTGCAATAGCAGTAAGCAGATGATAATTATGGATTGGCTTGTTAATACTTATTTACAATCATTTTTTTGAGCACTTATTATGTGCCAGACTCTCTACGAGCTTATAAGCTATCAATGAATATAGTATACTTTGTATTGGAGCATCATCCCAGATGCTCTAAAAAGAACCTATCATTCTAGGTGCCAAAAATTTGTTTTTGTAATTAATTCTTGGTTTCAGGCCCAGTGGGAGGACATAATGAACCCTAGGGGATCCACTCTTTAATACTAGGGGTGGAGTATTAGGTTGGGGTTCCTTTATGATATCAATGTTGAAACACAGTAGCAAAATCTGAAATAGGAAAAAATATGGCAGTTGCTTACGGAGATGCTTTCAAATCACCTAGCTGGACTGTAATTGTATGGTGATTGAAAGAGACTGACTCTGAACAGGCATGTGAGTTTTCCAGGCAATTTGAAATTAAGGACAGTGCAAATTCTTAAGAAGGCAATGCCAATACAGACCGTCCACTCAAGGTCACAGCAACAGTCTAGCAAATATGGCCTCAGCCATAGTGGCCTCATTTTAAGACACTTCAAGTAATTTTTACTGGTTTCAAAGACATTGTATCATGATCCCAATTCTGACGTTCAGAGGTTTGTTTTGAAGGATGGCCTCAAGGAAAGGAAAAGCTCTGTGGTGTAAATCATTATAATAAAAATTGCCACAGTGATCTTCAGTTTTCTTCTTTCCCTGGAATTAACTATAGGCTTAAGATCTTTCTCAAGATGCTACTACCCTCTGAATTCATCTCCTCTTCCCAAGCTTCCGATGTTCTGCTATAATGAATAGGCATGATACGTGAATTTGGGAAATTCAAAATAGCTATTGCATGCCCTCTGTGTGCTTTTAGGATGTGCCTTTATAGAATTTCTCTTTAAACAGACAGCTATCCCACACCCCACATTTTTGTCCCAGGTCTTTCCAAGATTATTACTCAGAAATGTAAAGAGTTGCAGTTATGGTGTCTGGCTCCTTGTAAGCAACAGAGATATGATACTTTTTCTGTTTTGATGCCCCAATAGATTATTTTACCAATGTCTTCCGCTAATCTGATTACTATTGAGAACAGAAAGAGATGATTCACAAGAAAATAATTATCTCTATGTACTTTGTGTATACGTGTATACAGCATCCTGTGACATTGATCAGTAATCTGGTTAACTTAATCACTGCATATAATGCACAACCCTTTAATCATGCTTAGTGGGAAGCCATGGATTAAATATCCAATTTCAGAATTTTTTTTCAAAGAGTCCTTTTTTGACCTTAGCTGTATAAAATGGGAATGGAAGGAACTAAGAAGCAGAGAAATAAATGTGACAAGTCCTCTTCAGCCAATTACACAACTTCTCTCAACCCAGGAAAATGTACTGAAAGACTGTCCTGTCCTAAAGGAGAAGAGGGTTGTAGGAGGAGTACACAACATGAGAAGGCAAAGATACTCAACCAAGGAGCCTTTGAAGGGAAAAATGTTCCCCTCAAACTAACAGGATTCTAAACCTGGGTTACAGAAAACAGGAGTGTACCCAGTTCCCTCGCACTGTGCCCCTATCATCTCACCTTCTCTATTTCAGCTCTCCATTGCGTTATAACAAACCATCTCCAAAGTTAATGGCTTTAAAGTACAACCACTTCATTTGGTCACACTTCTGTGGGCCAGAAATTTGGACAGTGCTCATTAGGGCAGTTTTTCTGTTCCATATGGCATTAGCTGGGGTTGGGACCATCCAAGACAGATGGCTGTATGCAGCTGGCAGCTGAGAAAGACTGAAAGGTCCAAAAACTCTTCATGTACATGTCTAGCACCTCAGTGCATTTCTGTGTAGTCTCTCTTTCTCCATGTAGCTAGCTTGGGCTTCCTCACAGCATGGTGAACTGACATCGTACATGGTGGCTCACTTTCACAATGAGTGGAAGAAGATGTAGAGCTCTTGAGCCCCTGTCTCCAAAGTTACACAGCATCACTATATCCCATTGGCCAAAACAAGTGACAGGCTCAGACAGCCCAGATTCATGGAGGTGGATGAAGAGACTCCTCCTCCAGGAGGAGAAGACAAGTTAAAGCAATCCAGAGCCATGTTTTATAGTCTACTGTTCTCTACGTTGATGAGAATCATCATTCATCAGGCCAACCCTACAACCCCAAAGTTTAACTCCCTTTCTTATCTTTGAACCATCTTCTCTGCTTTCCAAGATTCCTGAAACCTGAATTCCAAACAGTTTAATGACACCAAATGTTCCAAATTAGTGTCTGTCTTGTTGTTGCCGGTAATTGGGGAGGGGATCAATATTAATGAAGAGAGAAGCAGTAAACATTGCTAATGAGGATGGAGCGGAAGAGACCCAGCTACTGTGGGGATACATTTCAACACGCAGTGAATAAAAGGACACTGGCTATGAAAGCCTGAATCTTTAATGCGCCCACAATAACACCACCACCAAAGTTAGCACTGTGGATAAATTTTAATAGATGATGTCTTACAAAAAGCTCTTTGCTTGAAATGCAGCCCAAAGACTAAATTAGAGTCAAAGCCCCAGTCAGTTAACTGTGCTATAACATGTGAAGAATTGATTTTCTTATTTTCAGCTGTCAGACCTGCTACAAAGAATGAGTTTTAATTCTGGGGATGTTATTAAACTCCTTGCTTAACTGGCAGAAAAATGGAACTGCTAGCCGGGTGACGGTGGAGCTGCTGTCGGATTGAATGACACCTGTCAGAGTATGATGAATGACCCTCTCTTCCCCACAATCCCCTGTTCTGTCACTCAGGTGAGGCCCATTAATCTTCATCGTGGTCCTGTCAGGCTAGGCACCCATGACGACAAAATGTCTTGAAGCATTTACCCCCAAGATGCATGGAACAATACGATCTTCTCATTGTCAGAGCCACATCAAATTAGCATAATTTATTATGACTCCCCTCCCCCTCACTCCCTACCTCTATCACCACCCCCCAAAAAGCAAGTGGGGGCTAGATGGGATTAGACAGATGGAGTGTAGGACCAGACTGCCAACTACCAAGCCCCCTGCAGTGCTTGATGAGGGGGGGAGCATCTCTACAAACCAATCAAAAAGCTGGCAGTTCAATTACAGAGTAATAAAGGGACATTCATCATTCAATTAGGCACCTGTCATGGTTTCACAAAAGGGAAAACTTCTAACCTGAGACTCCAGGGAGAAGATGCTACAACCAGGAGACAGGGAAATAAATGAAAAAAAGGGATAAAGTCAATTACAAAATAAGGGGAAAGTTCTCCCTAGGCAAAAATCAGAAAACTTCGATGACCTTACCCAGATTAAAAGGGGCTAATATTAAAAGTAGCATGGTGCCCTCTTCTACAGTACATCTCATGATTGAATTTTCCCCCAAGAAGCCACCCAGGAAACTGAATTTTGTCAGAAAAAGAAATCAGGAGGAAAGAGTAACTCTGTTACTCAAAAGCATTGTTCTTTAAATGACTAAGACACGAGGGCTAAGGGAAGAAAGCCGAGGCTGACATTCAACTCGGATGCTTCACCGTATTGAGGGGGAATGATCACAAATGGCATTTTGAAAATATAATGCCCTGCTAGCGATTAGAAATAAGAATTGACAAATTTTATTTCTTAGCAAGTGTATGTGCTGGTAATTGAGGCCAGAAAAGGATTTTCAGGGGGAGGAGATTTCACATTCTTTAACTAAAATTTGCTCTTATGATCGAACAGCTAAAGCTTCCACACTGATTTTATAATGCAAGATAAGCAAATGAACCACAGAAGGTTAAAGCTAAAAGTGATGACAGCAATGAACTTAGCCACCCCCTCACAGTCGGGGACACACAGACCCAGGACCGCCCACCACTGTCTATGGTTCCCTAAGTTACCCTGTGAGTCCCTGGTAGGGACTGACCATCATACTTCACCTCTTCTTCTATGTACATTCCATGGCAACACTGAATCCCATATGCTTTGAATTATTTCCCCAAAGGTATTTTTAAAACAAGGAAACACCTTTGAGGAAAAAAAATTAGCAAAGCTCCTCGTGTTATAAAATAGTAATAGGTAGAGTTAAGTAAAATAAGGTACTATTTTGAATGGAAGTTTGCATATACTCTTTTTTTATGGAATGGATTATTCACTGTAATAGCCTCTGTCTGTCCATAGATTGTCAAGAGAAAGATTTATAATATATATACTCTTTCTTTTTATGGTGGTTCGGGCCATAGATTTCAATATTCATCATGTGTCACCTGTCCAGGTACCAGGCTTTCAAATGTGATTTTTCAAACGCCCTCAGATTATTATATCATGCCCCCTTCATTTGATTCTGGGGAAGAAAGGCTCTTCTTTTCCCTTTTTCCTTCTTCCTTCTTATAGTCTTGGCTTAAAGTTCTTTGTTACCTTCTTTTTTTTCTTTTTTTTAATTTGAAATACTTGACACTTGCTCCAGATAAACCACAAGACCAAGATGAAGTTCATCCTTAGGACAACTATTCAAGGAAATGTAAGGTTCTATATGGAGAAGAGAGATACTTAATTGAGACGTTTGTGGAGAAATAAGATAATGGTCTTCTCCTTAGACTTTAAGATCCCTTATGAAGGAATAAAAATCTTTGTTATATTAAATTCATAGGAATACATGTGCATGCACACATATTATGTCATGTACACTCATAAATCTACAAACACACACACACTATGAATAACTTCCTTTCAATTTTGGTTTGGAAGTCTCATCTGCAGCAAAATATTTTTTAAAATATTTTTTAAAAGGCAGGGTAGACCTCATTTTGCTGTATACTAAGATATATTGACAAGCCATCTCTGTTCTTTTTCATATGCCCTTAAAAGTCCTATCCTAAAACCAGAACAGTGGATCACTCCATCCAGAAGGTATTTATTTGGTTAACAGGCCCGTGTAAATGATGTCAACTCTACTGTAAGGAGCAGAGTAGGCAGGAGAGGTAATGACTATTGCTACCTCCTTCGCCCCATCTCCACCCTTTTGGATACAGTTATGTTGGTGCATTTTTACAGACTGTAGCATGCATTTTTCCAGATTTATGTTCTTCCAGATTTCTGCACTTTAATTGGGAAAATAGAAATAAGAATAGAGAATAGAGGGTGAAAATCACCAACGTTATAATTACCGAAAAGGAAAAACTTCTGGGACATAGTTGTCTGTTAAACTCTGGATTAATAAGTCCCTAACCAATGAAAAACCTCAATAAATGTTCATCAATGCTAACAGGACAAGGATTTAGTAGAAGAATTAAATGTAATAAAGTTTCATGCATAACCAAGGACAGAAACAGTTCTACATTTTGTTTATATGAAAATTTGCCCTGTAAGAAGTGTGTGTGTGATGGTAGCAGGACCCCCCATCAAGTGCCAAAGACCCAGTTACTGCCCTGAACAAACTGAGATCCCAGGAGGCCAAGTCATTTGGGCTTTGGATTACTCATTTGTAACATGAAAGAACTGAACTAAATTATCTGATATAATTTCTACATATAATGATTTGATTTTGTAATTCATATCCTAGAGTTATATTTTCAGAATGACCCACATTGTTTTGATGAAGAGGTCAATGATAGTAGGGGGCCAGCCTCTAATTACACCTTCAAAAATAAGAGAGGCTGTACTCTTTTTAATCACATGCAGTCCATTTGGGGTGTGTCATATAAATACCACAGATAATACAGAAAGAGCCTATTACCTCTAACTCTCTGGACACTTCCCACTGTTCCCAATGGGAATAACAATGGGGGACCCAGAGCCCACTGCTTATGTGAATCCCTGCTTTAGGGGTCACAGTTCAATTGCATCTTTATCATGTGAAGCTAAACTGAAATTAGATAGAAAATAACATATAACAGAGGTAAATGAATGCCAAGTTTGCTCTTTTTGAATACAATCAATACTTTTATTCTAATAATTTTAAAGTTGTTAAGTTGAATTGAAATTATTTCTTTACCAGAAAGCTGGCGTGGAGAAAACCCCAAAATCCAGGAACTTAAAGCCATTCTTCTCTATGGGGTTCATATCATGGCACACACAGAACAGGCCAGAAGCTGAAAATCTAGCCACCCAAAGATATACCATTATTTTATGTGCCACTAAGAAAGAAAAGAATAATCTCTCCCACCTGTAATAGCAGAGCTTGGCTTCTGATATGTCTCATCTGTTGCTGGGCATCTTCCTTTCCTCAGACTCATAAAGCATTTGACTGTTCGTCCTTCCTATGGCATATTTTGCTTCAACAAAGTCACATTTACATCCACATCTCTGTTTCCATGCCGTTCTGTGCACACAATAACTTTTTTTTGCTTCAATGTTGAATCATAATGTATTTTAATGAAGACATTTTGGGGGAAACTCAACTCAGTGTAAGCAGTCCAATGACGTACCCCCCCTCAGTTAAAGTTAGGACAATATGAACAGCTGCAACCAGGTTTAGTGAGTCTATGTGCAAGGTATGAAAACTACCTCATTAAATTTATGTGCAGACTATGACAACTACCTCATCACTCCCACCTGGCCAAAAGCAATTGTAAAATATCGATAAGGAAAAACATTTGGATTTCGGAAATGTTAAATGGGGAAAAAGATGTACATCTTCAAATCCATCGACTAAGGATGAATGAGTACGATTTCTCTTAGTCCGGGGCAACCAGTCTGAAGACCCCAGCAGATCAAGCCCACCCATGTGCCTTAAGGAGAAAGAAGAACAAGAGCTCATAACCCATTCTCAGCCCGGCACACTGATGATCTATGGAGAGATTATTGAAATCTATGGAAAGAACTTCCAGACAATCTTTCACTACATATAACTCTGTAGAGTAGTGACTCCTTGAGATGTAACAAATTAGAATCCATTTGGCCAAAGTCACTACCTGCCTTTGGCTTTGCAATCTATCTACCTTGACAAAACTGAAGATTTACATCCATGTCTTCTCGTTTCTTTTTATTCTTTCAGAGAATTTGTATCCTTGCCTTTTTTTTTCTAGTATTTGTTCTTTTGCTTGGTTGTGTTTGTTTTTGTTTGTTTTTGCATCAGAAGGCCACGACAGATGCTTGGGGGAGGTGGGGGGCAGTGACATGGCATTTGGGAAAGTTTACTTGGCGGCAGAGGGCAGACACATTGCAGAGAGTGTGGCTGAGGCAGTGAGGTGTGATCTTACATGCCAGCCGACGTGGCTTTTTGAGTATTATAGCTGGTTGGGGTGGAATATCAAACAATTCCTCGCACCCGTCTCTGCCTTTCCTTTGGTTTGTCAACCTGCCTCTATTCCCCATCATCCCCCCTGTCCAAGACAAAGGGAAGTAATTCCAATCCTTACTGCATGAGGTAATGACTTGGGTCCGTGTTACACCCTCTCCAACATCCTACCTCCTGAGGAATAGGAACTCGCTTGCTTGGTTTTCTTGTTGACCTTGAGTAAGTGAAACAAATAATAGACTCTGGGTCTAAGTCCCAGCCCTTGGCCTCTGTCCTGCTCCAAAGCCCACTCTAGCCTCAGGGGTGTTTACTGTGAAAGCTCACTGAAATCGTCCTCACAATCATCTATCCGTCTAGACCACAATCATCTAGCCGTCTAGACCACGACAGTCAGCCCTACTACAACAAAAATTTGTTCCTAAAACTACGCCCAATTTTAATAAGTAATTTCTAAAAGAAACGAATAAGTATATGTAGAGCTGAGTACCAAACAGACTCGGGTACTTTGTCTCCAGCCCACAGACACACCTTCACCTACATGAACCTGATTGTAAATGTAAAGTTTTGTTTTATTTTCCTGTGAAACATGCAGGTAGTACTCAGGCCTCCACCTCCCAGTCTGCTTGATTATAAATGGGTAGGGCTGGATATTAGTGAATATTAGGCATGATCAAGTACCCATAATTCATTCATTCATGCATTCATTCACTCATTCATTCAGTGTCATGTGTCAGGCATTGTGTTGGGAATTGAAAATACAAAGCTAAATACGATGTAAGCTCTGTCTCTAAGAATTCGCAGTCTTGTGGGGGTAGAGGCACACACAAACAGATGATTATAACACAATGTGATAAGCACCCTGTTGGAGACAGGCCTAAAGTATTAGAGAAGTGCAAAGTCAGAGGTGCCCTAATTCCCTGAGACTCCAGAGTTAGACTTCCCTCTAGTAGACTTCCATCATCATATGTGACATCTCGGATGAGAACTGAAAGGAGATGCTGTTTAAGCAGAAGAAAAGGAAACTATAGAACAGGAGGCTTTGTTTACACTCCAGGTAAGGAAATCGAGGGTTAAAAAAAGTAATCACACCAACGCAAAAAGAGGAGGAAGACAGCAAAGTATCAGGAATGCAGCTGGATGAATAATTGATGAGCTGGTGGCCTAACAGAGAGTCTCATTAATATAATCCTGCAGTTTCATTAAGTACTGTTCCAGGCTTGTCTTGGAGGGGGCCTCCTGAGTCTTGATTAGGGATTGTGTGGCTTTCGCATTGACATCAGAACTTTGGGTCTTGGGTTTTGACAACCGCTTCCTAAGCTCCTATTCTTTTACCCCAGCACCTTTTAGAAGCTCTTCTGGATGCCCCTCTCACTAATCATGGGCCCCTAACCATGACAGTCAGTCCTAGTAAATAATATATCAAGATAAATGATAATTGTTCTGTTTTAAGTGTCTCCTAATGAGCATCATAAATTAAAAATTAATATTGCAAAGACTGTATGAATAGCATCAAATCCATAAACAAAGCAGCGGGTATCACGCTTGCAAATGAAAGCTAAACACCTCCCCTGTCCTCTTTCCCTTTCCCTACCTCTCTCTGCCCTCCCTCAACTCCTTCCCCACCTTTACCCCAGCTCTATCCTAGGTCTGCAATTCAGGCTATCAGGAATTATGCCGCAAATAACAACACCAAAAATGTTTTCCCCACCAGTTATTTCTGCTCTGCTACTTACCTACTTGACTTAGTGTGATCTGAAGACTGAATCCAGAAATTTTATTTCTCATTTTTCTTGGCCAGAGATGAAGAAGGTAGAATTGAATTACAAAAAAAAAAAAAAAACTTTTATGTGGGTCAGATGAACTAGGTCAGATCTTATACAAAGGGTGAATATAGTGTCCCTTTTATTGGCATCAAATAAGTGCTGTCCTTCCATCTTAGAGAAGGGCATTTCAAATGGAGCCACATTTAAAGGAAAACCATATACTAAAATATTAATGAGAGCGTTTTGTTTCTTGTCTGCATAGATTATACTTATTTTATCCTTTTTTGGGTGCATTTCTGAATGTTGTAAATATCTACAATTATTATTATTATTACGTGCACAATAGAGGAAAGAAAGAAAATGTCCATTCAGAAGTGAAGAAGAGTACTTGGTGGGGCACAGAAGCCCTGTCACAAAGGTTAAAATAACCATCATTTTATAAGCATGTCTATAAGGCGGCACTGTGCTAGGTGTGTGCTATCTCTATCATTCACAGCAGCACTGAAGGGTAGATGATATTCTTTCCAGAATCTAATCACTGTCTAGTGGAAAAGGAGGCTTAGCCAACAGGCTGGGGCAAGTCCTTTCTTCAAGGACTTTTTTTCAAGTCCTTTTTTTTTTTTTTAAAAAAAAGACAGAAAAAAAAATAATAAAATAAAATAAAAAAAAAGACAGACACACAGACTTTCTTGGCCGAATGGAATGAACTATTCCACTTATGTAACCGACGCCCCTTATTGCACCTCACAAGCTGCTGGTTATGTTTGGCGCAGGATGCCAATGGTGCAACTACACACAGGTCATGCTCAGCCAAATAACGATCCCAGGCCACATGGCAATCCTCACTGTAAATGTAGATAGAATTGGCTCTGTTCTATGTAAAATCAATTGGACAAAAACTTTGGTTCGCTTGCTTTAGGACTAGAAGAATAAAGATTTCCCAAGCTTTCAGTGATTGCCAAACTCTCTCTGCCAGGTTCACGAGCGCTCCATGTCCCTGAGTGCTACCTCAGTTGATTCATGGGGTTTACTGATCTAAAGATTCAAGGGTCAAATGTTCACCCAGCCATGTACGAAGAAACTATAAAAACAATTCACCTTTTTTTGGCCAGTGAGCTACCTAAGCAATAAAGGTAGTATCATTGCAGGCTGTTACCTGGATTACTTCTACTAAACTTAGCTAAACGCCATATCCATGCCCCTGACGACTGCAGAAGAGCCAATGGTGCTAGCGCTGGGGCCACCGGGATTCCCTCACCCAGCTGGAAGCACTAACAGTCCTAATAGCTTGAAAACCTGAACCTCTTTCTTCCTGGGATTCCCTAAACCCAACAACAGCTAAACCTCTCAAAAACCAAAGTGCACGTAAGTATCCAGCACTTTAGCTAATTAAATGCATTGCAGAAGCAGGAGAATTCTAAGAACAGCAGTCATACATTTTTGTTTTATAAAAAATGCCCCCAATAAAACAGCAGATCTGAATGCAAATGTAAAACTGTAAAACTAAGCATTTGATAATGTTCCCTTTCACATCTGTCAACATTTTAGAGAGACTTCAAACAGAATATACTTTTGGTTCTAGAAATTCTTACTTTATCCATTGAATACATTCGAGGCAACTTTATTTTCACAGGTACCCAGGTTTCACATGAAAATTATCACAGACCTTTGAAGCTGGAAAAGATCATGAGAGTCACACAGGCCTCCCCTCCCCCATTCAACATGTGTGATGAAAGTTCAGGGAGGTTGAGACATGGCGCTAGGTAGCTCATATGATTAGATTTCAGGAAATCTAAAGGCTGAAGAGAAATTGGGGGCAGATTTCCCATTGTACCCTTCGCAGTTGAATGGCAAATGACTCCAACTGTGATCAAGGGCTGAACCAGACAAAAATCACTGGCCACCTGACCTTTTGGTATTTTTACAAGCAAAATTAAATAGAGAATTGAAACATTTGCCCAAATTGCTTTGGTTAATTTATTGAACTTTGTTTAGCTTTAAAAAAAATATGAAGTAGAATAGACTGTGTGACACATCTTGTAGCGTTTAAATAATAGTAAGGTCACATTTGGTGTAAAATATGTTATTTTTATTATATCATACGAGAGTATTATTTCATGAAAGTTTTCATGTTTCAATTACAACTGACCCTTGAACAACACAGGGTTTAGGGGTGCCAACCCTTGCGCGTGGTTGAAAAATCTGAGTATGGCTTTTGATTCCCCCAAAACTTAACTACTAATAGCCTACTGTCGACTGGAAGGAAGCCTTATCAATAACATAAACAGGCGATTAACACGTATTTTGCATGTTATATGTATTATGTACTACATTCTTATAATGAAGTAAGCTAGAGAAATTAGAATGTTAAGAAAATTATAAGGAAAATACACACAGAGTACCGTACTGTAAAAAATCCGTGTATAAGTGGAGCTGTACAACTCAAACATACGTTGTTCAAGGGTCAACTGTCTATTTTAGTACATGTGCTGCCAAAGCAAACACAAGGGTCAACTGTCTATTTAGATGTGTACCTCTTTGTATGTATATGCATTTACAGGTACACACATATGCTGAGTAACAATGTATGTCTTACTGTGGGTCATACTAAAAAGAAGGAAATTCAGCTTAATAGGATTTTCACTTTTGGCTCCACTCAACTGTCTTAAAAAAAAAAAAACACACACTAAGAAATGTAAAATAGCATGCTCTCAAAAAAAAAAAAAAAAAGGTGGGGATCTTTGTGCTAAACAGTCCTTTCTTTTTAAGTCACTGCAGTCTAAAATGTTCTTTCTACCCTAGACCTATTACAGCATTCTGTAGATTATTAATAAGGAAACATTAAGCATCAGAAACTAGAGAATGGGCAAATACATAACAGATGAAAAAGGAAACAGAACATTCCTTCATGGTATTAAGATACACGTTTTTTTTTTTCTTTCCTAAAATCTAAGTTTGGATACACAGCAAATTGAATTTATTCAGTTCCTGGCACATAGTAAATGTTTCATAATATGTGTTGAATGAATGCTGAACTAGGAGATAAGAGAGTCAACTTGCAGTGCAAAGCTGGGTAAAATTCTTAACTTCTCTGAGCTCCAACTTTTCAACTGGTAACAAAGAAATGGTGGGGCAAGAGCAGTGTTTCCTCCAGAGACATCTGCAGAACTATTTTCTTGGAATGTTAATAGACAACCCATGAAAATCATTTGTAGCTGACAGATTAATAGGTGGTCCCTTCACCAGATTTCTATGTCCTCCATCTTCATCTATATATTCCTAATCATTCAATGAGTCCTAACTTCCAGGCTCAGAAATAGTGGCTGAAGAGAAGGAGGAGGAGGAGGAGGGAGAAGGAGGAGGAGGAGACTCCAAAAATATCAGAAAAAAAAAATCACTCTGGATTTTTTTTTTTTAAGTAGGAAAAAATAAATGTCCAACTACACAGACACAATTCTATCTAGCCCCCAAACTAAGAACAAACGTTTTGGCTGTGAATTCGTGACCTGTTTTATTTTCCATATATCCTTTATTTTTGTACATCTGACAGAGAAACAGAAGGCATTTTGGCTCAAATCCGTATCTTGCCCAAAAGACACCACAGCAAAGGGCACTCTGCATCATTTCTTTGAGAATGGTTCGTCAGTACTTACTTAGAGTCTGGAAATAGCATGAACCCCACCCACCTGCTTCTGTGACTTTTGGATAAAAAGGGAGGCAAATAAGCTCCAGTTCTCGAGTTGTACCTGCCATCACCTACAGCTGCAACTCTGGCTCACTGATATTAGCGTCAAGAAACAAAGATAACCATGTCTGTGAAGAGATCCTGAGTTTGGGAAGCCAGACAGCATGGTTCGTCTGGAGAAGTACAGTGTAATAGTTAAATGCATAATGTTAAATTAAGCAAATCACTGAGAACTCTAAGCTTCAATTTTCTCGCGCAAAATGGGAATAAAACTAGAATCTACCTTAGACGTTGTGGAAAGAATGAATAAGAAAATACATTTGTGGGACTTGACCCAATACCTGATACAGAGTAAGTGTTCAATAAATGGTGTCTACTTCATGATGGTATAACTGAGTCCAGATCATGATTAGAAGATCAAGAATAAAGAAATCTTAAACAATGTGTTAGGGTAGACACATTCTGCTGTGATGTAGAATGTCTTAGAAAGACACCAAGAAGGTATTCTAGTTGAATTGGAAACCAGTGGTTCATTTTGGTTCGTTTTGGTTCATTTTGCTCACCTTACCCTCGCCGACGACTTTAAACTGTGAAAGAAAACTAGTCGGTTACGGCTAGAGGACTAGCAAATCTTGTCCTTAATGGGTAAAATGGGGAGCCAGAGAAGCATCCATGTCTCAGGAGATATCTTATTGCCATCGGTTTCCTTTCTTTGTTTAAAATAGCAACACATTTAGGACCAAAAATGTTGGGCATTTTACCGCCATCCTGCCATCCTGAGGTTTGTATGTGCCAATGAACACCTTCTAGTTATCATTATTAAGCACTGATATTTCATGCTGTGGTCTCTAATTACCTTTATGGGGTCAAAGATGGCTTCAGTTTACCTGGCAGGACAGATTACTGGAAGTGGAGACAGAAGCACTTTGCCCAAAGGGCCCATAGTCTGCACAAGGGACTGGACCACCAGAGCCTTAAACGTGGCCATCAGCCATATAGTAATGCCGACCCTTAACCGTCCCACCCAGCACAACAAATTGGGTTCACACTCACTCATTTTCCAGAGATGCTCGGATGGTGAGCACAAGTCTCGATTTTTCCAGGTGTCTGTAACTGCAGCAATGGTTGACAGGCGGAAACAAGGGATATTTGGGGGAAAAAATAATAGCAAAGACTTAATTAAAGGATACCCAAAGAAGGCAAAAGAAATTACCCAACCCATTTGCAAAGCACACACTGGAAATGAATGGGTTCTTTAGTGTTTGGGACATTTTAGTGTTATAAAAATGTAGACTATAGAGCTATTATATCAAGTAATTTATGGGATGAATATTGTAATTCATTGAATGTCACGACTTATCTTTTATTCATATAGTTACTATTCCATTACCAGAGAGGGAGGTTTGTCAAAGGTTAATTATTTTAAATTGCTCCAGCAAATTTATTTTGATTTGTACAATTTTTTTGAATAATCACAGGTCTATATATTCATACATCTTTATGAGGCTTCTTTTTAAAAAATAATATTCTTTGATGAGGCAGTTAAAGCTAGATAAATGCTTTAGTGATGTCTTTAAAATATACTCCCTTTAACTCTGGATGTAGATCTATAAAGAATTATTATATGATTATTGTTGTTGACATGATCAGTCCTTTTTAGAACTTTCTATTTTCCCCAAGAAAAATTCCAATTAAAAATTGGTTGAGAAATTGAGCATTGACTTTCTCAGGGGGTTAGTTATTGTATCTTTTAGCCTTGGGTCACTAGCTGGAATGACCCCCTGTATGGTGGATGAGGAAAACTGTCACAGCTGCTCTCGGGTGTGCCCCCATCTCTGTTTCACTCGAGATTGCCCCTCAGGCTGGGCACACCTCCTCAGGACATGAAAACTGGTCTTGGGGGGACAATGAACACTGGAAGAGAGGTCAAATATTTTCAAAGTCGTGAAAATCATTTTGAATTATAAGCCTAACTTAGAAAGGAAGCCAGAAGCAAAGAGAGGAGTTTGGAGGCTACAGTACATACAGTATATACAATATACAGACTGATCCAGCTCCAGCTCCTTCAAAACCTATTGCCTCTCTCAGGAAGCCTTTCTGATTATGCTTGTTTTCTTTATGTTCCTCAAACACTTATATATCAAGTCTATATTTCATTAATATGGTCTTATTGTTATGTAGCTTTTTAATTATTCATAAATCATTTGAGAGTTAGAGATATAGTGAGAAAAGGTTCAATCGAGAGTCAGTAGATCTAGACTCACATTTAAGCCCTAAGGCTTGTTATCTCTATGGGCTTAGATAGGTTGTTCTATTTGCCTGAGACTCAGTTTCTTTTATGTCAAAGAAGAATGAGAAAACCTGTCTATGTGGTTTGTAGAGCTGGCAATATGTTACCTAATAATTGCATACTTCTCCGGGTTTATAAAATTCTTGCATATTTATCTCATTTAATCCCCAAATGACAGAATAAGATGAGCACTATTACTCATCCATTTTTATGTGAACTGTATGAAAATACTATTTTTAACTACATAAATTATTATTATTTTCAGTCTGTAGATTTTATATCATCAATTTAATATTAATAGGCCTAAGACACAGGCCATATCTATCTTTTATTTCTTTCTTATTTTATTATTTCCTCATATCCCATTCTTTTAGGTGGCTTGATAAATAGATTCAGAACATAAATTTTTTTCAGTACAGATGGCAAAGTGCTTTGTAATAGAAAAGCACAGTAAGGGTATATCCATATGTTGCTAGAGTAACATTAATTTTACTTGATGTCAGGAAGAACATAATAATCTACTATTTGATCAAAATTTTTACTTATTAATCAGTTGTATTGCTCTTATACACATGGCAAAATGTTCTTGGAAAGCACAAAAATTCCAGAAGTAAGAAATAAAATGCACATCTACTCTACAATGCTGTAGCTAACACAAGGCATAGTACATGATTCTGGAAATCATGAATGGTGGATCAGGCTGCGAGGTATTTCCTAGTTATGAGTAACCACTTCATCCCAGAGGATGTTTATCTTATTCATAATCAGTAGTTTGGGTGCTTGGCTCATAGTTGGTGCTCAATAAATACTAGCTAGGTATTAAGTCTTTCATTATACTCATATAAATCAGATCCTTTAGAAAACCACAAAATTTTAAAGAAGAACTTGGAATTCTGAAGTAAATTCGGAAAAGAGAGAGTGTTGGAAATGGGACTCACAGAAGAAATTTAAAGAAGTTAGTCCCAATAAGAAAAGTCAGGGGAGATTACAGGCATCGTACAGCTTCCTACACAATATCTATGGTGGAGCAGAACATGTTGGCACGGGGATCCTTGCTTCTGCCGTGAAGAGAAGCAGCAGAAGTATGCTCAACTATGGTACTAAAAATGTGCATGAGTAAAAATAAATAAATATATAAATACATATGTGTGTGCACACACAAAATAAACCCTCACTGAGGAGTGGTAGAAAGTGAATAGGTAAGTTACAGCATTAGCGCTTCATTCCTGAGCTTTGGCTTCATTTTCCCTGAGCTGTGTGTCAGACACAGGCAACAGTGTGCCTAAGTGCTTGGCTTACATTGTCTCATTAAACAAGTTCTCTGTGGTAGATGTCCTCACAGATGAGGAAGCTGAGGCTAGGAAGAGTAAGTAACTTGTCCAAAGTCACATAGCAGCGCTCAGCAGAGCCTGGAATTAGTGCGTATCTCTATCGCCTAGATCCAAGTGTCACTTAAGACACCCACCATATGCAATCTCAAATGTGACCAGCTCTACAGTTTTTTCCTCCATGGAGCCCAGTTTCTATTTTTTTTTTTTTATTTATTAGACTGCGTGAGAGCAAAAGCTGATGGACAGCTGCGATAATACAAAACCTAATACAAAATACTAATACAAAATACTAAATACATATACAATGTACTATGAAATACTAATGCTGCTTAAAGACTTATTTAAGAAAAAAAATATATATATATCTACTATTTGCCTAGGTAATATTTACATATATTATTTGCCTATGGATATATTTATTTACCTAGACAAATAACATATGCTATATATAAATATATTCTTATATACATATATATACTTATATATACAAATAAATATTACCCAGGCAAATATTTTACTGTAAGCCTTCCTTACCCAGATTTCACAGAAGTAGAGCCCAGTAGGATAGATTCATTGAATCAGTGAGCAAAATGATTTCATCTTCAAAATGGAATATGTGGCCCTAAACATTTTCATTATCCTGCCATCTGGCCATACATCGATAAAGGATGCACTGAATTATTCTGTATGGCTCAGGGTTGGTCATCAGTTTCACCGCATTAGTTGGGTGTCCGTGAACAGCGGTCCTCAGGAGAATGGTCAGGCTGCGACGGCGTGGCAGGCAGTTTGCATCGTCGTTGAACTATTCTGGATTGGATTATTCTGTATTGTTGCTTAAAACTTAATCAACTGGTCACATGGCCAAATGGCCAAGTATCCAAGAATCTATTGTCTAAAGTGAGACCTCTGTGTGAGGAAACACTGGACCGTAGTGTGAGCAGCATTGGCAGCAATTTTGTGACTGCGACAGCTCAGAGTATTGCCATAAATGACCAAGATGGTGGACTGGAAGGTAGGTCCTCAGAGAATATCATGACAACAACGAACCCGCCCTTTCCCAATTCTATTTAGCATCACCAGATAAAAGTGTTCTGCATCCAGCGTCTTTCACCAGAAACGATCTGATTGTTTCAGTCTTGTGGGTTGAGATATTTCCATTTTTATTTCTCCTTAACAAAGACCTCTAAGTCCAGAAGCTTCCTCCAAGGCCTGTGAAGTGCTATTCTGATCGCCCCTTCATGTTTCTAAGCTGCTCTGGGATAATGTTGTGGAGAGAAGGGCCCCAAGGGAACAGCTGATTGGATTCTGGCAAGACGGACCAAACATCTGCTTCAAACAAAAGACATCTGCATATTTCACATTTATTTTTCATAATTTACAGAAGCAACCTGCCAAAATTCAGCAAGGGAGACTACACTAGCACGTAATTAGCTTAAAGTTTGCTTGCTTTAGAAGCATGAGCACGAAGCCCAGCAGCTCACCTGGGAGGACATCAAGAATGGTGGAACTGCAGTGTGATTTCTGGATATTCCATGTTAGACCTCGCTTGCCAGCACAGAAAACCCAGCTAGGCCTGCAAGGGAGAAGCAAATATGCCAGGGGTGACACTCGGAAGTTCTTTTGTCCCCACGTCAAATAAAAGGGTTTCACACCAAAGGGGCGGCCTTAGGTAATATCACTTATTAAATAACATTTGATTATGCAGAAGCATTTTACTTCCACCACTGAGTTCTGCAGTGGGCAGGTTATATAATGGCAGGATGCTACGTGACTTATTATCAAAAATGCATATACCGAAAGTGCCAATGGCAGGGTGAGGAATTCTGTGTGTGATGTCGCATTATTTTTCAAAGCATCTGAAAGTATTTAAACCAAAAAAAAAAAAAACAGGAAAATATACATTTGTTGCCCAAACTGTAATATGTTTGGAATATATGATGAAAACAAAGAGAACAAGATAGTGGATGAAAAGATCGTGGAAGGGACGCAACAAATTATCTGCCCTCTGGGAATCACATCTTCCTAGCTAAGTCTCCAGCTTTGCAAGATCATCAGTAGGTGAAATAACTAAAGCTTTGAAGGGAAGGGACAAGGTGGCCGAAGAGTAAGGTCCTCAGCGCCCGGCCCCACCAACTTACTACCCGGCTCTCAAAGCCTCTGGGCACCTACCAATCCCACCTGAGATTTAAAGAGAGACGGGCACTGAGGGGGGCACTTGATGGGAAGAGCACTGGGTGTTATGCTATATGTTGGCAAATTGAACTCCAATTAAAAAAACTATGTAAAAAAATAATAAATAAAAAATAAAGAGAGAACAGCTGGATTACTACAGGGAGAGAAGTTTTTGCTTCTAGCAAGGCAGGAGGGCAGAAAAAATTATAAATAAATAAATAAATAAATAAATAAATAAATAAATAAATCCAGTGGGGGAGGGACCCCAGGAGCTGGGGCTAAGGGAGCACTGGGAGCCTGGGGGCCGGGAGCACCCCCTCCACCCCCGGTGGGAACTTCCAACATCCACGCTGGAATCTTCCTGAAGAAAGAGTGCTCAGCAGGGGAACCGACCGGGCAGGACTGCAGGAGGGGAGGGGCGCCTCCAGGTTCCCGGGGTCACTAGGAGAGGAGGGGTGCCCCGGGGAGAGCACCCTACACACTTTGGCTGAGAACTGTAAAGGGCTGGAGTGTGCCCTGGGGGGGGGGCCCTGGGGAGAAGCTGGTGGTCGGGGGTGCTCCAGGGGAGCTGCACCCTACTACCTTTGGGAGCTGAGGCCTTGGGAGTATGATTAAAGTAGTGCAGGCCCCGGACCCCAGGGCACCAGGGGACACAGGCCAGGATCCTGCAGTCCCCCTGGGATGGGTGGAGCTGAGGAGGGCACAGGGCAGTGAGGACACTCCTGCCACTGGGCTACAGTGAGCTGTGTAGATCACCGCCTTCACCCTGGGAGCATCCAGGCCAGTGTGGACTGGGAACTGTGGTTACTGGGGGAGCTGACTCCAGAGCTGCAGACCTGGCCCCCACCAGTGTGGTTGTTCTTCCTTGTTCACCCTGTGCCTGGGAGAGGGGGCAGCTAGGGAACAGAGGCCTCACAGGGCAAACAGCTCCCACTGAGCTGGGCACCTGGTGTGTGTGGGGCATCTCCCCAGGTGCACCCATATGAGAATCAGCACAGCAGATGCTCCCCCAGGAGACCAGCTGGAAGGACAGGAAGAGAGCAAGTTCTTGACTGAGCAGTGCTGGAAAATTCCAGGATCCAGTGAAAATACCATGTAGACCTAGAGGGTACGGTAGCCCCCTTTTTGAATTTTTTTTCCTTTGTCCATTACAACTCTTTTATATATCAAACTAAAAATTTCCAATATTTTTTCTCTTTTCCCACCGTAACTACAATATGTTACCAGCTCTTCATTTTTAAGTGTTTTCCTTTTTGACAATTACATGTCTTAGGTCTATTTCTCACTTCTGGATTCCCTTCAACACATTCAATTCAATTTTGGGAGATATAGGAGATATGGGTTTCTCTTTTGTGTTTTTTGTTTCCTCTGCCTCGTTTTGTTCTAGAATGGTGGAAGTTAATACCTTCTAAACCATGACCAGCACCAGAACCAAGTGGCATACCATGCTGGTTCATTCTGAGATTATATTCTCACTTCATTCCCATTCTACCCCCCTCTTTTATCTTGTTTATGTTTAGGTGGTCAATGTTGGGGTTCTCTACAAGTATTGCTGGTTTATATAAATTTGGGATTGAGCATCTTCTAACATACAGAACAAAATATACTCAGAACCAAGAGGATTCCTCAGGTAGACTACATTCTCTCTCCACTACAACTTCTGCACCACCACCACCCCCAGTCCCGCCCTTTTCTTTTCTTTTTTCTCTTTTTCCCCTTTACTTTTTTTTCTTTTATTCTTTTTCTTTTTTCTTCTTCTTGGGGTTTTTTGCTCTTTTATTTATTACTACTTTATTTTTTAAAATCTGTTTTACACTTTAGTGGTCCTTTTGGTTTATGTTGTTCTGATCTTCTTTTTCATTTTCTGGTCTCTGACCCCACCAGAATCATCTAGGGTGGAATTTACTTAGGTTGTGGTTGATATTCTTGACTCAGCCCGCTCATACAGCCACTCTGCACTGAACAAAATGGCTAGAAGAAAGAATTCACCACAAAAGAAAGAATCAGAAACAGTACTCTCTGCCACAGAGTTACAGAATATGGATTTCAATTCGATGTCAGAAAGCCAATTCAGAAGCACAATTATAAAGCTACTGGTGGCTCTGGAAAAAAGCATAAAGGACTCTAGAGACTTTGTTCTCTAGAAGAATTTAGATCTAATCAGGCCGAAATTAAAAATAAATTAAATGAGATGCAATCCAAACTGGATATTCTAAGTGCTAGGGTTAGTGAGGTGGAAGAAAGAGTGGGCAACATAGAAGACAAGCTGATGGTAAGGAAGGAAGCTGAGGAAAAAAGAGGAAAACAATTAGGAGACCATGAGGAAAGGCTAAGGGAAAGAAATGACAGCCTGAGAAGGAAGAATCAATGTATAATTGGGGTTCCACAAGAGGCTGAGAGAGGGAGAGGACCACAAGGTATATTTGAACAAATCATAACTGAGAACTTTCATAATTTGGGGAGGGAAACAGGCATTCAGATTCAGGAGATAGAGAAGTTCCCCCCACCAAAAAAAATCAATAAAAACCATTCAACACCTTGATATTTAATAGTGAAACTTGCAAATTCCAAAGACAAAGAGAAAATCCTTAAAGCAGCAAGAGACAAGAGATCCCTAATTTATATGGGGAGATATATTAGATTAACAGCAGACCTCTCCACAGAGACCTGGCAGGCCAGAACAGGCTGGCCGGATATATTCGGGGTCCTAAGTGAGAAGAACATGCAGCCAAGAATACTTTATCCAGCAAGGCTCTCATTCAGAATAGAAGGAGAGATAAAGAGCTTCCAAGATAGGCAGAAACTGAAAGAACATGTGACCACCAAACCAGCTCTGCAAGAGATATTAAGGGGAACCCTGTAAAAGAGAGAGGAAGCCCAAAGAAATAATCCACAAAAACAAGGACTGATTAGGTATTATGATGACACTAAATTCATATATTTCAATAGTAACTCTGAACGTGAATGGGCTTAATGATCCCATCAAAAGATGCAAGGTTTCAGACTGGATAAAAAAAAAAAAAAACAAGGCCCATCTATATGCTGTCTACAAGAGACTTATTTTAGACCTAAGGACACCAAGAGCTGAAAATGAAAGGGTGGAGAACCATTTACTATTCAAATGGTCCTCAAAAGAAAGCTGGAGTAGCAATCCTCATGTCAGATAAATTAAAGTTTACCCCAAAGACTGTAGTAAGAGATGAAGAGGGATACTATATCATACTTAAAAGGTCTATCCAAAGAGGACCTAACAATCATGAATATTTATGCACCTAATGTGGGGGCTGCCAAGTATATCAATCAATTAATAACCAAAGTAAAGACATATTTAGATAATAATACACTAATAGTAGGAGACTTATACATGGCACTTTCTGCAAATGATAGATATTCTAAGCACAACATCATCAAAGAAACAAGGGTCTTAAATGATACACTGGACCAGATGGATTTCATAGGTATATACAGAACTTTCCATCCAAACGCAGCTGAATATGCATTCTTCTCAAGTGCACATGGAACTTTCTCCAGAATAGACCACATACTGGGTCACAAATCAGGTCTCAACTAATACCAATAGATTGGGATTATCCCCTGCCTATTTTCAGACCACAATGCTTTGAAATTAGAACTCAATCACAAGACGAAATTTGGAAGAAACTCAAACACATGGAGGTTAAAGAGCATCCTACTAAAAGATAAATGGGTCAACCAGGAAATTAGAGAGGAATTAAAATGATTCATGGAAACTAATGAAAATGAATATATAAACATTCAGAATCTTTGGAATACAGCAAAATCAGTCCTAAGAGGGAAATACATTGCAATACAAGCCTCCCTCAAAAAATTGGAAGGAATTCAAATACACAAGCTAACCTCGTACTTAAAGGAATTGGAGAAAGAACAGCAAGTAAAACCTACACCAGGCAGAAGAAGGAAGATAATAAAGATTCAAGCAGAACTCAATGAAATAGAGACCAGAAGAACTGTAGAACAGATAAACAACACCAAGAGTTGGTTCTTCGAAAGAATTAATAAGATAGATAAACAATTAGCCAGCCTTATTAAAAAGAAAAGAGAAGACTCAAATTAGCAAAATCATGAATGAAAGAGGAGAGATCACAACCAATACCAAGGAAATACAAATGATTTTTAAAACATATTATGAGCATCTATATGCCAACAAATTAGGTAATATGGAAGAAATGGATGCATTTCTGGAAAACCACAAGTTACCAAAACTGGAACAGGAAGAAATAGAAAACCTGAACAGGCCGATAATCAGGGAGGAAATTGAAGTAGTCATCAAAAACCTCCCAAAACACAAAAGTCCAGGGCCAGATGGCTTCCCAGGGGAATTCTGTCAAATGTTTAAAGAAGAAATAATACCTATTCTACTAAAGCTGTTCCAAGGATAGAAAGGGACGGAATACTTCCAAACTTGTTCTATGAGGCTAGCATCACCTTGATTCTAAAGCCAGACAAAGACCCCATCAAAAAGGAGAATTATAGACCAATATCCCTGATGAACACAGAGGCAAAAATTCTCAACAAGATACTAGTCAGTAGGATCCAACAATACATTAAGATTAGTCACCACGACCACGTGGACTTGGTTGTAGTCATTCCAAACATCCGCTAATATAAGTTTCTGATATCTGATCTAGCATGTGCATCTAAAACTGGTTTGAAACATGAAATCCCAGTTCAAAAGAGCATCTAATTTGAAAACAACAATTTGTAATTATGCACTAACCCACTGTTTGAGATTCACTAGTCATTCTTAAATATATGTTCTTTTAAAAAATGTTTCTGGAATGCCCGGGTGGCTCAGCGGTTAAGTGTCTGCCTTCAGTTCAGGGCATGATCCTGAGGTCCCGGGATCAAGTCCCACATCGGGCTCCTTGAATGGAGCCTGCTGCTCCCTCTGCCTGTATCTCTGCCTCTCTCTGTGTGTCTCTCATGAATAAATACATAAAATCTTTTTTTTAATTTAAAAAATAAAAAAAATTTCAATGTACTTAAATTTCAAGTCAGTATATTATATGCATGAACTTCTCATGTAAATATAAATTCTCTTCTCTTTGTGCAATAGGCTCTTAATAGAAGGGCAGTTTGTTGTATACGGGAAGACACTGGATTTGATGTGAATCACGACCTCAGACCTAAATTTGAGTCTTGTTCAACCATATATAAAGCTGGGGGACCTCTGACAAATTTAAAGTCTCAGGGTCTCATTTTTTTCTTCTGTCACCTAAGGGAGGCATTTTTGCTGTAAGGGTTAAATGAGGTAACTTGGGTTTATCACACCACCTTATCTGTACCTAAACTGGTATTTTAATTTGTCAACGTTTTGAACTTGCTCAAATTTATGTGTCTTATGTACTGTAGAGCTCTTTGAAAGTAAACTCATCCCAAAGGGAAGGGGATCTGGCGAGAAGGCAAACTGAAAACCAACCTCGAAGTTGATTGAGAGAAGTAAAGCTAATGTACTGGTATTTGTCATTCTATGCACTTGTGTGGAAGCTGTAAATAACTGAAAGTAAAAATTGAGACATGGCTGTTTCTCTAAAATTTCTACAATATACTGGGGCACAATATACATACTCTTCGGGGATTTGCCTTCCTCACTCCAAGGGCACAACTGCAGAGAGATGTCGGTAGCAGTGGCCATACCTGGTGGGAGTAGTGGATTCTGCTCAGAGTTGGCAGCAGTCCCTAGAAGAAGCAGTGGTACCGGAGAATGGGAGGTTCCCAACAGAGGCAGCTGCCATGTTCAGAGAAAGAGCATTCACCCCAAAATACTCATGGGAGAAGTGGGAAACAGTAGAAGTGCCCAGGAAACACCAACTCATGCTGTGCTGTCCAACATGATACCATTAGCCATGTGTGGTAATTTAAATAAAAATCAATTAAAATTAAGAGCTCAGTTTCCCAGTCTCAGTCATAGATCTATCACCGTAGAGAGTTCTGTTGGACAACGCTGGACTAGTAGACGACTGCTTCGTTCCAAAGCACATGACCCCTTAATAGCTTCCCGAGTGCCTGAAGACTGAAGCAGTGGGAAAGGGGAAGGAATGAGGTCCTGAGACAGCATTTAGGGGTAAGAGTTAGCAGAAGTAGAATTTATTCCCTTTAACGTGACTTCTTTCCACCCAAGGTGAAAACCAGGGAAACTCAGTGCACGCATGAAATAAGCCTAGTACATTGCCTTGAATTTAATAGACAAATATAAACTCTCTTCTGCTTAAGATCTCTGTGCCAGCGTGACTAATTTCTAATATAACCATCATTCTGTTACTAGAATGATCTCCCACCACGTATATTAGATCATTAACCCTTTCAAAAGCTGCCAAAGACTCTTTGTTCGATAAAAAACATGGTACAAACTCCCGAGACTCGTATTTTACCACGAAGAGTAAAGACACTGGTGTAAGAGAGCCTGGGTGTGAATCCAGCTCTGGTGCTTGCTGGCTGTAGTTAAGCTCTCTGAGCCT
Source organism: Vulpes lagopus (assembly GCF_018345385.1). Lineage (NCBI taxonomy): Eukaryota > Metazoa > Chordata > Mammalia > Carnivora > Canidae > Vulpes > Vulpes lagopus. Next base: position 50,576,864 of record NC_054828.1, read on the forward strand.
CATGTTTCTCATCGAGGATAGTGTTAGCACAGACATCATGAAGTTGTTATGAACGCCTGACAGATCTTCAGCGCTAGAAAAGTGTTCATTAAATAAGTTTTTCTATTCCTCAACACACTGATCTCTAATCACATTTCAGGTCAGTCTTCTGTTATTGTTTTGTTCCCTCTCTACATTTCAACTGTGCATCATTCCCTCAACTTGTCTTTCATACCTCTTCCTCTTTCTGTATCTATTGAAATTCTACATATGTATCTTTTGAAATGTATCTTCTAGAAGAATTTTTCCTACAAGATTGGTCCTACTGCAGCATGTCTATAACCCATTGTTTACATCGGTATTTTAAGCCTTATTTCATTCTACTCTGCCTTGTTCTTCACAGCTTGGTCTCCACGTGTCCACACTCATCCTAGATTATAAATTCCTCAAGGAATTATTCATGCTTGTAGTCCCCAGGATACATGTCTAAAGTAGGTGCTCAATAAATGCTCATGAGAAGGTGAGAAGGAGGGAGGGTATGACATGCCTTTCAGACCCATTCTATAAATATCTACTTTGCCCAAGTGCTACATTTAGGATCCACATACAAGTAGCTTTTCAAGTTGTCTAAACACAATATCAAGCATAATATCCTTCAGATGATAAGGGCAAAATTTGTTAATCTCCATTACAGGTTATGCTTAATGCCAAAACCTAGGCTTCTTTGAATGTGGCAGCATGAAAGGACAACCACAACCTTAGGGGACTGAAAGCAGTGACACGAGATCCCAACACACAAGCGGTCCATTTATCTTCTTGATAATTTCTCATGTGATTATTTCTAAAGCACCCTCTAGCTGTAAAATAAGGATTCCCCACCAAAGAGAATAGCCTGGAACCCAAATGCTCCTTTGTGAGTACTGCTCTTGCTGGACTTTGGCAGACTCAGGAGAACTCTGCCTGTGATCATGTGGACAAGTTTTTTTATGGGCTGTTGATTTCAAAGAATTAAACTTGATTTTACTTATACAGACATAAAGACAACCCATAGGAAAATGATAAAATGCTGGATGATGAGCAGATATTTTCAAAACTATCTCCCAAAGGTAAGCCTTCAACCTAGGAGGAGGATGAGCAACCTAACAGTACATTGGTAGTACCCTAGGAAGACATACCACTGAGCAAAGGAAGATGCACAGAGTATGTACACCTAGACCATCCTTACATTGGATATAATTGTCTCATGAGAAGACAGAGTTGTCTATATTTTTGTTGTAGGCCTATCTTGACTCTGTAAGGGATCAAAATTTCTACTTATGGAAATTATTTTGAGTAACCAAGACATGGGTCATATTACTAACAAATTGTCAGGATCACGTATCTCTGTATTTCTCCCATTGGGAAGCAGTGGCTAACATTTTTTAAAATGTACCCACATAAAGGGCTAGTATCCAAAATCTATAAAGAACTTACCAAATTCAACACCCAAAGAACAAATAATCCAGTCAAGAAATGGGCAGAAAATATGAACCGACATTTTCCTGAAGAAGACATACAGATGGCCAACAGGCACATGAAAAAATGCTCCACATCACTTGGCATCAGGGAAATACAGATCAAAACCACAATGAGATGCCACCTCACATTGGTCAGAATGACTAAAATTATCAAGTTAGGAAACAACAAATGTTCGAGGATGCAGAGAAAGGGGGGTCCTCTTATATTGTTGATGGGAATGTAAACTGGTGTAGCCACCACTCTGGCAAAAGTATGGAGGCTCCTCAAAAAGTTAAAAATAGAGCTACCCTATGACCCAGCAATTGAACTACCAGGCATATACTCCAAAAAAGCAAATGTACTGATCCAAACTGTACCCCAATGTTTATAGCAGTAATGTCCACAAAGCCCAACTATGAAAGGAGCGCAGGTGTCCATCGACAGATGAATGGATAAAGAAGATGTGGTGTATATATGTACAATGAATATCACTCAGCCATCAAAAAGAATGAAATATTCTGATTTGCAACAACGTGGATGGAACTAGAGGATATTATGCTAAGCAAACTAAGCCAATCAGAGACAGACAATTATCATATGATTTCACCCATATGTGGAATTCAAGAAACAAAACAGAGCAGCACAGAGGAAGAGAGGGGGAAAAAATAAAACAAGATGAAATCAGAGAGGAAGACTCTTAACCATAGGAAACAAACTGAAGGTTGCTGGAGGTGGGGTGGGGTAACAGGGTGATGGGCATTAAAGGCGAGCACATGATGTAATGGGCACTGGGTGTTATATAGGACTGATGAATCACTGACCTCTATCTCTGAATCTAATAATATGCTATAAGTTAATTAGTTGAATTTAAATTTTTAAAAAATGTAGCCACATGCTCAACAAATACCCACCATTTGCTTCAACGTGGATGGAACTGGAGGGTATTATGCTGAGTGCAGTATGTCAATCGGAGAAGGACAAACAGTGTATGTTCTCATTCACTTGGGGAATATAAATAATAGTGAAAGGGAATATAAAGGAAGGGAGAAGAAATGTGTGGGAAATATCAGGAAGGGAGACAGAACATAAAGACTCCTAACTCTGGGAAACGAACTAGGGGTGGTGGAAGGGGAGGAGGGCGGGGGGTGGGGGGGAATGGGTGACGGGCACTGAGGGGGACGCTTGACGGGATGAGCACTGGGTGTTTTTCTGTATGTTGGTAAATTGAACACCAATAAAAATTAATTTATTAAAAAAAAAAAAAGAACTGCTGCAAAGCAAGGAATCAAAAAAGAAAAAAAAAAAAAAAGCATTTATCAACCCAATCATGGCCACTAAGGATTTTTGCACAGGACCTTTTCCCTCTCCATCCAAAAAGTAAATCAGTAGAGCAGATTTTAAATCCAATCTGATTCAAGCATTATCTCTGAATAATTTCTAGGCCATCTCTTTTTTTGAGGTACAAAAACCACAGGAATCACATATGTCTTAATCTTTCTCCTAATGGGTTGAATTTTGGTTGATACTCAGTATCTCATAGTGTGTGTACAACTTGGCCAGGGTTGCTGGGATCTGTGAGGGGAAATCCCCGTCGGAGACCCTCACTCTTCTTATATTTATATATACCTCCTAAGATAATAAGCACAAATAAGCAAAAAGACTCTATCTCTTCATAGCCTCAAAATTTTCTTGAATGATTTTATTTCTTTGTTAGAAATATAAAAGGAAGCTTTACGAGTCTTTAAAAGTCTAAAGAAAATAGCTACTAATGGTATCTTTTTATTGCCTACAATTCATCCTGCTGAAAAAGGCAATAATGTTCTTAGAGTTGATTATAGCTCAGTCTTAAATTTTCTAATTGTTTTAGATTTTTCACTTATTTTAGACATTTTCACTTTGCCCCCTAGAGTAAATTAAGATGAAAGGTAAATTAAAAGAGAGGAATTCAACATAAAGAGAATAAATAAATAAAACACAGATTGCAAAGCAGGAATGAAAACAAGGTCTCCCAGACCAATCTGTTAAAGGAATGCTACAAATGTGAAGTGTTTACTATTTTAAACATTAATCATGTACTCACTCTGTTTATTTAGCTATCAATGTTTTTCCTGTAACTCTGACTTGAAAATGTGTAAGCTGTTTAGAATTAGGACTCAAACTGAAGCCAAATGATATTTTGATTATTTATATTGCATAGCTTGTCTTGAAACTTCAGATTTGCAGTCTTTTCATTTCAATTCACACCTTTTTTAAAAGTCATTATTATTTTGTATAATGTGACATCTCAAATAACTTTTATTGCCACCCATTACCATATGCCCAAGTCACAGCCATTAAAGATAGAGGAGCTTGCGTCCTCCATCAATGGGCCTATTCAGAAAATTGCCACCATCTTGCTTTGGCTTGAATCTATGCAATGATCCCAAAACATAAGACTAGCTTAGTAATCGGAATGAAGAATTCCAAAGAACTGTAAATTTCCTAAGCGTCTAACATTATTTTCTTAACAGATATTATTTTTAATAAAACTTAACAATTTGGATCTGCCTACAGAAAATAGCCACCAAAGCTTCCATATACTCATCATAAACAGGAGCCTCTCATCTAATCTCACAAAATTATAAGTTGCGTTAAGGACAGAAACAGATCACATAAGGTTGGTTTATCATTTCTTTCCTTTAAGAAAGTGAGGAAAGCATTAGAATTTTCTCCTGGAATAAAGACACGTCAGAATTTTTCCTATCAGAATACCCAGACAATGACATGGACAAGATCTCCAAAGGTACATATTTTCCTCGAAATTTGTTGTTGTCATAAAATTATCCACACAGCTCAGATGTGCTGAAAATCGTAACACCTTTATTTTCTTCAGCTGCCTCCAAATTCCTCCAGTGCCCCACCCACGTTCTTCTCATTTGAATACTTCAGCCTCCTGTAAAAGCTGTTTCTTCCCCTACTCATTCCTTTCCCTAATTAGTGTTGGAGCGTAGGGCCTCATGGTGGATCTCCATACGGCTCTTGGACTGTTGTCTGCTGCAGGGTCTCATTTGGTACTTGGTGGGTGTTGGCTGATTCTAACATATTTCATATTCGATGTTCCAAGGATACTTAGCCTCTCACGCTAATAGGTCAGCCATGCCTTGCCTGACACTCTGCCTCACCCTCGTTGAGGAAACTCAGAAGACCAGCCCCAACCTACCACTGATCTTCTCTTCACAGCCCCTGAGAACCAGGAGGGCTTCCCTTCATTTCCCCTTTCATGCAGGCCATGGGATTTCTTCCTATTCTATCTTGTCATCCTCTAAGAGTAATATCTGCCTTCACCATTTTTCGATGGCTCTGAGAAAAGAGGAGCTGTGGAAGATAGGACATCATTTATGTGAGAAAAAAATGAAAGTTTCATCAGTTTGATAGTTTCTAATTTGCATCCTATTAGAGTTATGTAGAGGGTGGTGAACACGATAGGTCATAGATTCTTCTAGGCCCTCCTCTCTTTTATTACTTCTTCCATTCTTCGAGGGTAACTCCGCTCCTTCCTGCCTTCTGGGTGCCCAGTGCCCTCACAAGCTACTCAGCTCCTTCAAACTAAACATTTCTGACAAACTGGCTCATAGATATTCAATGCCTGATATGACTTTAGGTATCACCTCTCTTAGAGGAATTACAAAGAAGTAACGCTTGAGCCAAAGCAATGAATCCACACACACAAAAAAATGGAATTCTGGGAATGAGTGGTTCAAGAAGAGCACTGAGGGTAGAAAGGGAGTTTTTCAGATTCTGCTGAGATAACACCTTGTAGATGCAATGATCTCATGAGGTTTTTATATGTTCAATCACGGGAGCATACACAGGGACATAGGTGCACACACACACATACATACACACACAGAGACACTTCAAATTGAAACACCATCCTGGTAATACGTAAACATGAGATCAACAAATATGAAAGAACTTTCAAAAACAATAAATATTTTATAAATAGTGTTGTGTGTCAACTCATTTGACACAGACTTCCTTAAATAGAAAATCAAGAATCAGAGAAAAATAAAGAATTACAGAAACGACGTAAACTAATCCCAGGCAAATCCCAAATAACTCAGTTGGTTCCAGAATCACCAAAAAACTGACTTTTAACACAGTGTTTTCACTTATTGACAGAAGCGGTCACAGGCATCTTGCCGTGACCAGTAATTGACAACGATGTCAACTGGTCTGTTTTGTAAAGGATGTACTTCAGACAGGCCGAAATATGTTTACAAAAGTTGTTTTTCTTTTTTTTTTTTTTATCATAGGCTATGGGAGTCTGAATTACTGGTGTTTTCAGTAACTGCAACAAAACCAATTTCTAGTATTTTAAATACACAATCATTCTTAGAGAATATGTGGTACTTTTTATCCTTTTGTTACTTCCCTGGAACTTCTGACAAGAGAAAACTTTTTGCAGCATTTGGTGGACGTGCCTCACCTTGGCCTGGCAGCTCAGTTTATGCCCCATGATAATATTTTGAGGAACAAATCTAGATTTGCCTGAGTATATCTTGATGGACTTTGTTTCTAGATGTGTCTAGACAAACTTCAGTGATGGCACTGTTTGATGTGTTACTTCCTGGAAAGATCAGTAAATCATCTCTTCAATATTCAATTTGAAACTTTGGCTAAAAACCTTGCTTCAGGGCGCCTGGGTGGATCACTCGGTTAAGCATCTGCCTTCGGCTCAGGTCATGATCCCAGGGCCCTGGGATGGAGTCCCACATCGGGCTCCCTGATCAGCAGGGAGTCTGCTTCTCCCTCTGCCTCTGCCCCTCTCTCTGACTTGTGCAAATTCTCTCTCATGCTCTCTCAAATAAATAAATAAAATCTTAAAAAACAACAAAACCTTGCGTCAACTGCTAACCTTTTCATAAGTACCCATGAGAAAGTGTACCAACCAGGTTACTCTGAAGTGGAAAAGCCTCCAGCTTTGAGTGGCGGTTGGCTTTACAGGATAGAGTTTCTCCTTTCGGAAGGATCATTACCACACTGTCACTCAGCCTTCCTTCAATTACAGCCCAAAGCACGCCTATCTGTTATAGCACTAACATTGCATGGGGTTACTGCACATCAAGGATGCTCAAATATGCCAAATATGCCATGTTTGCAGTGCATCTGCTCCCATGGTTTCAGAGTCCTCCAGGAGTAGGGCATCTACCCTTCACATAATCCTCTGGATGAAAAAAAAATGCAAATGTTGGAACCTCCCTCTCACAATAAGGAGCAGCATCCCCTTCCAAGGAAATCTGATTGCCCACTACTACAGAAATAGTTTATTATTTCTTGATGTTGATTCAGGTAGTCACTCAACAGCCAGATTTTAATATTAAGTTTATATATTAAAATAATACTCTATTTGGGATCCATATTATCTGCTTGATTTCACTGTTTTGTGTTTTAGTTACATTTTCTCCAAACTTCAATAATCCTCTGAGATAGGTATTATTTATTTTGAGAAAATGTAAGCTCAGAGAAGTAAAGGAATTTGTCCAAGTTCAATGCAGTCGGTAATGGTGTAGGAATTCTGAGTTCCTGCCCAGTATTAAATTTTATATTTAACGATGTGGGGCACCACCTTCCATGCCTTCAGCCTGAAAAAAGCATATATACCAACCACAATGTTGGCAGCCAGTCTTGCATAAGGATAACCTGCAGTGCCTCCCTCAGTCATATGGCATATGCCCTAGAGGTCCTCAGACCATGTGATATCCAGTTGCACATGCAGATACCCATTACGTGCCCAGAAGTGTCAGGAGTGGCTAAAGGCTTTTCTCTTCTGTTCTTTGAGACCATTCTGAAACAAGTTTGCAGAGCTCCTCAGCAAGTACCAGTAGGATCGAGCACGCTAACCACATTGGTGGCCTGCTCAGTATTGTGCCCTTGAATATTTCACTCTTCAAATCCCATTTCTTGTTCCCTAGGAACACTTCTTTAGAAAGAAGTCTGTCTTGAGTTCTACTCTCCAGAGGAGAACAAGGGTAAAACAAGGACATTGTGTCACACTCTAAAAGTAGCAGCAGAATGGGGGAATGATGTTTTCTTTTCAGGAAACTCCTTAATGGGTGCTACTAGTTTCCAAAGGCAAATCTTAAAGCCAGGCCTAGAAGGAAAGCCATCAGCAATGGAAAGTAACCAGCAATATGAGGGAAAAAATCCCAAAAGTAGTTGAGGTCTTTGAGAAGAGCTAAGTATATAGACCAGAAAAGAGAGAAAGGGGGGAAGGAGACTCTGACACAGGTGAGGGCAAGGGGCCCGCAAACACAACAGAAGACCTGGGTCTAAGGAAAGAAATGGCAAACAGGTGACCACCCATGACAGACCCTGACCAACAAACTTTATAACCTGCAGTGTTTGTTCTGTTTGTTCCAGAGTTGTCTATGCTGAGTGGTTTTCATGATTTCCCTAAACCCTCAGCAGAGGTGCTTAACCATAGCAAACTAATGCAACTTTTATGGAAATCAGGGGAATAGAAGTAAGGTTGCTGCTTGTACTCAAAGAGGGGTCGAGAGAAGAAAAAGCCATAGTCTCCACAAGCACCACCTGGAGAGTAAGTGGCAATAACAGAGCAGTTTTGGGTTAGACCCAAGATGAGAAGGGATAGACAATGGGACATCTAGGCATCTACAAGAAATCAGCAAAATAATTCAGGGATAGGGTTGCCTATAAATCATTACATGGGAACTAGGTTTGAGTTGTTTTATTTAGACATTAAAGATAAAGACAAAAGAACTTGAGAATATTTGGGCAATATTCACAAACATGGAGTTTAAGAAATGGGCAGAAAACATGCCACTCGTACATTTTAAAGAATGAATACTCTGAACATTCTTTTGTTCCTTAAATATCTGTTATTATGTGCCAGGTATTTAGTCTAGATGCTATGGGAGAAAAACAGTGAACAAAACAGAAAAAAAATATTTATTCTACTGGAGGGAAATTAAAAAATTAGTAAAAATATAGAGTCTGCTAGACAATAAGCTCTATAAAGAAAATAAAAGAGGAAAGGGATGTAGAAATGTTTGGAACGTACAGCAATAAGAAATGTTGGCACTATTTTTATGATTCTTGCAAAAGAGCAAGTTTTGTGGACTATGACAACCAAGGCCATGGATCTAGGCTTAATCAAACACTTATTTAATGAATGTCAAATGTTATTTGATTACTTGCTATGGGCAAGGTGCTGAGTTAGGCAACATGGTGAAGACAAAGATGAACAAGAAATGTTTTCAAGGATCTTTCAGGCTAACAAAGATGCTTAAGTATTTACAGTCTAGCAGGCTTTCTCCATCAGAGTCCCACAAGAGAATAAAGGCCTAATGCCTTTAGGCCTTCACTTTAAGTTATGACTTACCCTCTTCTATGACACAGAGTAGGTTATGAACCATCCTCAGGATAATTGAGAAAATAGTTACTCAAATCACTTTCTATTTTCTACGGTAGAAATATGAAATATCAGTTGGGAAAGGCAGAGAGGTATGAATAAAAGAAAAAGATCCTAAGCATGTTTTGCTTTGTTTTATTTTTTTTTGGTGGTAGTTGTTTCCTTTTGAAGATGTTCAAATCACCTATATTGGTGGCTGCTACTATGGGATAAATACACTAAGAAACAGCAAGACGATGTGGCCTCTACAATTTGTTTGGTATTGACTAAATATTCAGTTTGGAAGAATTACATGTACAACATTCATAAAAAGAGATATGACTGTCACCTTGTAATCTTCCTTGAGGCTTGAGGAGACTGAGACCACCTGGATACTACTAGAAGATACACCAAGGAGCATAAAGATTAAGACCATTCTGTTCTTAAGCCTTTATTTTGATTGAGTTCTTTCAGTGTTGCGGCTTTGGCCACTGTACCAGCCTGGAGATTTTCTTATCGCTTAACACTGGCAAATATGCCTATGAAATTTACTTGAGAATGTTGACTATATCTTACAAGCTCATCCAATTCAATCATATTGTTCAGTTGCTCTGTACTGTTGCATTGTCCCTGTCTTATGTCTTTGGAGGTGTGACCAATCTCACCTTCTTTTAGCTGGAGTAGACTTCATTCTAAAACACTTTAGTACTACCTAATGAAATAAGAGATCAAGGCAGCCTTCATTCACAGCCACCAAAATCATTATGTGAAAGGTTTATGGGAAATTTTATAAATGGATATATCAGGAGGATGCCACCCAAGGAAGCCATTCAGCGACTGATTAACCAGATATGTTTATGAATATGATGCAATAGGAAAGACACAGCAACACCTATGAATTCTTCTTGGCCAAAAATTTGACCCATAATCTAATCAAATGTGTAGATCTCACTAGTATACAGGAGAAAGAAAAACCAGTTAAATGACACCATGAGAAAGCAATAAACTAAAGTCATTCCTCAGAAGAAAAATAACCAATTATTCAAAGTAAGAGTAGAGGAAGGGACTATTACAGAATGAAAGGAAGTGAAAATAAATGACAATCAAATACAGCCATGGTGTAGGTTCCATAGAGTTCTGTCTAAAGGGAGCAGTTCAGACGCTGGAGTGGCAACAAATCCGCATGCCTTACCAACCGAAGGCTTCTTAGACCGTTTTCTCCCCCAGAAGACATATGTCATCTAGTTCTTTGTAAAATTCTTCTTCCTCTTCTCTCATGATCTCTCTTAGCTAAAACTCTGATCATCATTGTGTGATGATGCTATTAAAACAGCTTCTTGTGACTAAAAAATAGGCATGGACAATAACATACTCCATTGCTTCACACGTGGAGAAAATTCTGTACAACTGGCCCAATAAGACAGTTTCCAGGAAAACTCCAAAATGCCTCAAAGCATTTTCAAACCTTGGTAATCAGACTATTAGGGTTTTAGAGATTTTAATACAGAGCAGCCACACCCACATCCAAATTCATTCCAGCTTCTACATTCAGAAATCTAGCTTTGGGTTGGCATCAGAACCTTGACTCACTGCCTAATCTCATGCCCAAAAAATACATGCTAGAGATTAGTAATTAGCCACTGGACCCTGAGTGGCAGCATTTTGACTTTTAGCATATGGATTTGATCATTCCCTACCAAACCCAAGAAACTTAAATGCTAGTGGTATTTCACAAAAATTATACTCTGAACATGACTGTATTCAGCCCACAATTTGTGCTAAGTTGTCTGAGACAGAAATGTATCAGCAAAGAGTCTAATGCATAGCTTAAAATGATTGATTCAAGACTAAATCAGCAACGCTAATTTCTTGCAATGCTAGTTACATATGGTTGCATTAATATTCCCTTCTCAGAAATCCAGCTGAGAATCATTATTTAATGAAAGGCTTACAAATTGCATCCTATTTAATGGCTTCCATTGCAAATTCCTTTGTAGAAATGCAAAAAACATGTAAGTGACCATGTAAATTATATGCTGCAGTTGCAATGAGCTGGGCTATTTTATTTATGGATACATGAAATATATATGTATGCATGTATGCACACCATACATATGGAGGCATATATTACATCAATACATATATACCAAATGGCATAGACACACAACAAATAATATACAGTGTATATATTGCATATATTATATGATACATACATAAAATATTTATATGTAATATATAAAAATATATATCAAGATAGTCTCATCCATAATTTCTAAATTCACAAGTTCAAGCAATAGAGTATGAGAGATAGATTGCAATTCAAGGTTTCTTATCAAATTGCCTGAGATTTGACTACTGGCTATACCATTCATTAAATGTATGTCCTTAATCAATTTTACTCCCTAATATTCATTTTCTTCCTCTTTAATAATAAAAATATCTACTTTTTTGAGTATTGTTTTATTTTTTTTTTTGAGTATTGTTTTAAAGGTGAAAAAAATAAAGAAAACTACTTAACACACTATCTCACATGGACCAAGTGATCGATAAGCATTAGCTCTGCTTCTAATGTAAAGATAACAACAGGAGAAATTATAACTCATTATAGAATAAACTGCAGGATCTATGAATCTTTAGTTGAAGAGTTGAACCTAACTAGGAAGATGAACCAAAGATCTGTGGGTAGTCCAGAGACAGACTGTAAAGGGAAGAAAATTTGTGGAGGAATTCGCATTTAATTGAATGTATTGGAGTTTTTCTTTCAGATTAGGATAAGCCACTTGATTCCTGCATAGTATGCATGTATTATCATATATGATTCTTATATGCAATTATACATATATATTTCTTTTACTACTTTGCTAAATAAAACTAAATATTTAGCCAACTAAATAGCAATTTACCTTCAGGTAAAACATTATGACTTGAGTAACTCCAGATTTGTCCTACTTGAAAGAATAACAGAAAAAAATAAGGGGATTATTCAGGGCTTCACCAATCCAAGTCTATTAACTTGGCTTTTTTCTCTTTTGGAATTTTACACAAGCAGAATCATGAACTTAACTAGCTGGAAGTACACATTTTTCAAAGTAGCCACAGAAATGAATAGTCAAAGACTAAGCCAATAAATCCCTCTGGACAGGATGTCAAAAAAAAAGACTCCATGCACTCAGTCAAGAAAGGAATCGCCAACCTCTAAGATTTCTAAATGGAGCCACAGTCAGAGAAATTCCATGTAGTGCGATTCTTAGTAATATTAAAATTGTGGCTATCCCGACACCTGAAAAATTAATTATTTTTACTCCAAGTGGATTTTTTTTTTTTTTAGGGAAAGAAGAGAGCTAAGTGAATTTTTAATGAATTAACTTCTGTTTTGCCTAAATATTATTAGTATAGCCATTTTTAAAAGCCATTTAACAACATTAATAACAATTATAGTTTTATCTATTTTGTAGGATAGAATGTTTCATCAAGCATTATATCACTTAATCCCCACAAAAGACTTTGAACTGGGTATTGCTGACCTCATTTTAAACTTGAAGAAAGTGAGGCTGAGAGGTCACATGACTAATCCAGATTTTCATAATAAATAGCAGCTCTAGAGATATCCCTACCCCAGAATCTCATCTGTGTAGAATTGCTTGAGTGTAGTAAGCTGCATTCTTCTATTAAGTATTTTTAAATCGTGAGTCTATGTCAGGCTATCTTTAAAAAGGAAATGAAAGAATGGTTTACTATATTCTAAATCAGAGGTAAAAATGAATTCCCATTAAAAAACCACTACTGATTTTTTTTAAATTTAAATTCAATTAGGCAACATATAGCACCACTACTGATTCTAACGCATGCTCAATGGACCTGGAATGAGCTAAATCCAGGAAAGAAGCCATGAGCTCTTTATTTAAACCAGGAGTACAGTGTCCATCTCTGCTGTCAGAAATTTGAAGAATATTCACATTTTCCGTGTGCTTTATCAATAGCTATCTCAATATTTCTAAACTATCTGTCATTATAGTACCTAGGTAATTAGGCAGAGGTGCTCGGGCACTGTATTATTTGAACATCATTTCTATGGGGCAAAGTCAGCTTGTAACATTTGTCATTATTTTGAAGGGCTTCTTATCACTTAAATAACTAAAGGGGAAAATTACAATTTCCTCTAAATTCATTTGTAGCTACTTTCACAAATAATTTTTGGCCACAGTCATCATATTGAACATTGGCTATGTGTCAACTAAATCCTTGGCAATTATTTCAGCATAATTGATGGTCCTAGTTAATGTTCCAGATGCTATTCTGAGAACTCCTTTCTTTTTTCCAAGTATTTTTTTTAATGCTGGACATCACTTCCAAATACACTTATTCTATGGGCTCTCTTTTTCAAGGAAACCAGTTGGTGCTCAGTATTATCTTTGATGCATTATATCTGATGTACACGAAGAGAAAAAAAGACCCTTGGGTGATCTTAAACCATTGTGATTAGGTCCTTGGGTCTGATTTTTTTGTATAGTCACTAGAAAAGGAAATATGTATGACAATTTTAGGATGTTAAACTAGAGCAGGGGTTGGAAATTTACAAAGCTACATCACCAAACGGTCTTATAAATGAAAACCATTCTTAGCCATGCCATGCTCAGTCATTTCCAAACTGTCCATAGCCATTTTCATCCTGTAATAGTGGAGTCAAGTGTTGTGACAGAGACTATATGGTACACAAAGTTTAAATATTTAGTAACTGGACCTTTAAAGAAAAAGTTTTCAGACTCCAGATCTAGGGGTAACTTCGGTTCCTGGCAATAGTTTAAAAGAATCAAAAAATTGTTTAAAAGTTTGTCTTAGCTGGCCTTCTTTTAGCCAGAAATCCAATATTTCCTCATATCTCAGGACTCATAATTGATGGTCACAGTGATGTCCCTGAAGCACTGAAAAGCCTTGAAGTACCTTCTGAATCAGCAAAGATTAAATCTCACTCACTGTGGTCTCTGTTATCTAGATTCATAGTCTTAAAATTGTTAGAGAACTTCAACATCGTCTTTCACAAAACAGCAGAAGCCTCTTCTACTACATGCTTTACGTGTGGTCTTTTAGCCTCTAAATATAGACCCAACAAGAAGGGGCCTGCAACTTCACATGATACCCATACTGTTTTGTGGCATCTCTCATCCTTACTCTTTCTGAGTGTTTTTCATCTCACACCGAGTCACTATCTATTTCCTTCCCACTCAACTTGTCCTATTCTAATATGTTAACTGTTAGTAAATTATAAATGATATACTTGTAACTTTTTATTAACCAGAATACGAATTCAACAGAACACTCCATCCTTTCACTCTTCCTTATCCTAATGGATAAAGTAGGTCCTGAGTAACAGGCATAGGTTTGGGATTCAGATAGACCTGAATTCAACTTCTGGTCTCACCACTTAAAAATGGTGCGGCCACAGGCAAATTGCTTTAATGTTTCTGAATATCAGTCTCCTCGTTTGCTACGTAGGAAAACGTGAGACTTTGAAAGAAGATATACAAAAGTTCAGCATGGTACCTGACATAAAAGGAGCTCTTATTGTTGGTCGAAAGTAGCAGGCACTTTAAACATGCTACAGGAAAACGTGCAAGTTCCCCGACACTCTAAGCTGGGAGAAGCCTTGGAAGCATCTTAGGAACTAAAAATCATCCTAGATTTAAGACTCCTTTAAAGAAGCTAACGTCACCTCATGTTTGTCATATATATTCTAGAACAAGAATTTATCTATGTAGTTCCCTATATGCCACTATGCAGAAAAGGGGTTTAGAGCTTGATTCTAGCTCATGACGATCCCCAAAGAGTAAGCAGTGTAAGCACTAGACATTCCAAATGCATACAAAGGAATATTTCAAGAAGTAACACTCACCTTTCCAATTCAGAAAAAAATAAATTATGCAAATTGCTAACCCAGCAAGGGCTAGATTATGAGTGTCTGTCTCTTTTATTCAGAATTACTGTGTTTTGAGAAATCTAGCCATGTCTGTAGTATCCAATTTTAATATGGCAATTCTCTTCTATTTTAGCTTCTTCTGTTTAAGGCAACATATTGAATCTCTTGGGAGAAACCCATCCTGTATCTGCTCAATTGAAAACATGAGGGTGCACATTCTGAGCTACATATGCTCAGGTCCAAGTTTCCAAGGAAACAAGAGACTGCTCGTTTATCTGCAAAAATGAACTGATGAATCACTTTCAGCCTGTTACAAACCTTGATTCCTAATCAAATTCCAGTGTAGAGTCTAAAAAATGTCAATGTCTTGTCATTTCTGCCTGGCAAGCCCCTGATGCTCTGGAAGCTGGCAGTTGGGCAGGCATTAGCTGAGTTATATCACCACTGTTTTCCTCTGAACTGTTAGTGAAATACTGTCAGTGATACCCAGCCCTGCACTGCATCTGTGTGTGAATGGCCTTCTAGTGTTTCTATCAGTAAAGCCAGACAGGGCCATGTGCGTATGGGATGTCCGAGACCAGCTACATGGAAGGGAGTACTCTGGTCCTCCGAGCTCCTAGCAAGGGCTACCAGCCTTCGGGTTCACACACCCGACCAAGCACAGAGCCACAGGACATCCCACCTCCAAGCTTTCACTGGCAATCGAATCCTAGTGGTTGATAAGCATTTCTGAAATTCGAGAATATGAAACTTCCTGACCATTCTTTAGCATTTACTGGTCCAAGTGCTTTTTATGTGTTACTTCGTTTAATGATCACAATAAACCTTGAGGTAGTTACCATTATTATCTTCATTCTTTAGAAACTGGGGCACAGATAGCTTCAGTGATTTTTCTCAAGGTCACATAGTTTGTAAATGATAAAACTGGGATTTGAACCCAAGCTGTGTCACCTCAGATTGATACCCTTAACACTTTATTCCATCTTACAGAATACTGACCATTGTGTCTTTCTCTAAGTTTTAAATTCATTTCTTCATTCATTCATTTATGCAGCAAATATGTACCAGATACCTATGCTAGGCCCTGTGGCTATAGCAGCAAATGCAAGAGACAAAGTCCCTCATGGAGCTCACACTTTGGGGAGAAGATAAATAATAAACAAGTAAGCAAAAACAAATAAGATAGAGACTGTAAGATGACGGCAACAAAGGGAATCGATGCTGCAGTTCGGGATGATAACACTGGAAAAGGCCGTGGCATTCTGAAGGTACAGAAAGGAGACAAGATGAAACAGAAGTAGAGATGGTTCAGGGATGCCTGGGTGGCTCAGTGGTTGACCGTTTGCCTTCGGCTCAGGGAGTGATCCTGGGGTCCCGGGATCGAGTCCCACATTGGGCTCCCCGCAGGGAACCTGCTTCTCCCTCTGCCTGTGTCTCTGCCTCTCTCTGTCTCTCATGAATAAATAAATAAAATCTTAAAAAAAAAAAGGAAGTAGAGATGGCCTAGATCATCCGGGACCTTAAACAGCAGATTGGACTTAATTTTAGGTGATGTGATAAGTTATTGAAGAATTTCAATCATATTTTAAGGTAGAGCTGTCCTCGGTTCCTATTGCAAAGAAACTCATTAGTAGGTACAAAATACACCTGTGTATCAGAGGTAGAAAAATGCATTCAAGTGCCAGCCCCAATTATATTTTTCTGGAATGATTTTAATTATGTATACTGAACATATTTCAATATTCCTAAAAGACTAAAATTATTTTTCCTATTACTTACTTACCTTTGGTTAAGGAGAAAGTACGCTAAGAAAGTATGCTAACATGTAGGAGTGTAGCTGCACAAGAGGCAGAAAAAAGCAACTTAAAAGGACATGTTGAATAGGCACCAGCCTAAAATGCGTATCCATGAGTAGATGAAGTATGGACCCTTCAGCCTATCATCACACTTGGACCCCCCCCCCCCAAAGGAACCCAGCCCACTTCTATGGACAATCCCTAGTACCCAGGCTCCATGGGACAAGGCTTTGCTTTGTTTTACGTCTGTATGTCTTTGCCTGACAGTATTTTATTTAGCATGGGTTCGCCATAAGATTTGTGGGAGGAAGGAAGGGAAAGAGGAAGAAGAGAGGAACGAAGGAAAGAAGGAAGGTAAGGAGGAAGTAGCACCCTTGGTTACCTGCTGGCATCTTTACCTCTTGGTTTTGCATCTTCTTGGCTGTTTCTTAATGCTCGGCACTCCCTAACCCATCTTCCTGAGATTTAAAAAAAAAAAAAAATCCAACATGACACTTCCAAAAGATTAATATTTTCATTTCAACATTTCTGAAAGTATTTCAATGAAATTGCTTTCAAATGGTTTATTTTATATTAGATCATTGAGAGATAGATTAATGTCATAAACGTAGGTACTAGCAAGCAATATTTTTGTCTCCTATGTGCACATATGGTATATTTCATAACCTCTGATAACTTAAAGTCACTAATTTAAGTCAAATTAGGGAAAGGGCAGTATAATAATTGCTATATTTCTGCTCCCTCTTGATAACAAATGAGGCTTTTTTTCCCCCACCAGTTTATAATAGTGTGCTTTTTCTTTGGCTAAGATATAATAGCACTGCTCTACACGAACAAAAATATTTTTACTGGCTATGTTATTACTGAGAAATGCATTGGGAAAATGTAAAAATATTTCACCTTTATGTTGAAGAAAATAAACACAGTGGATTAAATAAAATTTTCACAGCTGTTGACACGTGCCATATGTAACACTCGGTAAACGTCAAAGAGGCTGGCTCCTTTCGGAGAATCAGAGACTAGAATTGGAGAGGACCTTGGATATTCATTGATCCACTACCCCAACCCACCTCAGCACGTTGGGAAAATGAGATCTAAAAACGTTGATGGACAACCCAAAGTTTGCATAATTAATTGAAGAACCAGGACTGGAAGACTTGTTATCTGAGATCCAGCCCAGCGTTGATCCCACGACAAAATGCAGCTCCCTCCGCCATGCTTCAGTGCACACTACTGGAAGTTAGCGTTAGGAACAAGGAGGCTGAAATCAGGCTCAGTGGACTCAAGTCCTACCTCAGACTCAGACTCTATCTCTTTGAGCCTGCACAACATATTTTAACCTATGTAAGCCTGAGTTTTTTCTATGAAAAGAGAGAGAGAGAGAGAGAGAGAGATTTAATAGTGCCAACCTCAAACATGTGTTCAAATATCAAGCAAAATAGTTAAAGTACTGGTGCATTGTAAGTGCTAAATAAACCTCATCTATTGTTACCAATACTATTAGCATTATTATTAAGTTTTATTAGTCAAACATGTTATACATGAAGCCCTTAGTTCTGTTGATAATTTTTGAATACCTTCGTTGGCTAAAATGGGAATTCTAAGTTCCTGTATACACACACACATAAAACTCTGCTCAAAAAGCTTCTAAGTGGGGCGCCTGGGTGGCTCAGTTAAGTGACTGCCTTCAGCTCAGGTCATGATCTCCAGGTCCTGGGATCCAACCCAGCACTGGGCTCCCTGCTGGAGAAGCCTGCTTCTCCCTCTGCCTCAGCACCCCGCCCCATGCTCTCACTATATCTCTCCCTCTCTAAATAAATAAATAAATAAATAAATAAATAAATAAATAAACAAACAAACAAATAAATAAATAATATAAAATAAATAAAATAAAATAAAATAAAATAAAAGCTTCTGAGTTAATGGTCTGACTAATGACACAAACACTAAGTATGCTTCTTGACAATCTCACAAATCCAAGTAAATTCAAGAACATGTTACTAAAACAGTACACTGTAGAAGATGAGCAAGAGCCGACCCTTGCCTTCAGAAGCCTAAGAGTCTAGGGCCGCCTGGGTGGCTCAGTCGGTTAAGCAACTGCCTTTGGCTCAGGCCATGATCTCAGGGTCTTGGGATCAGCCCCACACCAGGCTCCGTGGTCGGTGGTGAGTCTGCTTCCCTCTCTCCCTTTGCCTGCTGCTCCTCATGCTTCTCTCTCTCGCTTTCTCTCTCTCTGTGTCAAATAAATAAAATCTTAAAAAAAAAAAAAAAAGGAAAGAAACCTAAGAGTCTAGTGGGGGAAAGAAGACATAAAGAGTAATAAGGCTTATAAAAGACCAAATGTGATGAATGTGGTGTAAAAGAAGTGACAAACAGGGGCTTTGGGAACAGTGCAGGAGGAAGGAATTCCGGCTGAGAAAGAAAATCCTTCCATGAAGAGACAGCATTTGATCCAAGCCTGGAAAGGATGCGGACACCAGGAGAAAGGAGGCAGTCTGAGAGCCAAGCTGCAGGTGCCCTGGGTTCCAGGCTCCTCTCAACCGTGTTTCCCAGGATTGGGTAAAAGCCTACGTTCCTCCGAAACACAGGGGCTGCTGGCAAATGCTCCTGAGTGCAGGGACTGGGTCACAGCGTGTGGGGGAGGTAGAAAGATGGGAGGTGAGGAAAAGCGAGCTGGAGAAGTGGGTTGAGCCTGAGGATCATCACGGTGAGACACGTGGACCTCGGCACGACAGAGCAGCAGCGTCCCAGCTCGGGGCTCGGAGCCTGCCGTGGGCCAGGCCCTCACCTCCCTGTGCTCCAGGTTCCTCATTTACAGCTTGAGGGCGACGGTGGGGTCCACTCCACGCCGTGCTCGTGACAGTCGCGTGAGTTACCAGCTCGAAAGCATTTAGACCAGTATCTGAAATAGTTTGGTCGTTGTCAGATCATCATCACTGTCACTGCCGCCACCACGGGCATCATCATATTAGCACGGGGGATAGTTAGAGCCCAGCCTGGAGACTGCAGATCCACAGATAATCATGGAAAGCTGCATCCCGGTCAAAGCACCGCCTTAGGAAAAGGACCCTGCTAGACGCACACACTTAGTGGTTTGATGCAAAAAAATTGTATATGACTCTTAACTATCTAGAAATATGGAAAATCTGGGCTGTACAAAAGAAAGATCGATTTTCCTGGAAATTGAAGAGCTATATTACAGTCCGATACAAATTGTGTTTGCATTGTTTGGGTTTTTTTTAACTAACATAAGCAGTAGATAAATGTATTTTGGTTATAAAAATACAACCAGTACAAGAGTGAATAAAGCAGCTCCCAGGATCGCCCCTGGGAGTGACTTCTGACTTTAAGGATTTAGACCGGAATGCCAAGCTTCTTTCTACACATTTACAAGTACACATAACATTTTAGCCTTTTAAAACTGTACATTTTTAAGTTTTTCTTTTAATTAAAGACTATGTTTAAATATCTTTACATGTGGTATAATAGATACGCCTTTCGGCTGTTGCATTATATTCCAAATATTGCTATTTCTTCCCTTCCCTCATTAATCATTCTGTTCATGAATATTCAGGTTATTTCCTGTCTTTTTTTACTTTTATAAACAAGGTTACAGTGGGCTATCTACATATGTTATTGTGCACATACACATATCTCCGTGGGACAGATACTCCTAAGGGAAATTGCTAATTCAAAGAACATATTTTTAGATTTTGAGAGACTCTATCATATTGGTCTCTGAAAGGTTGGTACCAATTTACATAACCATCAAAAATGAGTGAGAGTTCTTTAATAACTCAAGTTTTTCAAAGTAATAATCAAGTTTATATATAACCTATGACATATAATAATCGCATTTCAGACTAATGTCATAATTGATTTATTATTCTAGAGCAACGATTCTTAAATTTGGGGGGGGGGACACACATCTCTTTGAGGATCTGATAAAAGTTACAGATTTGCCCCAAAGGAAAGAGTGCACACTTTTACCAAACTTTTATGTTTTAGTGGATGTTTCACAGTCTCCAGAAGTTCAACCCAAGGCTGAGGACCTCTATTCTGGATAAATCAAAAGTTATGCGTTTGCGGGTGTGATGAGTGAGCACTGGCACCCACCTGGCCTTGCGTTTCTGTGTATACCTACCTGGCTGAGGACCTTCCTTTAGATCCTCTTGAATTGCTGCCTACAATAGGTGGCACGAGACTGGATAAAAGAGTCATCCCTTTACTGTTCCTCCATCTCACCGTGAAAAATCTACTTTCATGTTTATCTTATTCAATTGGTTTTGTTCTTCAGCCTTCAGTTAGCATGTGTTTTGCATCTGTGTGTGTATGTGTGCGTGTCTGCTCGTGTACCTGCGCCTTAGGTTCATTCTTTGTAGCAAGTGAGCTTGGAACCAGGGGAGTGAGTCCATACTTCTGCTGCTGACACCAACTAGCTGTGTGATCTTGGAGAAGTCATTTAACCACATAGGCCACCACTAGCCAACAGAACTTACTGCGATGACTGAAATGTTCTATAATCTGTACTGTCCAATACATTAGCCCCTAGCAGTGTGTGACTATTGATCACTTTAAATGTGACTCCCACGATTGAAGAATAAAACCATCAGACAGTACAAATCTAGTACCTTTGTATTCTTGTCTGCCAAAGAGGGATAATGATAGTTTCTACTACGTCGGAATATCATTGGCAATAAATAAATTAAACATATAAAGTACTTAGGGCAGCACCTGGTCTATAGCAAGCGCTACGTAAGTATTTGCAGTTACTATTATCGAGTACCGATTATGTAGTGTCATTTTACCGTTACTGGGAGAAAAACGGATAAGTGGCTTCTCACCCTCAAGAAATTTGAAATCTCACTGAAGAGACAACACATTTGTATGTGCACTTGGGGCCGGGGGTGGGGAGAGAGACAGTAACACAAATGTTTAGTGATATTTCAAGTCAAACGCCTGTGCAATGTGTGCCAAAGTAGGGCCGAAGATACCTTAAGTTGAATGCCTGTGTGGAAGCATTGTGAATTGAACTCCTGAACTGAGCTTTGAGCAATATAGGAGTTTTAGTCAAGAAGCGAGGAACAAAGTTTCAAAACTAGAGCTGGGAGGGCAAATGATAAAGGGTCATCAGAGAGTGCCGAGTGGGCCTATGTGACAAGAAGGTTAATGGAGGCATCTAATGAGCATTAAAATTGGGCGGTACAATTGGAGTCAGATGACCAGAGGTCTCCGATGGCAGAGTGAGGAGATTAAAGTTCATTCATCAGACAAAAGGAAAGCATTTGAAGATTTGAGGGTAGGCACAGTAGAAGCTTCTGGAATCAGCAAGAAGGAGAAAGGAGAGGCAGACTTCGGACAACTAGAGGACATGTCAGAGAAGCAAGGTCAGGCAACACCAGGGCCACGAGTGAGCAACTGGTATTTGCTTATCATGAGGATCGCCCCCAATTTCTTCCCATATAGTCTTTCCTCATTCCTCCTGTCAGATATAAAAACCTCCCTTCCAACCCTGTCTGCCATCGTCCTTCAAACTTCCCCAGAGGCCTTGCCCTATTCTTTTATCTCTGCTCTCAGGGACAGATCTTTTTAATGTCTTGTTATTCCTGCTGTAGTTCTGTTGTTCTGATTATCAGAGTCATAAGTATTCATTATAGGAAACTTTGAAAGTACCCAACATGTTAAAAATGCAGAAAATACATGTGCTCCCATCACCAATGACATCTTTGCTCTGATCTTTTCATGATGTACAAAATTCTTCTTTTTTTCCCAAAATGCTGGGACCAGGGCTGTGTCTTTTAGAACATGCCTCAAATGGTACTCTACAACGGACGCAAGTTTTTTAAGTGTTCCTTTAGTGAGCAAAGAATAGGTGGAAAGTTACTGGGAATTTTATATGCCACAACTTACTTCAAAGTATGGCAACTCCACTCTATGATGAATCACTCTGAGAAATCTGTATCTGTTGCAAAGACTTTATTATTTCCTCCCTAATGTCTAAATTATGCCAAAACTTTGGCAAATAAATACATAAAAGTCGATGAGTAAGGATACCCACACCCTTTTGTTCATACTTTATTCATGCCTACTAATCAAGCCAGCGTCTAAATGACTTATGGGACACCTGAGTATCGATAATCACACCCTCTCTGTAGATAGTTCTACATGCTCTGTTGAGTTTGACTGTGGATGGCTATTAAAAATCACTCAAAATAGACAAGTCTGCCAAAACAAGGAAGATCATTTATAGCTACAGACCCACGGCACTAAACTCCAACCCAAGATTTTGCCTATTTCATTCAGGTCGAAAACACTAGAGGATTAGGTCCTACATTCTTGGTCACAAATTCAAGATTACAAGTTTGGTTCTGCCCATAGATTCTAGTCACCCCAGAAAACTGAAATGGATTCGAAAGTACTTGGCCCTATCAGAGATTTCAATCAGCAGGTCTACCTACACCTGCAATAATTTTGTGTTGACTCTCAAGAGGGCACCTAATAGGGATCCCTGGGTGGCACAGCGGTTTGGCGCCTGCCTTTGGCCCAGGGCGCGATCCTGGAGACCCGGGATCGAATCCCATGTCGGGCTCCCGGTGCATGGAGCCTGCTTCTCCCTCTGCCTATGTCTCTGCCTCTCTCTCTCTCTCTGTATGACTATCATAAATAAATAAAATAAAAAAAAATTAAAAAAAAGAGGGCACCTAATAAACAAGATAAAATCTTCCTTTTATAATATTCAATGGGTAATATCGTTGAAACATGGTGTTGCATATTAATAATAAGAGTCATTTCATTCATTACACAGATATACCAGGTTGTCATAGCAAACATTAAATACGATAAAAATCAATAAACTGAAGGATTTTATTTCATCATTTTTTTGCAGTGAGCTTTAACATCTGTAATTTAAATTTTTTTTAAAAATAAAAAATAAATAAATTTTGATAGCTCTTAAACAAGCAGAAGAACACAATTTATGTTTGTAAGTCAAACAAAGAGGTAATGTGCCTGAATTAAGCACAAAACCATATTATTATATGGGATCACATATATATATATGTACATATATATATACACAGATATATATAAAATTGTAGAATATATCTAATTTATTTAAATTGGTCTTGTTCCATTTAAGGAAGTTTTGTCGCTTTGGCCTTTTAATTCTACTATTTCCATCTCTGACATTTTGTAGCTTCTCTTTCTTCTACTTTCAACTTAGTGAACCTGCAATGATTCCTTATTTCTCCATGTGCAACCCTTTATAACATTTTTCTGAATGAGTCTTAAGGCCCCCACGTGACCTAACTACAACTCTATTTCCAAACTGATTCTCCATTTTCCTCAATATGCAACCCGCTGCAGCCAAAGCTCTCTCAACCTTTCACCTTTCTAGCCTCTTTAGGACATAGGAGCTTGCTCCTGTGTAAACTCCCATTTCCCATTGACACATCCTCACCCAGTTAATTGCTTCATAGGCTTTCACTTCGTCGTTTTGCTTTTTTTTGAGATATGATTCACATACCATGTGAATTCTGTGCTTTTTACTATATTCACACAAGTCGTACAACCCTCATCACTATTGAATTCCAGGACATTTTTATCATTCCATAAAGAATCTC
Source organism: Vulpes lagopus (assembly GCF_018345385.1). Lineage (NCBI taxonomy): Eukaryota > Metazoa > Chordata > Mammalia > Carnivora > Canidae > Vulpes > Vulpes lagopus. The sequence goes on from NC_054828.1 coordinate 50,601,065, forward strand.
TATACTTATGAGCAGTCACTCCTCAATCTTCCCCCATCCTAGCCCCTGAGGACTATTACTTTACTTTCTGCCTCTAGGGATTTGCCTATTTGGGAGACTTAATATGGATAGAATCATATAATATGTCACGTTTTGTGCTGCCTCCTTTTACTTAGCATGTTTTCAAGGCTCATCCATGTAATAGCATAAATCAGTACTTCATTCCTTTTTATGGCTGGATAATATTCCACTGAATAGAAATATCACATTCATCAGTTGGTGGAAATTTGACTTGTTCTCTATTTTTTTTTTGTTCTCATTTTTTTACTACTATGACTAATGCTGTAAACATTCACAAAGAAGGTATTGTATGGACATTTTACTTCTTTTCGGCATATACATAGGAGTGGACTTGATGGATTACATGGTAACTTAAACATAGTTACTTTCTAGGGAATTACCAAACTGTGTTCTAAAGAGGCTAAACTATTTTACATCCACCAGCAGTGAATGAAGGTTCTAATTTCTTTACATACTTGCCGACTCACATTAATGTTTATCCTTCCGCTTATAGCTATCCTAGTGGGTATGGACTCGTATTTCACTGTGGTTTTGATTTTCATTTCTCTAATGACTAATCACATTGAGTATCTTTTGATATGCTTATTTAAACATTTGCATGACATGTGGAAAAATACCTATTTAATACTTTGCCCATTTTTAAATTGGGTTATCTTTCTTTTAATTGCTCAGCTATGAGTTCTTACGTACTCTGTATACTAAACTGTTATCAGATGTATGTTTTACAAGTATTTTCTCCTACTCTGTGGATTGTTTTTCACTTTCTTGATAGTGTCTTTTGAAAAGCTTTTAGTTTAATGAAGTGCAATTTATCTACCTTTTCTTTGGTTGCTTTATGCTTTTGATATTTTATCTAAGAAAAGGTGGCCTAATCCAGGGTAACAAACATTTATACCTATATTTTTCTAAGAACTTTACAGTTTTAGCTGTTAAATTTAGGGTTTTGATTTACTTGGAACTAATTCTTATACACGGTGTGAGGTTGGGGTCCAACTTCATTCTTTTGCATGTGCATTCAGTTGACCTAATACCCTTTGTTGAAAAGACTGTTTTTCCCCTCATTAAGCTGGCTTGTCAGTCTTATAAAAAATCAATTGGCCATAAATGTTTATTTCTGAACTCTCAATTCTGACCCATCTGTTTATTCTTATGCCAATATCACAGTCTTGATTATTATATAAGCTTTGTAGTAAGTTTTTAAATTGTGAATATCAGTCACCTAACTTTGGCTCTTTTAACCCCATCTTTGGCTATTTAGTTCTAAACTGGGAGTATAAGTCTTACAATAAAATTTTTTGGCTATTTTGGATCTTTTATATTTCTATATAAATTTTAGGATCAGTTATCAGCTTCTTCAAAAATGTTAACTGGGACTTGGATAGGGATTGAATCTGTAGATCAGTTTGAAGATTATTGCCATTTTATTAAGTCTTATAATCTGGGGATCCCTGGGTGGCGCAGCAGTTTGGCACCTGCCTTTGGCCCAGGGCGCGATCCTAGAGACCCGGGATCGAATCCCACGTCGGGCTCCTGGTGCATGGAGCCTGCTTCTCCCTCTGCCTGTGTCTCTGCCTCTCTCTCTCTCTCTCTCTCTCTCTCTCTCTCTCTATGTGTGACTATCATAAAAAATTAAAAAAAAAAAACTTAAAAAAAATCTTATAATCCATGAAACATGGATGTATTACCATTTATTTAGGTCCTTTTTAATTTCTTTCAGCAATGTTTTGTAGTTTCCTATATACAAGTCTTCTATTTCTTTTTTAAAAAATATCATGGACTTTACTTTTCAATCTATAATTCAAATTTAAGCTCTTCCATGGCAAGAACCACAATCTTGTATTCCTTCTAAACCCACCGCATAATCATTAGTTCCTTGATTTTTGAAAAAATTCTAAAAAAAAAAGAAAAACACATTCTGAAAAACACATTCTGAAAAAACACATTCCATCAAAATTAATAGCTCCTTTCTAAAATATGGCATTCCATACCTTGAACTTCATATGCTTTCCTATTTTCAAGTCTTTGCTTAACTCTTTTTCCTACTTAAAATTATCTGTCCCTTTCTCTTGTCTAGTCATCTTTCTAGTTTTAGTTTTATATTGTAGCCTATTACCTCCAAATTAAAATTGTTCAACTTGTGTCTATTGCATAAATCCAAATAAGATTCTAATGTCTGGATCACTGATCAGTAAAGCTTTTTCTTTAAGTCTTCACTTTTACTTTATGCACGTTATTCAAAAATAAGTGGGAAGACTGCTAACTATAATTTTAAAGTTGCTTGCCCTTCTCCCCGCCAAGAACATAGCTTAGAGCAAGGGTTTGTAGATTATTTTTTTTCTATAAAGGGCGAAGTAGCAAATATTTTAGCCCTTGTGGACTATATGAACTCTTTTGTATCCACTCAACTCTGTCATTGTAGTTGTACTATAATCTGTTGGGGAGACAATTTGTAATTGAATGTCTGCAGCTATGGTCCAAAAAAACTTTATTTAAAAACATATGACAGGCCAGATTTTACTCTGACGCTGTATTTTGTCAACCTCTGGGTTAAAACATGAGGAACTTTGCCCCAGCACATTACTGACTTGTGACTTTTATATAATTGTGCTATTGATGCATTGTTTCCCCTTATAGAGTAATGAGAATAGAGTTATAAACCCTGTCATGGAAGATATGTTCAAGTAAAATTTCTAGTAGAAATTTTTTTAGAAATAGGACAGGAACACAACATAAAATAAAAATGTTTAAGTTGCATATTAGACCAAATGTGTTCCATTGGGATATAAACCAGGAACAAAAAAAGTAATAATATATTACTTTTACTTTTACTCTTTTTTTTTACTTTTACTCTTAGCTCTGTTTTCCATTTGGCAGAACAATACAAATGACTCAGCAATGTTGTAGTATGCTTTCCTAAGGTCATTCCTCTTCTTTGGAAAGAAAGATTAATACCAAGAACTCATTTTAATATCAATTTTTATAAATTGATATAAAAATTATTCTGAGATGTTGTGATATTTTATTATTTTGCTTTGTGTCTTTTATGAAAGACTGTTTTTTGTTTGTAAATTTTCCTTTTCAAAATGACACTTTCCATATCCCCAAGCAATGGATGGCAGATGAGTTTTCACCAGTTTACCGTATTTACTGGCCAAGGGTGAGACACCTAAACTGATTGCAGCAGGAATATGACACTGGAGAGGAAATCTATGGGATGATTGGCAGGCCCTAAACCAATGATCCTGACAAATAAATGCTTTATTGGCAACTCAAGACTTAGCCCCTCAATCAGGGCCACCATCTATGTAATTCCATGTCCCTGCACCTAGTATAGTGCAGTAAGCACTCTATGCATGTTTGGTAAATTAGACCAAACACCAGTTTTAACACTGAGTATGTCAACTCATTGAACTTCTCCTGAGTGAAAAGCTCTCTTCAATGTCTGGTAAAAAAAAAAATGAAAAGGAAATGTATTTAGTCAAAGGAAATTACAATTGAAGGGTACAGAAGAGAACAACACAGGAGAGCACTTCATACTACTAGATACGTGTATTGGCTTTCTGAATAATAATTACAAATTCTGAATGATTCTTTTGTAGATTTTAAGGCACTGATGCATACAGTTATGTTTCTAAGAAACTATGAAAACTGTCTGATATTACTGAATCCATGGAACACATTCATTCCAGAGCTACTATAAAAATTTGCTTTTTTTCTTTTTATGTCTTTGCTTTTTTTGTGGCTGGCCCGTGGTCGACTATTACCAAGTTCTGCTAGTTTAAAGAGTCAAGACTAACTTTATCCACCTAAACAAATTCTCTCTAATTTCATGTGTTAGAATCATTTATTCTACTCCAAATAATTATTCTATTTCCTGACACATATGTTTAGATCCAGGAATGGTGAGTATATGGAAGAGGCTGCAAAAATGTTTTCAGACTATCTCCTAAATAATGTACCTGGCTTCTTGCTCTGAAAGTCCTCTATCCTCCATCAGACTAAGTCACCTGGCATGCACCTACTATCACAAATTCATTCTAGACTATGAGATGGACTTCGTTTCTCCATGGAATAAATTTGAACCCTACATTCTAACCAGTAAGTCATCAAATCCATTGCCTCTTATTTTCTTTGCCTTCAAATTGCTCTTTTTATAATACAGATCTTGGATAATTCGAAGGATTCTCCTCTACATTGGCTTCAAGAAATAGTATATCATAGTGGTTTATAAACATGAATTCAGGAGCCAGATCAACTGCGTTTGAATTCTGGTGCCAGCACTTACTATCTAACTGGCCAAGTTTCTTCAAATTCTTAAGCCTCAGATTCTTCATCTGTAAATTAAGATAATAATCACACTGACCTCACAGAAGTACGGTGAGGATTAAATAAGTTACTATCTATAAAGTGCTTAAAATAGTATCTGGCATAGAATAAATCCTTCTATATATTTGCTATTATTAGCAAGTCTATATTTACTTGCCAATCATATTTCATGAAGACCTCATCAACTTTTTGAGATCAATCAGAAATAAGTTCATAGGGACTCCTGGGTGGCTCAGTGGTTGAGCAACTGCCTTTGGGTCGGATCGTGACCCCGGGGTCCCAAGATTGAGTCCCACATCAGGCTTCCTGCATGGAGCCTGCTTCTCCCTCTGCCTGTGTCTCTGCCTTTCTTTTTGTATCTCTCATGAATAAATAAAATCTTACAAAAAAAAAAAAAAGAAACAAGTCCATCTCCATTACCTATAGCAAGAATGACAGGCAAATTTAAGTTCCTACTAAGAAAAAAAGGACATTCAAATTTTCATACAAGGATTGAAACTGTAATATACAATTCTTGTTCTTAAACACAACCATTCACAACGTCTTCCATTTTCAACATCCCCTTCAGGTCCATATAGATGTTACATATATTTTGAGATTTAATTTTAACTTCCTTAAAATATAATTGTCAGGGATACAACTGAAGAAGAGTATTGGGCATACTTTTGCAATTTTCCTTCAAGTTTTTTTTTTTCTTTTTATTTCTGGGAAGACCTCACATGGATATAGATTTTGGAAAATTGAGTCCATCTCTGTGGTTCTTCATTTCTGCTAGCTGAATTTATGCAGCAATTTTTGTTAGTAAATACCTTCTTCCTCAATTTTTCCACTTAAGCTCACTGTGTGCTGGGAGTAGAAGCACTATTTCTCTTTAGAATCCTTTTCTTTTTTCAGGCTTGTGCTGAATCACATGAAGGGAAGGGAATAGTGCCACAGAAAATACAGATGGCTCGCACCAGTGTGGCAATATTTTCATTAGCAACTCTAATTGCAGGACAATCTTTAAATCTTTTTTGAGATGACATTATTATTTCAGAAGGAAGTCAAAGAAAAGCTTGGTGGTTTTATTGAAATTTTTATTCCCATTCTTTACATTACCCTATAAATTTTTATATTATTTATAATAAAACATATGATATACTTTCTTTTCTAGACATGTTACTCAATCTGATGTCAGAAAGCTTCAGTAGGGCTTCATTTCTGAAGTCAAAGCTTATGGAAAATGCTAGCAATTTCCAGTGACCTGATAATACCAAAAAAAAGAGAAAAAAACACAGCATAAATGTGTGTCTTGGAGGTAAGTGGATGCTAGTGTAGGCCTTGTAAGTTAAAAGCAACATTTTATAATCTCGGCAAGATGTAATGGGTAGTCAAAGTAATGAAGCTAACCCAGGCGTAATGATTAATCTCTGTGTGAGTCACGACCCCGGCAGCTGCATTCTAAATGAACTGTAATCTATATAATGCACTCTCAGGAAGACCAGACAACAAGAAGTTGCATTAGTCCATAGTGCAGATGGCCAGATTGCATGTAGAAGTATATGCAGTTCTGGCCTAAAAGAGGAGAAATCTAAATTGAGCAATATTCATAAAAGGGACAGTGAAATATCATGGATATTTACTGGCTCCAGTTTATCAAAACAGGGTGGCATTAACCCTTACCTGCTTCGGGTAACTAGCTATAAACTGGGATATTTAATAAAGGCTCCATGGGAGAGGTAAAACTGATCAGAACCTTGTAAGATGGGTAAGGAGGAGAAAGACCATTCCAGGTGAAAGATATAACATGAAAAAGCTCTAGTGATAGGCATTCACAAGGTGTTTTTCAAGCAAAGTCACCATCCCTGACCAGTGGAAGACGAGAACCAATGTTGTGAATGGTGAATAATAAAAATGTAAAGTTTATCCCATAAGTGAAACATTTTGACAATCCTGTTTTATAAAGGCTGGCAAAGCCTGTTGTAACTAACCAGTGGTGTGATGGTTGGCATTATCTTTTGGAAGGGACTGGGTGTTGGCACTAAGCCCCACCATTTTGGCAGAGAGTTTTCAGGACACACAGATGGATAATCTGGAGAGTGGCTCAGAAAACTTACAAAAGGGGAAATTTTTCAGATGGAAAATGCAATGGACTATAAATGCATAAAATCTGCTTTGTGAAAAGGCTGAGAATTCGCATGGTGTCATGGGATGGGCACACACTTAATGACAAGAGCCATGGAAGTTAGTACTGGTGCTGCCAATACCTGGCTATGGGACCCACTTCTCTGGGCTGTAGTTGTCTGTAAAAGGAGGACTTTGGGCCAGATAATCCCTGTGAACTGACCTTTGAACAAAATCTACACATGAAACTTTATCTCAAAGATTTTACTAACTGATCCTGTGTCTTTGTTGTTGGTCAGAGGCAAACAGTCTAACAAACACACAGGAGAAATGCTCTCATTGCCTAAACACATTTATACACTTTCCTTTTCTAAGTACATATAACTGCAAAAATAACACACAGCGTCAACATGCAAGGCTCACAGCCCGCTTGGGAAGTTGCATACGGTGGTAGTAACCAAGAACTGTACAAGTATTGACTCAATCCTTCCCATCTTACAGATGAAAAAGCTGAGACACAGAGAGATTATATAATTTGCCTAAAATTGCATAGTTAATTAAGAGCAGAGCTGGGTTTAGAAGGTGGGCAGCAGGCTCTGAGTTCTGCAGTCTTATACCCTCCTGCAGATACTACCTCTCTAAACAGAAGTTGGCCATTGTGACCTGATATGAATAACATACATGGTGGAGCTGTGCTTAGGCAAGAATGATAACCCAGAGATAAGGTCCTGGATGAGGCTTTCTATTCAAAGAAACTGGTGGTGAAGGCCTTGGTCACAATGAGTATCTGTAGCCGCTGTTATAAGGTTCTCTCTAGAAGCTGTTCGAGGCCATATAACCTTGATAGAAATGTGCTTGCATATGAGGGGCCTGACTTTCATTAGAACCATATTGCCTCCAGGCCCACTAGTCTATACGATTCTCCCCTTTGGCCCCTTCAACTATTAACGACCAATGTCAACAAACACACTCTATCTCTTCATTTCCCACCTTCATCCCCTCCTTCAATATCTGCCCCAGGAAAGCTTTGGAAGAGAAATGAACAAGTATATAGAGCTAGCCTGCCTGCTAAAATCAAACCTAACACATCTGGGTTTTGATTTCTTTGAAAAGCCAAGAACTCTTTGGTTTCCTGCACCTTTCACCTTGAAGATCCAGGAAAGAAGAATCATGAGTGACTGGTCATGGATCATAATCTCAGCCAAGGACTCCTCCCAAAAATATTAATTCACTCTCTCTAATGCCTGCTCGACACTCTAAACTCATTCCTAAAACACGTCAGCTGTTCCTCAAGCTGATTGAGGTATGTGTCATTAGAGACTCAGTTAAAAGCCCCAAGTACTTCTCACTCTGACCAGGGTGTCAGAGGTAAAAAGTCCATGAGGGTTTTATAGCTGATCCAGCCAAGCCTCTCCACACCCGGCACACCCTCCAGATGGCAAGTTGTCTGCATTTAAGTCACTGTTAGGAGATGTTCAAATGCTTATTGCAAAGATGACATACTTTCCTTGCAGCTCATTTTACTAAATTAAAAACATTAAACATAAGTGTCTCTTGAGGTGCTTTTTTTCCCCTTCAAAAATTATTTCTCTGAATTAAAATGTGTTTATACAATTTCAGATCAGAATTAAGCAATCCCTTCTTTTTTCACCTGCCAGTGGATGTCTGAGTGCACAGACAGCCTTTCTGAGAGCAGGAGGTCCCCAGGGTTACTAGTGTAATTCTTTTTACTCTGGGGTGCTCAAGCACAGAATTGCCTACAATCAATTTGCTTTCACATTCTGGCATTAAACTCACTGTATATAAAAGTATCACAAGTATTTTCAATATAAGTCTAAGTAGCAGTGATTTAAAAGGCTTTTTATTGTAATGAAAAAAATTACAAGGCGCAGTAAAAGCTGCACAGCCTATTTGACTGAATCCAATCAAACACGTGTAAGAATCCCCATAACCTCAAAATGGGTAAAAATGACTTAAAAATTAAGAAGGACAATTGATAGGAGTCATTTTCATGTCTGACAGATGAAGCAATTGTGCCTGAGCAATATTTTGATCTCTGGTTTCTAAAAATATAGGATAAATTATAATTTAACTTAGTGCTATGGGGATACAGGTTCTTTTTAAAAGATATAGCTATAGATATAAAAATATAGGTACTTATATAACATAATCTCATAAGTATACAGCTGCTTTTTAAAGGCTAACCCAAAAGATTTCCAGTAAGATATATATCCTTAGTTACCATGAATACTCTTGATGTCTATCATTGATGTTTAGACAGCAAGAAGCATGACTTAGGCATCTACAGCCATTGCTATTCAAAATTACCACCATTAAAAATCCGGTACACACAAAACCCTTGAACCAGGACAAAAGTATAATATAAATATACAAATATTTATATAACCGTCACACAATTCCTGACACATAGGTGGCCCTCGGTAAATACTTGTTGAATGAACGAAAAAATGAATCATGAGTAAATAACATATCCAGAGGCAATCTGCTTTTCTATACTATTTTGATAAAGTCATTTTCATTTTCGCCTTTAAGAAAAATGAGTAAAGCAAGTCAAAAAATTGAGTTCCAAACTGTGGCTTGGTGGCTGTTTGATATTTTTAGCCATTCTGAATGCCAAAACCATCTCTTCTGACTTAGTCCTCAACCTTTGGTTCAGAGCCCTCCTTATGCAAAGACAAAGTCCCCTTCCACCACCCCCAACGGCATGCTACTGATTCCCACAAGAGCTGTCAGAAGCAGCACTGAATTTCTTATTTTGTTCACTAAAGAGGTGGAAGAGGGACCCCTGGATGGCTTAGTCAGTTGGGGGTCTGCCTTTGGCTCAGGTCATGATCTCGGGGTCCTGGGATCGAGACCCACATTGGCTCTTTGCCCAGCAGGGAGTCTGATTCTCCCTCTCCCTCCGTGTGCTCTCTCTCTTTCCCTCAAATAAATAAATAAAATCTTCAAAAAAAAAAAAACAAGAGGTGGAAGAAATATAATTACCAGATAAATTATAGGAAGCCCAATTAAATTGGATTTTGATAAACCGTGAATAATATTTTAGTATAAGTATGCCCCAAATACTGCATGAGACATACTTACAGTAAAAATTATTCAGGGTTTATCTGAAACTCTAGTTTCACTAGGTACCATGTATTTTTATTGGCTGGACCTGGCAACACCAGAAGGAAAGCAAATGTTCTGACTGAAGACCAAGTGTTTCTATGTATGCAGACTCTAGGAGAGTAAGTGAACCTTTGAGTAGGAAACAAGAGCAGAATTATCTTAATGCATTATTCAGGACTAGCCAACTTTTCATAGTTCCCTAAAATGATATTTTTAAAGAGGCCTGATCTTACAGTCATGCTGCACATTGACCGCTTACAAAGGCAATGAGAGAATTACATGTAGACAAAGAAAGATTATGGAAAGTAAAGAAAGCAAAGACTGGGGAGGTGTCAAGAGGCAGGATAAACATTTTTTACATTAACAGTCCCTTTTTAGAGGATACTAGTATGGATATGTGTTTCCATAGACATCTACTCAGATCAAAGATAAGAATGACTCCTTTAAAAATTCTTGAATTTTGATAAAACGTCAACCGTGTTTTTACACCGTGAAAGAAATCTAGCGCTTATGAAAGGTGGCAGATTGATTGATTGAATAATTATTAATATTTATTACATACCAGCAAGAAGCTAGAGGCTGTTTGAACACACAGGCCAGGTCTCTCTAGCTTCGGGAGGGAGTGGCCTGACTTGGATCAGTGGGTGACAAGGTCTTAAAGGGCAAGATGACATATGTTGTAGCTGAGCGGTGGGTTGAGATATTTGTTCAAATGAGATCTGACAATCCATAAGAGATAGAGGGAGAGTTCTTAAAATCTACAGTGTTCATGATCTAAAAACTGAAATTTGGCCTTTTCCTCCTATTTCAAGGACCCCTTTGCTTCTAACCATCAAGCAAAGCCCTGACAAGAAGAGTTCGCTGCAGTGGATGCCGTTTCAGGACCGGCCACGGTGGTGAAAGGGCTCCCATATGATACACACACTCGAGCTCCATCAGGGCCTCAGAGTCCTCTTCCAATGAAGTGCCAGACTGTGAAAACAGGACTTTCAGAGCCTACTTAAGGGAGAACAGGGAACATTTTCAACCAGATCTATTATAACTACAATCAAAGGGAGATGGGAAGGTAATACTTCTCGAACCAACACAGGTCAGACCTGTGCTGGGTGTTTTACATGTAGGTGATTTTATTTTCACGGTTCTCATAGTAACAGTGTACGACTGGCCTTATTTTTCTCATTTACCTCTGGTAATCTGCTGACCCTAATAGAATTGAACCAGCTACCCAAGGTCACAGGCCCAAATATTGGTGATTCTAAGAGTCTGAGTCAGGACTGTCTTACTGACATGGAAACATAATCCTTCTAAAAATCTGAAGCAGTCTTCTTCACTGTTGGATAAAGTATCAGAATCTTCAACTAGTCAAAGAAAAGGCTAAGTAAATAAATAAAAAGGAAAGACAAACAATATAAATGAATATTTCTCCTTTCAATAATGATATTTTCTTAGGTAAATGGTGATTCCAGGCCAAAAATAATAATAATAATAATAATAATAATAATAATAATAAAAGTTGCTTACTATTGCTTACTATCATTAAACTCTGTTAGCTTATTTTTGGTGTATGACATTTTCCAACATAAATTATGAGAAACATGAAAATTAAAATGTCATTATTATTTAACACCAAAATTAAAAGCAAAAAAGTCTTTCTCTGGGAGAAAAAAAAAATCCCAATGCTGTTAACTTTAATTTCAACTCCTAAAAGTTACTACTAAATAAAAAGAAACTATAAAATACAAACTTTAAGCCATAGCACAAAGTAAACTTCAAATCAGATAGTCGTGGGCTGTGAAGCTTAGCTCCCAGATATGCATACCCTGTATTGGAATCACAACCTCACTTCTTACCAATTGTGTGATCTTTGGCAAATTACTAAGCACTTCTATGCCTCAGTTCCTCGTCTATAAATATAGTAATAGAATCTACCTGACAGGATTGTCATAAAGACTAAATAAGATATTGCATGTAACCTGCTCAGCATGTAACAAGCAGCCATAAATACATGCTCCTATTTTTTATGCCATTAAAATATTTTCTTAAAAATGGACTGCATTTGTCTCTGTATTTTTCGAAGGCAAAACAACTGGACATCAAAACCACCAAAAGTGTTTTCCAAATTGATATCAAAGTGTTCCTGGCAAGAGCCGCCTCTTAAATAACTTATTTTCCTAAACTGAAGCCCAGAATTCAAAATCCCAGGCTGAGCCCACTTTTACCGCTCTGGTAAGATGCTGTACACAAAAGAAATTAAAATGTGGCTTGCAGATAGCTGAATCCAGAAAGGAATCCTCAGACCCTTTGTCGCCTAAAAGCTCCCACAGCCACACGGCTGAGTTTAATCCACACTCAGGATTCATCAATGTTATTCTGAAATGGGACCTTTAAGCATAGTGTGTGTGTGTGTGTGTGTGTGTGTGTGTGTGTGTGTGTGTGTTCTCAGGAAGAAAGACAACAATCTGGAGAGGCAGAGTAAACATGATGCCTAAAACCCGGTGCATCAGCACCCTGTTGCCGTTGGATGAGTTGTGCGGTGGCCCTAAAGGCAGGTGCTGCTGTCACCTGGTACAGCCCCTAGTGATCCTACTGAGCAGTGCAAGGCCCAGGCACGCTGCATTCTTATTCCTCCTAAAGAAATTTACAGACTATTTTCTCACCCTTCCCCCTGAGCTAGGATATTGAGGTTAAAATGTACCTACTGAGTAGGTAATGTATTTGGTATTAAGGATCCATCATATGCGTATGTCTTCTGAGCATAATGGTTCCTTTGGAGCTATTATAGATATGCTGTGAATAGATATTAGGAATAATACACAGAGTGGCTGAAGGAGGTCCCATATTAACTACTGTCAGACTTTTAACATTATTTGAATCTAGGCTTTTTTTTTTTAAATTCCTGGGGTTTAATACCTCTATACTTTGTAAACTGAGTGCTTTTCAAAGAAAGCTCCAAATTCCTACAGAGCTGTCTTTAGGTGAGCTTTGATCTTTGCAGCGCGCCTATCTTGTGTTTCTGTAATTGCTCTGGTTTAACAAGGCTCCTTAGCACGTGAAAGGGGAAAATCCTTTTATTAAGGCTATAAACCTAACTGACCACAGTGATGGAATGTGCGGCTTGGGGGTAGCCCTTGGCTCCCCAGAAAAGACAAAAAATGGGAAACTGGGGAAGTCTTCATGTTAAAACAAAATGAAATATTTATTAAACATGGTTCTGGTGTCCCAGGTGGTAAGAGGCTGCCCTGTGGTCCGCTGAAAGGTTTGATCTTTGTTAAGTATTGTGAATGCTGATTTCAATAATGGGGTGAAAGCTGAGGAAGTTATGGCTGAAATTTTGGCTAAAGATGACAGCTCCAGGTTTCAAGTTGCACAAAGCAGTCTGAGGGATTAAACCAACAAAGCCTGCTCAAAAGTATTGAGTTTCCGAAAGTGTAATCTTCCTATCTGTGATTCACACTCCTAGGATGGGGAGGATTCCTCATTTACTTTGACTTTGCCATATTAATCTTACTTTACAAATACATGCGGTGATTTATATCATGTTTAATTAACTGATTGAGGGCTCCAGTGGTAAAAATGGCATCGCATTAAGCTCTGTCCGTATGGCAAATTCGAATCACATCTTTAGCCTTGCAAGAACAAAATATCCCGAGAGTCACTGATGACAGGATGTAGGAATTGAAATCAGGTCCCTCCTGTTGTTTGAGAATCCAGGGAGGGTGCCTGCCATATGCCCGTCACTTCCAGGGGGGGAAATGACAGGATAAAAGAAAGGAAGGCTATAGTTCTTCCAATATGTTCAAATCTCAGATGAAAATGATTGTGCAGCAGTGCTGTACAGAGGCCAAAATTCACATGAAAGTGCATATCCCAAACTTTGCAGAGAGCTTAATGAGAGGGTTTTGTGCTGTTTTGATTTGTGTTTTTTTGTTTTGTTTTATTTTTTTCTGAAATGGCTGCCCAGGGTTTTTGAGAACAGATAGATGAAAATGTTGTGGTTTGGAGTCAAATACAATAAGCAGGGAAATAAAAAAAAAAAATAAAATAAAAAAGGGAATTCTTATCTAATAAAATCTATGTGCACTGTGATTCAGTAAAAAGCAAATTAGGTTTGACTGCTGAAAACCACACATTGGGATACCAGTTTCAAAGTTAGCATTTTTTGGAAGTGGAAGTTGTCTAATTTTTCTCCTCAAAAATCTGTGGTGATTATTTATGACATCTAAAGAAAAAAATGTAAATTAAGTACTGATTTCCTCCAAATAATTTCTTTGAAATTTTAAAATTCATTTCAAGTTATCTTAGTAGACAGCCTAATATGAGTCTGAAAAGGGGCCAAAAAAACAGTTTTACTCCTCAACATGATGATTCACATTTTTTGTCCATTCTCTTTTAGTGTTTTATTATTTGCATATTAAAACTATTATAATCGTTTTATACCTTAATCTTATAAACTGAATTTTTTTTCATTTGATGTTTTACTACACATTTCCCCTGCTGCTATGCACCCGTAATTTTTATTGGCTACATAATATTTCATCAAATCAATGCTATTGTATTTCTGACCCTGATTCTATTGTTAGATATTAAAACATCTTCTAATGTTTGTTATTAGAAATAACATTAGAAAGACAATTTTATACATATGGCTCTTTTTTTACATTTTGAATGGTTTCCTTATGATAGTTTCCCTGTCTCTCTGTAGGTAGGTTCCCTACCTATACATTTCTTTAAATAACGTATAAGAGATTTTTCTTCCAAGGGAAAGTGGAAAGTAAAACATTTTGTGAGGTGTCACTATATAGAAATCTTTCATCTATGTGGAATCGAAAAAGAAAGAAAGAAAAGAAAGAAAGAAAGAAAGAAGAAAGAAAGAAAGAAAGAAAGAAAGAAAGAAAGAAAGAAAGAAAAGAAAGAAAAAGAAAGAAAGAAAGAAAGAAAGAAGAAAGAAAGAAAGAAAGAAAGAAAGAAAGAAAGAAAGAAAGAAAGAAAGAAATTCAAACTCATAGGAACAGAGAACAAAATGTGTTTGCTAGAGGCCAGGGGTAGGAAAGAATAGGGAGAGGTCAGTAAAAAGGTACAAACTTCCAGCTATAAGATGAATAATGTCTGGCAATCTAACATAAAATATCAAGACTACAGTTGTTGACACTGTCTTGTATAATTAAGATTTGCTAAGAAAGTAGAACGTAAATGTTCTCACAAAATAAATGAATGAATGAAGGAAGGAAGGAATAAGTGAAGTGATGGGTGTGTTAGTTGACTAGAAGGGGCAAGTCCTTTGCGACAAATAAGTATATCAAGTCGTCCTGATACACACTCAAGTACCTTACAATTACATTTGTCAGTTATACTTCGAAGGAGCTGAAATTTAAAAAGAAGAGGAAGACAAAGAAGGAGGAGGACGACGAGGAGAAATAATGAAGATCTTACCTGACGGTAGCACGCGATCCAGGGGTGACGGCTTCCTTCCTGTAGCAAAGTACTGGTAACGTTCAAGAAGTACTTCAAGCCCATGTTGTGTCCTCCCCTGCTCTGTAAAAGAAGGGTACAATAACAATGAAGCAAAATCAGAATTTCCTACTTTGTTTTACTCCTCATTTGTCATTTCTCTCCAGAAATAAAAGTGTCCCTTTAAGCATAATTAAAGTTTTGAAAATTTATACGTTTCCTAGGGAGGACTGCAAATAGACTCTCAGACCAAGACACAGTTCACTTTTTTTCAAATGACCCTTAGTTTAGTCATTTACCTGAAGTGTGGTCCTAATAATTAATAATCCTAGATGTTTCCATGGCATTAATTCAGAAGATGATGGATTGGGTAAGTTAGGCAATATATTTTAACTAAAACCACTTTGGATTTTGACAAGGAATTCAAACTTTTCGACTGTGGTCTGTAACTGCACAGCCAGCTTGTAAAAAGAATAATCACCTCAACTTTTTCAACTTCCTGAAATCACTCAAAATAGAGTAGTTCAAGATTGTTTCATTTGGAAGTAATAAGTTTCAAAACACAGCGTGCTGTAGTACATTTTAATTATTGGTTTCAATTCCCCATGCTCTAGATTTTCTTAACCATGCCCTCAGGTATTTGGTTCCAAAATATGAATAAACCCCCAAGTTTTATTTACAGCCTTTTATCAAAAAGCTATCTGATTTATTTAATTGGTCTACGACTTCAAGAAACACCCTCAAATTCAATTCAAGTCTGTATTAGGATTCAAGTGACATATCTTTTTTAACAATTTGGAGGCCAGAAGTGCAGTTCTTTTTGGATGGTTTGTTCCAGTTGATATTATTATTGGTCAGATAACATAACCCCTTCTGTTTCCCAAGTTTTGTTGTTGTTTTTTTTTCCCTTTCGATGAAAGCTATCTCTTTTGTGCAGTTTAAAAACAAAAGATAAACATTCCCTATGAGGCATTGGAAAGAGAGGCAATTAATGTGAATTTGATAAAACACAATGTAGTGGACTGACAGTAAAAAGGCTCTGCTTATTTGATTGTTGACTAGTTTTGTCTTTAAATAATGGTCTTCTTTTGGCATTTAATGTATATTTGTTCGCAATAAACATAATTTATGAATATTTTAACACATGTGTACTCAGTGGGGTGGATTATCATACTGATATAAATAGAATTAATGAGCAGTCAACCTGCCACATGTCATGACATATGACAGGGCAGCTAGAGCACAGAAATAATTCTTATAGTTTCATAATAAGGCTTTTTTTCTTAGTTCAACTTTTTAGAACTACTAGCAATCTTTATTTTTTCCTTTATTTTGGAAGATGTTTCATCAACTGGGAAACACGATTCAGATTTTACGGCCAGAGTCTACTTTTTAACATTCAAAAAACTATTTTCTTACCCTGTTTAAGGCAGAATAGATGCATTCGAACAAATTAACCCTAGTCAGCCAAATTTCAGAGAATAGATCACAGATTGACAATCATTTTTTGCCTAATTCAACTTAAAAAAAAAAGTCCATATATTCTTTTCTTCTTTTTTTATTTTGTAGCAAAAGTACGATCATGCCCAATTGCTGGTACTATAACAAAAACTTGCTAAACGCTTCTAAATTCTGAAACAAATCTGATGGGCATACCGCCTGGATAAAATTATCCTGAAGAAAACATCTTCCTAGCCAGTTATTTGCTCTCCTTCCTCACACAGCAACAATCTGTTAAGCGTGCCTAATAAGATTTTTTTTTTTTTTTTAAGGAATAAACCCAGTGGTCTAAAGCCACCTCTTCAAACAGTAAGTATGGGGGTGAACATAGGCATGCAAAATCCTCCATTTAACCATACCTCATTTGACAAAGAATTGTTTTCATGAAGAGGCAAATTGAAATTTAAGATTAACCTTTATTTTCGTTTATTATTTTTATAGCTTGATTATGGCTAAAAATGGGAAAAATTAAGCCAGCACGTGAACTGCATTGTCTGGATGGTCTGCAGGAGGAAAGCCTTGGCAAAGATATTAAGCCATGACTTTTTAGAGACACAGATGGCAGGGTTACAGCCTTTATTCCTCTTATCTTTTATTTTCAAAGGGAATATTCAAAGCTTTTTGCCACCACCAACCCTCCACTCTTACCTTCACATTTAAAACCACTGACTTCCAAAACCAAAACTCTGTCCTAAAACTGGCAAGCCCTGGGATACTTTCGGGAAATGACTGAACGTGACACCAGGCTCCTGGTCATCTGTCAGAGGAGGGGACTGCGCGGTATGGGGCTGGGGGCTGATAAACTTCCCCGTAGTGACTCCCTTGGGGGAAATCCAGCTCTTTCACCGGCAAAGAAAATGGGCACCACCTAGTGCTTTTTTGATGCAAAGGCTGTTTGTGCTGGAGTGGATGAGAGTGGGCAAGCACAGGGTGGCCGACCTTTCAAAGGAAAAAAGAAAGGAATGAGTTGGCTTCAACCTCTATGTCAAGGAAAGGAAAGGAAAGGAAAAGAAAGGAAAGGAAAGGAAAGGAAAGGAAAGGAAAGGAAAGGAAAGGAAAGGAAAGGAAAGGAAAGGAAAGAAGGAAAGGGACAATTTTAAGACAAATGAATTCATTGCTTCCAAATTAGGGATGTCCTTACAGCCATTTTCTTTCTTTCTTTTTTTTTAATCCCCCCAAAAAATAATTGTTGGTCTGTTCAAGAGAAATAACATATTTACATTACTAAGACGCTAATTTTCCCATATCATTTTTGTCTCTTCATTTCTTCTGCTGGTAACTTGTAAGAATTTCTAAGTATTTTCATTTCACCCTGAGTCATGAGGCAGAGCAAGCCATCCTCTCACCCAAATCCATCCTAACAAGGAGCCTGTCTGGAATTCCCGTAACACAACAAATAGCTTTTATGAAAAATGGTTTGTAGCACAAAATCTTTTGCAATGCAATAAGATCAAGTTAACCCTCATGCCTCTAGGAAAAAGCCTAGGAAGTTTTATCTGATTGGCAAAATGGACCCAGATATGAGTTCAAGGATTGAGTACACTTTGATGAAATTTCACAGCAAGGAAGTCTGATTATCTGAATGACTGCTTAAGCCCTTTAAAAAATAACTCAGGGAGCGCTGTATTTTTTGTTATTGTTGTTGTTGTTAGGAAAACAGATGGTCCTGTAGGGAATAGGAGGTCTCCCATATAATAATAGCTATTCCATACTGTTTGCTTTTTCTACAACACCTTGCTTACCACTGTTGCTTTAAAAGAAAAATGTTGATTTCTCTACTGCTAAAGGTGAATTGTTCTGCAAAAAAAAAAAAAAAATATAGAAACCTTAGTGAGGCAGGGTGGAGGGTGGATATAGGAAAAATGAGAAACCTGCTACACATAACCGGATTAACAGGGCCTGCTACACATCCAGGAACTAACTAGCTGACTTTGAACTCATTAGGGATCTGCTTATCCGATATGCTGCACAACAGCATCCAGACGGAAAACAGACTTCGAAGAAACAGACAAAAATGATTATAATTGCTGTCGGGTAAGAGCCCAGTGTCTGTGCTCAGCAACCCCGGGTATAAAGGAATGAAGGAAGCAAAACCCAAGATGCCGAACTTTTCTCCTTTGCCTTCAGCAGAACTCCCCTGTTACAAGATGGTGCTAACGTTACTTAGAGACAGCACTTAGCCACTGGGTTCTGAACTAAGCGAAAAAAATCCAAAGCACTCCTAGCTTTAGCCACCTTACTGCCTTCATTTGAGATATTAGATAAGTGATTTGTTTAAATACATTTTAAAATTTACACCAAAGAGAAAAGGAAATCTTAGGCCGTCTTTTTTTTTTTCTACAAGTAGCAAGAAAAAAGTAAAATGAGCTGATCTCTTTGGGATTTCTCTGGTTCTAAAATACACATCTTGAAGTTCATAACTAAATAGAAGATCTTATTCGACATGGATTGGTCAGCTGAAGCCGGGGTGGGGCTGACAGCCCGTGTTTTGCCCATTTCCGTTCCTACAGGAAAAAAGAAGAAGGTGGCTGCCTTCATCCCCTTTTAAATGAAAGTAGTATGATGTCCTGCATCGAGTGGAACCCCTCCCCTGCCAACATCCTCGCCATTCTGGTCCGCCTCACGAACAGGCAAACAAACAAAACCTTGCTGCTTCTTTCCCTCCCTGCTGCTCTCCGGCCTCCCCTTCCCTCCCGCCTGCTTTCTCCGAATGCCATAGCTCACAGCGAAGCCCTCGGGTAATGACAGCCCCGAAGTGATAATGTACTTTCCTGCCTTCCTGTTAACAGTAGCACTTGATCCCGCCAAGGGGGCCAGCTCCACGGCAGAAGGAGGCCTTCGTATTTTCTAGAGGTAGAAGGGACCGGCTCGATTTACTGCCTTGACCAACTCAGCAGTTTCACGAAGTTCAGGCATCAAGACAGATGTTCTATTAAAGAAGAAGAAAAGGACAAAGAACTGGGAGGAGGAGGAAGAGAAAAGGAAAGGAAGGAAGAGGGGAGGCAGGGAGGGCAAGAGGAGAATCAGTCCCTTGTTTGGTTCAATGCTGACAGCAAAACCATATATGTTTTGGTTTTGGGTTTGGGTTCTGGTTTTCCCTTACCCTCGGGCCTCACACAGCAGACAGCAAGTAAGAGCCAAGGTGAGTGGTGCCCAAGAAAAGCACGGGACGGGGAGGAAGTAAAACAAAGGGTCTGCCCCTGTGGTGGCGGGGCCTGCGGAAGAGCCATGGTCATCACCAGATGATGCATCTCCTTGCCCCCCCCCCCCGACCTCCGATGGGAGCCTGTGGCCTGGACAGCCCTAGTGTGGTGGCATCTGGGCCCTCGGTCAGCCCCGGTGCTCAGCCTGCCACCGCGGCCCACTGAGCTCACACTTCGTTTTTGTTGGACACAAGGTCATTCTGCTGAGGGAACCACACTGAAGACAATCAGTAGGTCTCTCCAAGCATCTGATCGTTTAAAAACAGGCTAGAGCGACTTCTAGCTGTGAGGAACACGAGATACTATTTGTTGTAGTGTAAGTATAGTCGACTTTCCCTGCTTCAGGACGCATGTCACTCAACGTGCTTCCGGTGTTCCCAGCTTGGATGACTACGTAATACATAGGACAGGGCTACCTGTTTGTGTAAAGACACTTGGCTGATGTCAGCATCGCTTTACCTGATGGTTTCATAAGCTCCAATCCAGCCGGGGAAGAGGAGGAGGACGCCTGGGGGCAGAGGCAAGGAAAAGGGGACGTTGCTTTGAGTGCCTATTATGTTGTAGGCAGAGATCTACACTTTTTTTTTCCATATGAGAAGCCAGTAAGTCAGATTTTTTTTTAGAGATTTTATTTATTCATTCACGAGAGACACACACTGAGAATTTGATAAGTACCACGCAACTTCATGCCGCCCTTCAAAATTTTAGCTTTTGTTGATTTTTGATTTTTGTTGTAGATTTTATGTTGGACTTGGTATCAGTGGGGTGACCAAAAGTGTACTTGTAGGTGGAGAGTTCTGTCTATAGGATTCAAGTTTTCAAGTTTTTCATCTAAGAATTGAGAGTTACTTACTCCCTAAAACTCTTCGGAAATTGAATATGTTGGTAGTGTTCGTTTGCTTCTCAAAGAGCCTATTACTTAGAATAAAAACAATTTAAAATTGAGATGGTAAGTTTCTTAGCAATAAAAGCCATAAAAAGGAGTAATTATTATCATCATTGCTGTTGTTAAAATCACTGTGAACTCACTACCTGCCAACCACTGTTCTATGAGCTTTAAATATGGTAACACATTTAATTCTCATATCACTTATGAAGTAGGCAAATATCATTACCTCCAGTTTGAGCTAGAATTCCTTCATCTTCTTTATCACAAATCTCTCTTTCTGAAATGTTATTATATATCTCAGAGGGTGAATGAGATGGTGACTGTGACTCAAGGAAACTGCATTTCTATGGTTTGTTTAAGTGAAATAAAAAAGCCTATATATCATCTGGTTGGTTTGATGAGTGAACTGAGTTTTTAATAATAAATCATGGAACTAACAAAAAAAATTGTAAAAATCTTCCAGAATATGTAATAATAGCGTAGCATATATTTCCCTTCAAGTTGGTAACACAGATTCACAGTCATTAGGCAATTTTAGTTCTAGGGCTGACCGATTCAGCAGCTTATGGGTGTCATCGAGTACCTAGAGTCTTTTTCAGTCTTTCCACTGCCCTACCCTTCACCAGCTTGGATAGCTGCACATCTGCCAGACTCCACGCTAAGGAAGAGAAACCTCTCTTGTTCTCAGGAGTAAGTTAAATGCTCCTTAAATCCTAATCAGCATTTTACTTTGGCTAAAAATAAGCTACATGTTGATTCCTAAATCCAGTCACTGGCAAGGGAGATGGGATCACCATGACTGGATTCCGAAAGCCACTGGAAGCAGGGTTGAGGTCGCCTGCCCTGGAGCACACGAGTCTGTGCATAGGAAGGTGGAGTCTCGTGAGAAAATGTATACTGAATAAGAAGTGTCTGCTGTGAAGGGGAAAAATGCTTTGAAGAAAAGATTTGGTGACATAGAATATAAAGTAGAACTGTTCCCCACCATTTAATACACTTAATGCTTCGTAAGAATTAGCCAACCTAACAATAAGGAAATATATCTATAAAGAATTCACTATGTGTTTCCTGTTTATTCTGAAATTAACAGGACCCAATGTTTTCAGTGCCAGAAAGAAGAAAAGTAGGTAGGCTAATAAAACAAACATCTGAAAAGTATCAGCGCTCATGGAAATAAACCTATACCATCACATATAACACACTGAAGGTATCTTGGCATTTTAACAACTACAAGGTAAAATGTTACAGAAATGACGACTTCCCACTCTCTGGTTGGATTTGTTCTAATTCACTGAACATAGTTGTGGTTTTGGAAAAAATGGCCGTATGAAAATATATAGACTAATAGTGTTTACTAAGTTTTAATAGGACCTACAATCTTCTATAAATGATTGGGGTTTTCTTCCTATCCTATTGCTTGTGAGCAGCTGCTCCTATGTCAAAAACATGAAAAGTGGTTTTTATGCTTTGCTTTCAATTTTTAATCTTGACATAATTTCACACTCACAGAAAAGATTTGCAAGAACGGCTCAAAGAATTCCTGTATAAAAAATTAATTAATTAATTAAGTTTTTAAAAATTCCCATATAGACTTCATCCACATTCTCCAAATGTTACTATTTTACCACATGTGCTTTATCTACCAACGTGTTGTATGTACACATATGTATATGCCTTACATATACATATGTGTACATGTGTTTATGCATAAAAACATGTTTTATCAATTATTTTGAGAATAAGTTACAGATGCGATCCTCCTTTAGCCCAAAATACAGTGTATATTCCTAATAAAGAAGGACATCCTCTTACAAAACTACATACAATTATCAGCATCAGAAAATTGAAATGAATACAATATTATCGTCTAATTTATCTGTTTCATTCAGAGTATATTTAGTTGATCACAACTCTGTTCTCATGGCCCAAAATATCATGGACTATGCATTGCATTCGCTTGTCATTTCTCTTATTCTCCTTTGTTCCAAAATAGTTCCTTACTCTTTTCCTTGGCAAAAAGATTTTAATCAGGCTTTAGAAAAAGCAATTAAGAAAGCAAACATCATTACAAAACCAATGGATTTGTATGAATGGTTGTTTAGGATTGTGCTGCATTTGAGGCTTTCCTTTAGCCGAGATGGTTTGTGTGAGTATATGTCCACTGTTCTCTTAGAAATCTTGTATCTGCATCACAGAATATGAAGGACATACTAGGGAAGTAGGTGACCCATTAGCTTGTTACTAATCAATTCATCTATTGCCCATAAATAGCTACAAGAACATCCCAAAACACCTGAAACATTTCTTTTTATAAAAGAAAAAAACTGAAGGCATTACAGAAAAAAAAAAACTTACAAAAACATTCATTTCAATAACTACATGCCTAGATGCAATCCTTAGAAGTACTTCAATCTAAGTAATTAGAATAGGGGTGTTTATAATTGGTTAAAGGTTCAATATTTCTGAACTAATGTGTAGAATTTGGTTTATGAGTATAAGAATAAAGACATTCAGATCAATTCTCTTATCTTTTTTATTAACATTTGAATTAGGTTACAAAAAAAATTCACATATTTAAAAGTCCACTAAAGCCTAAGAAGCTCATTTTCTTTCACAGTGCACACTGATGGTTTTAATTTTTCAATCTTTCAGATGCATCTACGTAGCAGAAAGCAGATCCTTTAGGCATAAATGGCTCCAAAAAGGCCTGGGCAAGTGTCTCTCTTTCTGAAGGCCCCAATCAAACATTTCCTAAATATTTTACAACCAATATATTCTATCACATGAAAGACAAGTCACTTGCCAACATGACTGTTTGTCATCGTGTCTTAACCGAACTTCTTCTAACTTACTCCCCCTCTTCTCTCTACTCTTATGAAAAAGAAGGAAGAAATCACAGTGAGGAAAAGAATATTTCCAAATGGGCTGAGCTAGAGCAACTAAATCTGTAGCTGGAGCTATGAAACACTGCTTCATTCAAAACCCGCTTGCTCAAGTTCATGTTTTTTTACACTTATCTTAAAGATAGGGCTGTGGCCCTGAAGTAGGATTAGTAGGAGCAAACCCTTACCCAGTTTTCAGTAGGGAAAACAAATTAAAAACTTTTTTCCCCCCACTACAGAGCTGTAATACAACATCAGGGAGGAAATCGTTTGTTCACTTAAGTTCAGTTCAAGATTATACTTAAGTCTGATTGCAAAAGCCCATTTATATGGAAGAAGAGACAAAAGGCTAACAATGCTCTGGGTAGAGTGCCAGAGGCTCAATGTTTACAAGAAGAAATTGAGGGGAAGATTAGAGAATAATTTTCTCCTGGGGCATTATGATGGTTTAGGGGTCTTTGTAGGGAAAGTCCTTTGCTAGGATTAAAGGCAGGATTATTGGTAGAGAGTTGAGAAACTGAAATGGAGAGCCTCTTAAAATGGCAATTCAGTCAGAACATCTAGGGAGTTCTTGAAATGTGAACTCTAAGGAAATGGGTAGTACTCAGGAAGGAAAAATAAATTCAAACTCACTATTTCAAGTGATGACACCATGACTCACAAAGCAATGGAAATGCCAGTACCTTCCTAGGGAAACTAAGGGAGTAATAGCATGGTGACTTGACTCAGCTTTTCAGTAAGGGTGCAAGTCCAAAAAAATTCTAATGAGGAAGCAATCAATCTGATCCACAGATTAAGTTATGGCTAAAGAACCGCTAAAGAACAATAGTAATTAGAAACTGAATTAATGTGGGGTGCCTGGGTAGCTCAGTCAGTTAAGCATCAGACTCTTAATTTCAGCTCAGATCATGACCTCTCAGGGTTGTAAGATTGTGCCCTGCATCAGGGCTCCAAGCTCAGCAGGGAGTCTTGCTTCTCCCTCACTCTCACCCTTTGCCCCCCCTTCTCTCTCGCTCTCTGTCTCACAAATAATTTAAAAAACAGAAACTGACTTAATGTTATATTACTCTTTTTCTCGAATTTCAAAGTCAATGTTAGCTTAAGTTGTGCTTTTAGCAGAACTATTATATATAAAAAATGTTTGAGCTTGGCACCTTATAGTAAAATTCAATACTCCTAAATTTAAAGTATGCGAAATGAAAAATTCCATCTGAAAGCAATAACTGATGCGCACTTCTGAACTTGACACTGTTTCTAAGATTACATTGGTTTCCAATTACCTACAAAATAAAAATCAAATTTCTTATCTTAAAATATCAACTAGAGTTTTGGCAGGGAAGAGCTGGGAGTTTAATGATAGAAGAGTCCTATGTCTCTTTATGCTTAGGGGATATGTTCCAAGATCTTCAGTGGATGCCTGAAGCCAAGGATAGTGCTAAACCCATGAAATACTATGTTTTTCCCTATACATACCTATGATAAAATTTATATGTATATACATATATACACACACAATAAGAGTTAACAATAACCAGTAAAAAATAGAATAATTATAACAATATCCTATAAGGAAAGTAAATAAATAATTTTTCTCTCTCAAAATCTTATTTTACTAGACTCACACTTTTTCTTCTTGTGATGCTGTGAGACAATAAAATGCCTACCTGAGATGAAGTGAGGTGAAAGACATAGGCAATGTGACCTAGTATTACGCTACTATCCACTTTCTGACAATATGTCCAAAGGAGGATCATCATTTGCTTCCAGACTGTGGTTGACATGGGTAATTGAAACTGCACAAAGCAAAACCATGGATAAGGGGTGACTACTGTAATTCATTAAAGGGACTATTTAAAGAGATATGGGCAGGGTTAGGGAACCCAAATAAGAGGTCGAGATACTCTGTAACTAGCAACAACCAGAAACCACTACTACTCAGAGATCTGAAGGGGCAAGGAGTAGGGAAAACAGGGTTATCATTGCCTTTGGAGAGTTGTAGCCATGGAAAGGGGGCCAACCAACAGAACCTACAGTCAATATTTATCTATCCATTGTTCTCAATCCTGGCTGTACATTAGAGCTTTAAGGATCACTGACACTTGGTACCTACCCCCAGAGATTCTGATATAATGTATCTGGGATGTAGCCAGGGCATCAGGTTTTCAAAAACCTCATAGATAATTCTAATGTACGTAGCTAACATAGAGACCATTGTCAAAGAGGGATGAACACATCCAGTCCTGAAATGTAGACACTCAAAGAAGGGAGAGAATAAAGAAAAATACTCCAACTCCTGACATTTGTAGAGTGGTCCTCAGAACATCAACAGCAATCACTAAGGAGTTTGGTAGAAATGCAGAACCTTGGACTACACCTCAGACCGAGTGATTCAGAACTTTCATTTCAGCAAGATTCCCAGGTAATCTGCAGGCATATTGAAGTTTGAGAAGCCTTCCTTTAACCTATTTTTTTCTTGTTTTTCCTTGACCTGTTGGTGTTTCTCTTCAACCCATCCCCAATGGAAGCCAGAGAGCCAGGAAGCCTAGATGATTCATTTGTACTGGTTTGTCTCCCCCAGGACACAGAAAAATGCAGAGAGAATGAATCTGGGGAGACCAACAGAATTTGGTATGGCTAAGTTATATATTTTTCTTCAATTTTACCTCATTTCTAGAAATAACATAACTCTCCATTCTACCAGATAATCCTGAAACACACACTTCACTTTTATTCATTCCTTCCACAAGAAAATTTTGGCAACTACTACACATAAATACTATACTAGGTATTATGGAAGAAATAAAATCCATAAGAAATAGTACTTAGGTTGAAAGAGTGGTAGATATCCATTACTTGGATAATCTACAGGATTTCCTACAGCAAGATGGCAGACCCTACTAACAGTGAATTGACAAGAATTAACAAGATCTAAGCATTTAACAACAGAATGTTTGAAATAAATACTTGAGCGTCTAAGAAAATAAAGGAAAATTCTCATCTCCATAAACAAAGAGCATTCACCATGGAGAGCTGATTCAATGCTATGGGGCTACTGGGAGGAGGAATGGTAGGTGGAAGGAAGTAAGAACAAATGGAAAAGAAAAAAAAATCTATACTCTAGCATAGGATATTTGAGGGGGTACTCCTCTGTGAAATCAAAGCTTTCACATTGCATAGATTTTGTGTCCAAAGACCAGAAAATTATATAAAAATTGATCCCAGAGAGATGATATCCCAACAACTATAAAGCTCTCCCAATTATTACTTTCCAAAGAACAGTTGCAGAACTCACCTACAGAAAAGCCACATGACTGACAGCTGACAGCATATGCAACAGGAAAAGAACCTAGAGAAAATATATAATACAGCTGCTTTAAAATATCTCAAAAAATTAATGCAAAATGATAAAGACAAAAAAGAAGGAATAAAAAGCCCTAAGAACAAAACACCAAGAAAAATGGATGAGATTTTTTAAATAACCAATACTTCTAGAAATGAAAACTATGGTAAAATATAAACCAATAGATATGATAAAAACAGACAAAATAAAAAATAATTAGTAAACTGAAGAACTGGTCTAAAGAAATTGCCCAGACAATCCTCTAATGGAAAGACTGCAAGTGCATGTGTGTATAGGGTAATTTGGAGAAAGAAAGCAAAGCATTCCTGAAGAGATAATGACCAAGAGTTTCCCAGAACTGATTAAAGACATAATTCCACAAATTCCTAAATCATGAGTCTGAAGCAAGAAAAAAAAATTTTTAATTATGTCTAAACAGCATGATGACAATGTAGAACACCAAAACAAAGCAAAAACAAACAAACAAAAAAAGATAGAAAAAACTGTCAGACTAATAACATTTTTAAAAACTGTATTAGAGAATGGTCTTTGAAGTGATATATCAATGCATAGAGGAAAAATTACTCTACAATTTTATAACTAGCTAATTTATTATGTAAGAGTAAAAATGATATAAAGATATCTTACAAAATACTAAAAGAGTTTGCCACTCCCAGAATTACTCATTTTACTTGCAAATGATTACAATAAAGAAGGCTTTAGAAGCAAGGAAACTGAATAGAGAAGCACAGCATAGATTGTAGGAGGTAATGAACAAAGAAATAAGAAAAACGTGGAAATATCTAAACAACCAGTGACTACAAAAATAAATTTAAATGCTGACTTATTTACCGAAGTTTAAAAAAACAAGTTGGGGAAGACTAAATACTGTTAAAATGTCAACTTCCCAAATTGACCTATAGATATAATGAAATCCAAGTTAAAACTACCAGCCTTCTGTGTAGACACCAACAAGCCAATACTAAAATATATGTGGAAAGGCACAGGAGTTAGAACTGTCAAAAAAAAATTTGGAAAAAGAACAAATGTGGAAAAATAATGAAATAAAATTTGATTCTATTACTTACTATAAACCTACAAAAGTCAAGACAACATCATATTGGCAAAAAGATAGACACGGGGATTCACAGAGTAGAACAGAGAATCCAGAGGTAGACACACAAATAAGGCCAATTTTATTTTGACAAAACTATTCAATGGGGAAAGGATAGTTTTTTCAACAATTGGAACAAATGGGCATCAACGTGAAAAAAAAAAAGCCTCATTGTGTACCTCACACTTTATACAAAAAAAAAAAAAAACTCAAAATGAATAATAAATTTAAATGTGAAACATTAACTACGAAAATTTTAGAAGAAAACGTAGGAGAAAATCTTTGTGACTCTGAATGAGGCAATGAGCTCTTGACACCAACACCATGATCTGAAAAGAAAAGGAAATTATAAGTTGGACTCCACCCAAATTACAGCTTGTTCCTACAAAAGACACCACCATTAAGTGAATGGGAAAACAACCAACTAGGGGGAAAATATTTATAGATCACATACTTGACAAAAGTCTTCTGTTCGAATATACAAAGGGCTCTCAAAACTCAAAATTTTTAAAATAACTCAATTAGAACACTGTATAGAATATTAGACATCTCATCAAATAAAGCATACGGATGGAAAATAAGCACAGATGAAAAATATGCTTAGCATACTTAGTCATTAGGGAAATGCAAATAAAAACCACAGTGAGCTACCACTACATGGAAGTGTTAGGATGGCTAAAAATAAAATATAGAAAGATTTTTATTTTTATTTTGTTATTTGAGAAATATATAGAGAGAGAGCACGTGAGTAGGGGGCAAAAGGAGAGGGAGAGAATCTTAAGCAGACCCCTCCCCCAGTGCTGAGCCTGATGGGGGGCTGCATCTCACAACTCTGAGATCATGACCTGAGCTGAAACCAAAAGTCAGTGGTTTAACCGACTGAACCACCCAGGTGCCCCTAAAAAAAATTTCTAAATGACAATGCCAAGTACTAGAAAGGATGAAAAGCAAGTAGAACTCTAACACATTGTCATTGTGAATAGAAAGTAGTACAGCCATTTGGAAATCAGTTTGGTGATTTTCTACAAAGTTAAGCATACGTTTACCATACAACACACAGATTCCGCTCATAGATATTTACCCAAGTAAAATAAAAACCTGTGTCCTGACAAAGAGTTTTTTATGAATATTTATATCAACTTTACCCATAATTACTAACAACTGCAAACAACTCAAATGTTCCTCATTCAAGGAATGAATAAACTAGTTGTGGAATGGAATACTATTGTGTGATAAAGAGGAGCAAACTATTGATACATGCAATGACATGAGATATATTTCAAATGCTTATATTAAGTGAAAGAATTAGGCTCAAAAAACTATATATTGGGGACGTCTGGGTGGCCTCAGCAGTTAAGTGTCTGCCTTCGGCTCAGGGTGTGATCCCGAGTCTTGGGACCGAGTCCCATAGGGAGCCTGCTTCTCCCTCTGTCTATGTCTCTGCCTCTCATGAATAAATAAATAAAGTCTTTTTAAAAAAAAAAGATTTTTCTTTATTTACTTGAGAGACAGAGAGAGAGAGAGAGAGAGAGAGAGAGAGAGAGAGGAAGAGTACAGAGGGAGAGTGAGAAGTAGAGGGGAGAAGCAGACTCCCTGCTGAGCAGAGAGCCTGACGTGGGATTTGATCCCAGGACACTGAGATCATGACCTGAGCCAAGGGCAGATGCTTAACTGACTGAGCCACCCAGGTATCCCAAATAAAATATTTTTTTAAAAAAAACTACATATTGAATAAATCCATTTATATGACATTCTGGGAAATGCAAAATTATAATGATCAACCATTCCATGGTTGCCAGGGTTTAAGTGTGCGGGAAGAATTGGACTACACAGGAGTAGCACAAGGACAATTAGTGGGGCAGGGCAATAGGTGATAGAACTGTTCTCTCTATATATTTTTTAAATTTCTACTTTATTGAGGTATAATCGACCAAAAAATATTGTAAGATAATTCAAGTCCACGACATGGTCATTTCATATACATACATATTGTGAAAAACTTTCTTCCACCATGTTGTACATTAGATCTTCAGAATTTATTCATCTTATAGCTGAAGGCTCTTTTAGTAACTATTCACCGTTTTCCCAATCTTCCAGCCCCTGGCAACCACTTTCCACTCTGTTTCTATGAATCTGACTTTGTATTTAGATTTCATATAGAAGTGATGTCCTGGGGTATTTACTGTTCTCCATCTGCCTTCTTCACTTAGCACAACACCATCAAGGTCCATCCGTGTTGTTGCAAATGACAAGATCTCCTTTCCCACGGCTGAATAATATTCCAACATATATATGTACCGTATCTTCTTTATCCATTCATCCATTGATAGACTCAATTAGTATGGGAGTGCAGATTTCTCTCTGAGATCCTGTTTTCTTTTCCTTTTAATATGTACTCAGAAGGGGGATTGCAGATCATACGGTAGTTCCACTTTTAATTTTTTGAGGAACTGCCATACTGTTTTCCGTAACAGCTGCACCAATTTCCATTCCCATCAAAGTACAGAAGGGTTCCCTCTTCTCCACGTCATGGCTAACACTTACCTCTTGACTTTGATGACTGCGATTCTAACAGATGTGAGGTTTTTGATGTGCATTTCCCCGATGATTAGTGACATCGATGATCTTTTCACCGACCTTGCAGCCATTTGTTCCTCCTTTGGAAAAATGTTTATTCAGTTCCCATGTACATTTTGTGATCAGATTTGTTTTGGGGGTTTTGTTTGTTTTTATTTGTTTTTTTGAAGTTGAACTGTGGGAGTTTTCTATTTATTTTTTACATTAACCCCTTATCAGGTATATAACTTCCAAGTACTTTCTCCCTTCTATAGGTTGTCTTTTTCATTTTGTTGATGGTTTCCTTTGTTGTACAGAAGCTTTTTAGTTTGATGTAATCCCTCTTGTTTATTTTTGCTTTTATTGCCTTTGCTTTTGGTGTCAGATCCCCCCATCAAAAAAAAAAAAATCATTGCCAAGGCTGATGTCAAAAAGCCTACCACCCACATTTTCTTCTATGGCTTTTATGTCAGATTTTGCACTCACATCTTTAATCCATTTTGAGTTTATTTTTGTGTATGGTGTAAGATAGGGATCTAGTTTCACTCTTGCATTCCATTAAATATTCTTGGCCTCTTTACCATAAATTAATTTGACCATATATGCATGGATTTATTTCTGGGCTCTCTATTCTCTTCCTTTAATCTATGTGTCTGTCTTCATGATAGTATCATATTGTTTTGATTACTATAGCTTTGCAATATAGTTTGAAATCAGATAGTATGATGCCTCCAGCTTTGTTGTTCTTCCATAACTATTCTATGTATTGATTGTGGTAGTAATTACACGAATCTATTAATTTGTCAAAACTCAAAGACTTGTACACCAAACACAGTGAATTTTACTCTATATTACTTTAAAAAATAAATGAAGAAAAATGTTGGAAATAAAATAGTAGACTGCAATACTACCGTCGTAGTTTCCTGAGGCTGCTGTAACAAATCACAAACTTGTGGCTAACAACAACATAAATTCACGCTCTTATACTTCTGGAGGCCAGAGACTAAAATAAGTCCTACAGAGCTAAAATCAAGGTGTAGACAGGGCCATGCTCCCTTTGAAGACTCTAGGGGAGAATCTGTTCACTGCCTCTTCCAACTTCTGGTGGCTGCTGGTGGTCCTTGTTTTGTGACTACATCACTCCAAACTCTGCCTCCACAGTCACAGGTGCCTTAGCTTCTGTGTGAAATCTCCCTTCCTCTCTCTCTTTATAATGACACCTGTGGCTGCACTTGGGGCCATGTGAATAATCCAAATAATCTTCCCATCTGACAATCCTAATCTCATCCGCAAAGTCTTTGCAATGTAAGGTAAGATTCACTAGCTCCAGGAATTAGGATGCAGACATTTGGGAGAGGGGAGCTATTATTTGGCTTCCCACAACCCTATTAAATGAGAACAGTCAACACAGGAAACTTTTAATGTACTTGTAGTATTCAATCTCTTTAGATAAGTAATAAAAAACATAAGTGTTCAGCTTCTGAGTGTCAGAAAACAAGAAGAAATGGAGCCATTTCTGGCTGAGTGAGTAGCTTGGAGAAGTAGGAAAATATATGGCAAATTCAGGCTGTAGTGAGTGACCAGAACATGGAGTATGTGAAGCATGCTGTGAAAAAACTTTCGAAAGACAGTTTATAGCCAAACAATTGAACACCCACCTTGAACCCCTTGTATCATTGTGTAGATCTTAGGGAACCAGTACATATTTTTTGAGTCAGTGGGAATCAAATCAGAGTATTTATTAGTCTATAAAAATATATGAAGTATAATAGCATTTACTATGTGTCAAGAATGACTTCAATATTTTCAACATGTATCCTTATAATAATCCTATGCTCTAGATACTATGATTATAACCGTTTTACAAATGAGGAAACTGAGGCACAGAAAGATCAAGTGGTTTTCCCAAGATCACATAGCTAATATGTCAAAGTACCAGGATTTGTAAACAAGAAGACAGCCTCCAGAGTCCTTGTTTTAACTATCTACTAGAGAGGAGAGAGAGAGGGAAAAAAAAGAGAAGGGAAATAAAGAATTCAAGCAGAGAAAGAAAAAGAGAGAAAGAATATAAAGAATGAAGAAAAGAATGTTAGAAAAAATACTCTGTTTTGATTACGATAGATCTAGTCTATGGTGGAACAGAAATGGTGGGATAGAGGTCAGTTTGTCAAGAGGAGCCACTAATGCTCCATGCATCCCTTTCCAGTCGACTAGACCATGTACTCAAGGCAGAGAGTAAACCCCAACGCCATCACTTGAAGTAAATCCACTACTGCCTTGGGTTCTCAGAGATCATCATCTTTCTTGGCAAAATATCTTTCAAATCCATAGGCCAATAGATAAGTTCAGGTTATACTCATGAGTAGTCCAGCCCTGTTTTCTCCCATAAAGGCGTGAACAAATCCATGCACTTCACACAGATCCTAAAACATCTCTAAGAATTATAGACTTTCTTTAGAACTACAATAAAGTAATGTAATAAATGCACTGTTTGAAATTTTTTACTGTTTTATATATGATTCCTGAGAATAGAACTGTGACCCTTTTCTGTAAAAGTGGACTGTTTTCTTTTGTGCCATTTCAGATATATTGTTTTATGTCACTGTAGTTTCAGATGTTTATTTTTAATTATTCAGAGTCAAAAAAATGAGCTCAACTGGGAAACAAAAT
This sequence comes from Vulpes lagopus, assembly GCF_018345385.1. Taxonomy (NCBI): domain Eukaryota; kingdom Metazoa; phylum Chordata; class Mammalia; order Carnivora; family Canidae; genus Vulpes; species Vulpes lagopus. The sequence goes on from NC_054828.1 coordinate 50,634,285, forward strand.
GTATGATTCCGCATGCCTTCAAAAATGCAAACCTGCAGCATTAACTGGAACTTTCCCCAGGATACTGTGTTTCAGTTCCAACTGGCTGCTAATTACTTACAGTGAAAGTGTCACACTGCTCTCCTTTCAGCACTTTGTTGGCCAAGTGTCTCTGGCAATAATCTCTCAACACATAAGCACCATTCCCTTTCATCACATTATTTAATCAATAAAGCAATGCCCTCGCACCAGCCAGGCCCAGAGCCATCATGTCACAAGTGCTAAATAAATGAAACAAACACCAGTCCTGCTCTACAACCTCTCCGTTAATAAACATGAATGGAGATTCCTTTAATACAAAATCCATCCTCTTGAATTTAAAACTGCACACATATGCACATTTATGAGGCTACAAAAGGAATTTTTTATTATGATGGTGGGATTAGACCAAGACCCACCCGTACTTGGGTGAAGTTCTTTTGAATCAGACTGGGAAAGGTGCCCTTTCCATGCTCTCTCAGTCTTGATTCTTCACGAGAACAGATAAACATCTGTTTACTGATGTTCTTACGAGAACAGATAAACATCTCATGTACTTCCTGCCTTCATGAAGCTAGCCCACCTTGGCAAGGTGTTCCTCACAGCCCGGAAGGAAGGGTTCCCTCCGCTGCTCAGTCTCTAAAGGAATGATAGGTGAATCTGGGATGCCCCATTTTCCTATTTCTCTCTACCACGCCCCATGTTTTGGAAATGTCGAGCTTCTAAGGATAAAGTTTGGATCCCAATTCATTCTCTCCTATTTCTTATTCGTTATACAGTCACAGAAGAATGAGTCTTAGCCCCAGGCTCCCCCCAAAACTCTAAAGCCTATGAAGCCTTAAAAGAATGGGGTTAGTGTTTCCTCTTCTGTGTCTCCATAGTCTAACAGATCCTGGCACAGGCTAGATGACAATGGGTGTTACATGGATAGGTGACTTGGTTGATAGCATCAAGAATCACCTACTATGGAAGCTAGCATTTATTAAGCACTTATCACATGCCAGTTAATTTAATCCTCTCATTGTATAGATTTTTTTTAAATGAGGAGCAAGGAGAATGAGTAAGTTATCCAGAGTCACAACAGGTGAGAGACAGAGCCAGTATTTCAACTTGCCCAGTTTAACTCCAAAGCCTGGTCCTTCTTAACTGTTCTGCTATTCTCCTCACAAGTTTTATATGACACATTGTGGCTTCCTAACTTTCTCTTATATGGTTGCATGGTTTTTTATATCAGGAGAAACACTAGCTTAGAAAAAAAAAACTATCAAAATAATAATAATTCCTGTTGGAAGTCATTATTATTGTGTTCAGCAAATGGTAACCTCAATGACTGGGTGTACATTCTGCATGAGAATCTTTTGCTAAAAGCTATTGAGAATGCAAAGCAGGTGCTAAGATATAGTCTGACCTCCTTTGGACCCCAAGCTACTAAAGTTCTCAAAAGAATTAAACTATTTTTACTATATAGAACATGATTTGACCTATTAAAGTATCTCTACAGCTGAAAATGGCTTGACAAAGAAGTGCTAACTAGAGAGGAAAATGTTAATAATGGAATGGCATTTATGTTGAAATAGAATGTGTTCACTTACCTTTTTGAAAAAAATCTGTTATTTCCAATTCAAATCCTAACAGTTTCAAGGTCTGTTTTTGTTCGTTTGTTTGTTTGTTTGGTTGGTTGGTTGGTTGGTTGGTTAGTTGGTTGGTTGGTTGGTTGGTTGGTTGGTTGGTTGGTTTTTTCCCGTGGGCTGCTTGGAGTGAGCAAATTCTCATGATCAACTGACATTGCTATCAGCATTTCTAGTGTAAGCCAGCTATCATCAAGTTCTCTGGCATCCAGGAACCAGGAACCATGTTTTTGTAAATAAGATCACTCTGCTTCCATTCTGTTTTCCATGGGAAGACTAGACCCTCCACAATACTTCCATGTGTTCCCAAAGGGTTTCCTCTATGCAATTCCTATTCCTTCTGAAATTGAAATTGCCCTCCTTGTCCTCTGACCTCAAGATGAAGTCTCCATTTCTACTTTGCCACAAGCATGGGAGAGCTCCTCATCATTCATTACTAAAAGCACCATTAAATAAGGGCTGCTGTGTAAAATTGACTTTTATTAAAGATTATGGAAAAAAATTAGATTATACACAGATCAGAACCAACTTCAAGTAGAATGTTTTATATCATAAATACATTCAATCATTCTACCATAAGTAACCTCTTAACAACTCTCTTTATCCCTTCAGCCCTGACCTTCAGCCATGTTCTCTTTCTTTTTTTTTTTTTTTTAAGATTTTATTTACTTATTCATGAAACACACAAAAAAAGCCAGAGACATAGGCAGAGGGAGAAGCAGGCTTCCTGTGGGGGGGACTCAATCCCAGGACCCCGAGATCACAGCCTGAGCCAAGGCAGATGCTCAACCACTGGGCCACCCAGGCGCCCCAGCCATGTTCTCTTTCTATAAGACTCTAACTCCATCTTTCTTCTTCTCTGAATAGTGCTCAAGCTCTATTACAACTCCTTCTTGACTTGCCAGGAGACAACTGCCAAATTCTTATTATTTTATTATGTAAAGTAAATAAAGCACTTTCCCCAATATCTAGGTGGACTAGGGGGAAATCATTCACTTTTCATAAGCAAAGATTCTATAAAAGGATTTTTCTTACAGAAAGCAAAATCCTCTTTTCTGAAAGGAGCCATCCCAAAAGGTATCCAGCCACCTTTTAACATTGTTTTTCTCAATATCCTATTGTCAGAATTCTAGGAGAAAATGAACGGAGCTTTTTCTGAACAGTCAAAACTCTCAGCAATGTGGGTAATTACTCTTTATCCTGAAATAGTGCTTTATTTAAGATACCTAGATGAAGTACAGCCTAGTTAAGTATTCTTTTCCTAAATAAAATGTAAATAGCTCCCCCTAATCTGTGTGATAAGCTAGTGTCATTTAGGATGAGTGTCATGCTGTCAGCCCTGTTTAATAAATATTTGCTAAATAAATTGGTAATTGCAGTCACTTCCCAAAGGAAAGGTGACAAAAGGTACAGGTAAAGTAAAATTACTTTATTTTCACTCTAAGAGCAAAAACTTTAATAATTGCCCTGAGTCTGTTTTAGCAAAAATTAGGCACTTGGTTTTCATTAGGAAAGACATTCAGAGATATTTCTCCTAATGAAAATCTAAACCCAGGCCTTTAAAATGGCTTAGTGATAGTGATGATTCTTCAGAGAGCTCACCGGTTTCACGGCCCTATGGGACATGTTGATAATTCATTTTATAGGTCAAGCGCAAGTGCGTTTATTAATGTATGCTCTGATCTAACCCACATTGCAGGATTAACTTCACAGTGCTTGATCAATGATATCCAAATTAATGGATTCATCAGCACTGCCTATTGAGACACCCTCGTCATTTATATTGCATTTCTTACAACTCGTAATTAGGCATGTAATCTGTGCAGTCTCTATGTGGACTCTTGAAAAGAAATCCACATCAGAAGAAGTGCAGAGATTTTTATTATCTTGAAGACTTTGATTCATCAGGGACCTCTGTTCTGTTGCATCAAGGCTCCCACATCTTGATAGGTATCTTTTCCCATCCTGAAGTTGTCCCTATCCTTATAAATCTTTCACTCTAAGATTATATGCTATATCAGGCCTTTTCTGTGCCCACAAAACTTTTGTCCCTACTATTCCATGGAAACATTCACTTCCACAATCTTCTAACAAATTAATCACCTTTCATAGAATCTGGTATTACCGACAATCCACTCCTACCTAGACTTTTTCAACTACTCAACCCTAAGACATTGCCTTTCCAGATCCTCTCTCTGTCTTTCTGGTCAGAATTTATCTCTCCTTGTGATGTCTTTCTCTGGCTTATTCAGCCTTCCTCTAAGCTCTGCCTTTGCTTCTCAAACTCTTGGACCCTCATTTTTATCAATCCATCCCATTGGCTTCTACAGTCCTTTCTATGTACATGATTTCCACCACTTACAGTCTAATCTATCAAAGAGGAAAGCAAACGTATAAAATAAAAGAAGAAATAAATCCCCAACACCATTAACAAAAGCATATACAGAAGAACCCAATTCTCCAGTTAAGAAGATTTTCATATACAATGGAATATCATTCAGCCATAAAAAAAGAAGGAAATCTTGCCATTTGTGACAACACGGATGGATTGTGAGGGCAATTATGCTAAGTGAAATAAGTTAGAGAAAGACAAATATAATGTAATCTCACTTATATCTGGAATCTAAAACAAAACAAAACAAAACAAAACAAAACAAAACAAAACAAAACAAAGCTCACAGATACAGGGAACAAATTGCTGATTGCCAGAGGTGGTGGACAGGTGGATGGGCAAAATGGGTGAAGGTGGCCAAAGGTACAAACTTCCAATTATCAAATAAATAAGTCCTAGGGATGTAATATACAGCATGGCGACTCTGTTAACAATCTGTTTCGTATATTTGAAAGTTACTAAGAGAATGGATCTTAAAAGTTCTCACTACATGAAAAAACAGTGTAACTATTTGATGACGGATGTTAACTAGTCTTATTATGATGATCAATTTGCAATATATATAAATATTAAATCACCTTGTAAACCTGAAAACATATAATGTTATATGTCAATTATATCTCAATTACAAAACACGATTTTCGATGAAGATAAAAACAGATCAGTTACAAACTCAAAGGTTGAATAAACAAAAAAATTCACTTACACATATTTAAAAGAGGGTCACCTAAAATACAAAGACACAGTAAGGATGAAAGTAATGGGAGCAAAAAGATACCTGGCCCAAAAACAAACAAGTAAACAAAAACTGTAGTTCCTGATTAATAGCAGACAAAATGCAATTTAGGGCCAAAAGGTATTTTGAAATATAGAAGGTCATTATATATTGAAAGCATTAATAATTTAACAAACTTTCAAGACAAAAAAATTACAAATTTGTTTATACCCATCAAAATAGCTTCAAGATATAGCAAGCAAAACTCAATTGAGATGCAAGAATAAATTAATAATGTCATAATCATAGTGATTTTTTTGTGGATATAAACAGCAATGTATTTAAAATATGCTAAATTTTCAAAGTAGATTATTAAAGCATAGGTACCAGATACTCCAGATTTCTTCATGCCCGAATATAAGCTGAACCCAAATCTTTTTTTTTTTTTATTGGAGTTCAATTTGCCAACATATAGCATAACCCCCAGTGTTCATCCCACCAAGTGCCCCCCTTAGTGCCTGTCACCCAGTCACCCCAACCCCCGACCACCTCCCCTTCCACTATCCCTTGTTCATTTCCCAGAGTTAGGTGTCTCTCATGTTTTGTCACCCTCATAGTGAGAGATTTTAATAATCCTCTCCTACTAATTGATAAGTCAAGGACAAAATGTCAGTATGTGGTGTATCAAATTATGCATATACACCAACTAAGAATGCACATTTTTTTCAAGCCCTTAGAGGGGATTTACAAAATTTGACCCTCTACTAGAAATCAAGACAAATTTCAACAAATATCAAAGAATATCTATCATTCAGACCATAATCACTGAGTAAATACTGTAAGATTAGTAGCTAAAGCAAAAAGATAGCCCCATATATTTAGAATTTTTTTTAAAAACACATCTAAATGATACATGGATTATAATTCTTACAATGGTAGTTTCAAAATATAATTAATAATGAAAATTCTACATATCAAAACTTGTGAGATACAGCTAACACAATACTCAGAAGAAAATGTACACTCTTTACTGCATGTTTTTTTTTAGAAAAAGAGTGAAAATCAATAACCTGCTACCCATGTCAAGAAATTAGAAGAACAGTAATAAAAAATGCAAAGTATAAGAAATAAAGTAATAAAAGCAGAATTTGGTGATATGTTTAAAAACAAGAAAAATAGTCAAAAAAACTAAAAGCTGGTTTAAAAATAAATAAGGCTAATTAGACAAACCATTAGCCAAAATGATAAAGAAAACAAAGATGAAAGGCAAATAAATAATATTTAATGTGAAAAGGGACATTGGTACAGAAATAGTGTAGTTTGATTGTTTTTTTAAGTAGGCCCCATCCCCAGCATGGAGCCCAACGCAGGACTTGAACTCACCACCCTGACATCAAGACCTGAGCTGACATCAAGAATTGGATGTTCAGCTGGCTGAGCCACCCAGGCATCCCAGTAGAGATGTTTTTAATCAAAAAGAGTTCTATAACCAAATATGCCATTAAGTTTGCAACCTAAAGCAAAAAGGATAGTATCCTAAAAGCATATACCTTATCTGATCCATCGCAAACAAAAATAAAAATAAAAAACCTAAATGGATGTCTAACATTTATAGCAGATATTTAGTACCTATTAAAATCTATACACCTTATCAGAACTGGGTGAAGAAACTAAACCAAACTTTTCTTGCAGATAAGGGAATTAAACTTCACAGAGATGAAACTAGCAAGTCGCCCACACTAATGGGGTCCTCTATGAGTCAGGTACTATGGTAAATACTTTGCAGGCGTTACTTAATTTCATAACAAGAAACCTATAAAAGAGCACTCACGTTTCCATTTTGTATATGAACTAACTGTAGTTTATAAGATGTAAATACTTGCCCTGAGGTCATGTAGCTGACATTGAGACTCAATCCTAGACTCATCTGCCTCCCACCCTGTTCTCCTAGCCACAACGAGGGTCAGGATGTATGCAAAGTAAAGTATGGGTGATACCCAGTCGCCACCCTTCCCCCCAAAACTGTTTTTTCACTATCACACTGTCTCATTGAGAGTAAATTGTTGAGATATAGTAGGAATTATAATACTAACACATCTTAAGGATGTTGCTGCACACAAATGCTATATAAGACTATTTTGCTGGCAAAAGGAAATCTCCCATTTGCAAAGCAGCACTGATGACGAAACGAGCTGCTGAAGGACATGTCCATGCTATGACATTCTTCCATGGAGAACATAAAGTAAGATTATCGAGCTCCTAACTAGCAGCTTCTACTGCTTCTGAGGCACTCTCCTGTGGTTAGCAGAATCATGCCCCCCCCTCCACCCAAAGATGCCTGTGTCTTAATCCCAAGAACCTGTGACTACATTATGTTACACGGTAAAGGGAAATTAAGGTTGCACGTGTAATGAAGGTCGGTAATCAGCTGAACTTTTTTTTTAAGACTTTATTTATTTTATTCATGAGAGAAACACACAATGAGAGAGAGAGGCAGAGACACAGGCAGAGGAGAAGCAGCTCCACGTGGGGAGCACAATGTGGGACTCAATCCCGAGACTCCATGTAGTACTCAATCCCAGGACTCCAGGACCACGACCTGAACCTAAGGCAGATGCTCAACCACTGAGCCACTCGGGTGTCCCATGATCTTAAAATAAAATGTTCCCAAATTATCTAAATGGGCCTTATGTAATCTCGAGGGTCTTTAGAAATGCGAGAGGGAGACAGAAGAGAGTGAACCAGAAAGATAACAGCCTGGGACAAGTATGGCTTAATGTTATACAGGCTTTGAAGATGGAAGAATGGGGCCATGAGCCAACAAGCCAGGGCAATCTCTAGAAGCTGAAAGAGTCACAGAAATATGTTCTCCCCTAGAGACTCCAGAGGGAACGCAGCCGAGCCAACCCTCTGGTTCTAGCTGAGCGAGACAGACACGTGTAGGCCTTCTAATCTACAGGACTGCAAGATAACACATTTGTCTTATGTTAAACTTCTAAGTTTGTGATTTGTTATAAGACTAATAGGAAAAAAAAAAAAAGACTAATAGGAATCGAATACACCTCCACGTAAAGCAATACGGTGTCATGATCAGGGGCAGGGTCTATGGTGATCCAGAGATGTCTACAAAATGAACATACGCAAGGAAGGCTCTATCTAGCAGGGATGCTGTCGCTTCATGTTCAGAAAACTGGCTCTTACATTACACAAATGTAAACACTCCAGAAGATGAATTAGAACACGCTTTTGAGCAATGCTAAATATATTTTTTAAATGGTAATCTTCATCAAAACAGTCTAAGTGATCAAAAGAGATATTTCATGTAAAGTACTAAACAATAATATGTATCAATGAATATTAGCTGTGTTTTATTTATTTTTTTATCCCTAGCCACTATATCTTGAGTACCGATAGGGTTTATATACATCGTCTCTAAAACTTTAAGCAACCATGCAAGGTCGATATTATCTTCCTCTTACACATGAGAAAATGAAAGTTTAGAAAGATTAAGAAAGTCACGCAAGCTACCCAGATCATAAATCAGTTTTGGAATTAATGTAAAATTGCTTAACATGATGCTAGGAAAAAATAAAACTCACTATAATATATAAATTATAGCATGTTTAAGAAACATCAGTCATTCAGATTTCAAATAATTCAAACTACCAGACAGACCTGTTTTCTGTATCATCAAAGAGAGATTGCAAAAGTGAAAATGAAAAAAAAAAAAAAAAAAAAAAAAAAAACCCTGCCTTCTGGAATATTACTCAGCCATGAAAAAGAATGAGATATTGGCATCTGCAATAACGTGGATGGGTCTAGAGTGTCTAATGCTAAGTGAAATAAGTCAGAGAAAAAAACAAAACCATAGAAAAACATAATTCTATATGTGGAATGTAGGAAACAAAACAAACAAAGAAAACAAAAGACAAACCAAGAAACAGACTCTTGACTGTAGAGAACAAACTGATGGATACCAGAGGGCAGGTGGGTGGGAGGATGGGTGAAGGTGAGGGGGATTAGTTACTGCGATGAGCACCGAGTAACATAGAGTATTGCTGAATCACTGTACTGTACACCTGACCCTAATCTAACACTTAATTTATACTGGATTTTTTTTTTTTAATCTGCCTTCTGGTCTCTGCCTCAAACTTGTCTCATTGTGAGATCATGGACAAGTCTCTGCATCTCAATTTCCTTGTCTGGAAAAACAAAATGAGGAAATTAAAAACTCACTGTCGTCTCTCTCAGCTCTTCTCTTCAGGGCTTTAAGATAACACAGGTACTAGATAAAGAGGTAATAAGGCCAGAACCATCCCTACAGCCCTGCTCCCTTTTTCCCAGGGGATATATTCCAAGTGGAGGTGGATGGAGGAGAACCTGAAACCAGGGATGGTACAGACCCACGTGACCTACATAACTGAAAAGTTTAATTTATAAATTAGACACGGCAACAGATTAGCCACAGTCCCTAAGGATAACATAAAACAATGATAACAACACCCTGTAATAAGTTATGTGACTACGGTCTCTCCCAAAATACCTTATCATAGTGTCCTCACCCACCTTACAGATGATGTGAAATGATCAAACGCCTGAGTGACAGGAATGACATAGGCTTTGTGACACAGCCTAGGGTAGGGTGAGTCTTCTATTGGCCTTCTGATGATTCATCAGAAGGGGGGTCATCTGCCTCCGGACCGCGGTTGCCTAGAGTAACCGACACTGCGAAAACAAAACCACAGATAAGGGGGTAACTACCCTTAATAAAGAGGATTCAAAGTCCTCTTTATTAAATTTCCAGAAAAGAGTGTTTTATGTGTTATGAATCACTGATTTTGTCCAGGGCCCCTTTGTTGTGTTTTGTTAATGTCTATTATTTACATGTGATATAACAAAACGGATTTTGTTCCTCATCAATAAAAATCCTCCAAGTTTTAGCCCTAGAACAAAAACAATAAGAACTCAAAATGCTCAGAGTAAGAAAGTGCTGGTCAGTAGGTCAAAATTACCCCTTTTGCCCAAGGAGGTTTCCAGTCCCACCAACCAGCTATCAATCCAACACCACACACCAGTCTTACAAAAACACATTTTAACATGAGTATTGAATTTAAAATAAAACATATATCTGCAGGTAAGATAATCATATTTTACATCACAGGCCATAATTTTAATTAAAGCTGGCATATTTATGCTGCTATGATTTAAAACATTAACTAAGTTGGACAAGGTCTCAGATCTTTAACTACACCCAACCTGTTTGTGAGTTTTGGCACTCCACAGTTTAGGTGTGTTATGAAGATGACAAGGTGCCAGTCATCCAAGCTGTCAAACGCCTGCTAAAATCTGTTCAGAGCCAAACTCATTTGCACTCGGATGAGCACATCCCAAGAAGTAATCACTTAAATACCTACAGTTTCAGGTGCCACGCATGGCTAGCAAAGCAAATTTTATAACGACCCCAGCATGATTTTTCCCAAAGTGCTGAAGTAATTCCATAGACTAAACCGAGGTAAAGAATTATGGGAGCTATTAGTAACTATAATTATAGCATACCAAACACTCACAGAATAAAGCACTGGGGTCAAACATGTCAGCAGTTATATGGTTTAAACATTCTTCTAAAACAACTCCGTTAACACATTTTGAAACACAATAGTAAAAATATGTCCCCCGTTTGATGGAAAGGACACTTTTACACACCGTGAGTGGCAGTTTAAACTGATAAGTATTTCTGACAAATAATCCAAAGATATGCATCATGAGGTGTCTTAATGCTTGTATACTTTGACCCAGTTATCCCAGAAATAGGGCCTACCCAGGTGAAGAGGGGGTGAGGGTAACTGAAGTGTCTTCTAGGCAGGGGGAACCTCATGTGACAAAGTAGGAAGTGACAGAAAGTCTAAAGATCTTTTCCAGAATTGTTAATACAGAAAGTCTCCAGCGCTCAGGAGTTTTATCTTCACAATTTTGGCTCCTCCAAGCAACCATGAAGGGGACATGTAATAGTCTGTAATGTTGCTGAGGTACGACCATATCCATATCCAAATTGGGAACACCTCCTTGCCAGTGAGTATGCCAATGACCGTCTATCATGTAGCATTCCTCATTGGGGCTTTGTGGGGCCATTTATATTTATGGGTACACTTCACAGTTTATGGGGGAACATTGTATGCTATAGTGGTATTTTGAAACTTTGGAGTCCACGGTGGTCTTTCAAAATGAAAAAGGTCTAGATTTGTTTGAAATGGCAGTAGGAACAGAAGGATGTGAGAAGGTGATGAGAAAAACAGGTAGGCAAAGGCCTACTCACGAACACTAAGGCATGGTCCGCTCTGAAGCTGAGGCACAGGGCAAGCTGCATAAGAACCTTGTGATGGTCAAAATTAAGAGAGGCTGCTGTGGAGAACGGGAGCAGACGGAGGCTTTCAACAAGAATCGCCACGCACTGCCGTGCGTCAGTCTGAGGTAAGAGCAGGTGTTGGCTCTTAATTCCAGGCATTGGCCTGTTTTTATAAACTTCCAAGCTAAGAGTTCTACATTTGTAAAGTATCACACAAAAGAGGAAATGACACAAAAGGAGGTGGTATGCAGCCCACGAAGCCTAAAATATTCACTACACATCCCTTTACAGAAAACATTTGCCAACCCAACCCCTGAGTCACAAAACACAAATATGTAGAGCTGCTTCTCCGTGGCTTCTTGAACTTCCATGTTCAACAGCCTGCAGCGCACGGGTTACAGGGATTGATTGATCCACATGGGAACTAAAGGGATTAAGGGAGAAAAAAAAATGATAATCGATGTGTTGGATTGTGGGGACTAGGCTGGTCAGAAATAGAAGCATAGACAGAAAAGGGCTGATATATTCGTGGAAGAGGAAGAATAAATGGGTTGGAGCTCTGAAAAATTGGTGCAATGAGAGGAAGAGCTGAGGATAATGGAGTATGAACTCAGGGTAGGGTATTTGGTCTACTATTTCAGGGATGACTCAGTTCCAAATTACGTCAAGGAGGATATGGGCTTGGGAATGAGCAGCGGAAATGGAATTCAGGGAGATGGCTGGAGCTGAAGGGGGGAAGGAGGCTTAGGTTCAAGTCCTGGATAAAAGGTGTCCATATGGTTACACATATGGGGATGAAAATTTAAATATAGGAAGCCAATGTGTTTTATTTTCTCTGTAAATCAGCCACCATGGCTGAAGTCACTGCACTCAAGGTGAAGCCACTGAACCTGAAGTTGGGAAGAAAAATACAATCTGTTCTCGGGAGGCCGAGGGAGTCGGCTCCAGCACACCACTGAGGCAGACAGTGAATGATACCTCAAGAAAAAAGAGGATGCGGTGTTCAAGAGCTTCAACCAAAGAGGGGGAAAAAGGATAAGACAATTGATCTAGTTCTGGAATGAGCAAAACAAGAAATGGAGACTAAACAAGACGTCAGAATGAATGTTATATTCCAAATATTCGTCCTTATTCAGACTCTTAAGGGGCGCCTGGGTGGCTCAGATGGTTAGGGGTCTGCCTTTGGCTGGAGTCGTGATCTCTGGTCCTGGGACTGAGCCCCATGTCAGGCTCCCAGCTCGGTGGGGCATCTGCTTCTTCTCTCTCTTCCTCTCCCCCTGCTCATGATCTCTCTCTCTCTCTCTCTCTCTCTCTCCCTCCCTCTCACACTCTTTCCATCCTTCTGTCTCAAATGAATAAATAAAATCTTTTTTGAAAAAAAGAAAAAAGGAAAATTGTGTGGATATTGGACACACAAAGGCTCTTCATTTTCTTAGGAAGATAGAGAATTAATTGATCAATATTATTAGGATTGTTTCTGAACCTTGGAGCTGATGCTCTAATTGTCAAATTAAGTATTCTAGCATAGCTCTGGTCATTCCATCCCAAGAAGGGATGTACACACATTGGAGCAAGGGGGAAAAAAAGGAGAAACGTCTAATATATATATATATATATATATATATATTTTTTTTTTAGAGGAAACCCCCTTCTCAGTCCTTAAATAACAAAAGAAAGAGATAATTAGATGATGTAATCATCTAATTATCTCTATTCCAGTAAGGTTCCCATTTGAGGCAAGTAGTAGAAAAACTTACCCACCAAAGGGAAGCTCTCTGTGTATATGCTCCTTTATCTTAGAGAAATTCAATATGCTTTATGCTCAAAAACTAGGAAACACATACACACATAGTCACCACCACAGAACATCTTGGGTAGAAAATAAAGGCCCTTATAGATGAAACATTTTTTGGTTGGGAAGAGAACAATCTCTATTTCTCAATATATCCATCAGTACACCCTAAATTGTGTTGAAAATATCAGCAGTTTAAAACAAGTCTATTGCACATTTACATTGTATCTCAGCAACCTCAGAAGCAGGAAAAATGTAATGAGCCATTGGCCAGTGAAGCTTTGTGAATGACACTAACACGATTGGTCCATTTGTGTTTCACTGGCCAGAGAAAGTTATTTGGCTACTCCTCAATTCAAAGAAGTGGAGTGTTTTATTCTCCTATAGGGCCTGAATATTTCTAAACAATTATACCGACTACCATTTTTAGCAGTCAAAATTTAGTAGTTCAAAAATTTTATCTTACTGCTTTAGAAAAAAAAAAAAAAAAAAAACCTCAGTCGATGAATTTTGGTTTCATATGAGTATATCTACCAGTGGTTAGAAAGGCCTCCAAAGTAGATATGAAAGACCAAGAGTGGATGTGAGATTGAGGGGGAAGGAAATGACGGAGCCAGGGGCCAGTGTTGTTGATGAAGGTGGATAGATGGACCAGTCAATGAGAGTCACTGGTAGGGTAGATGGTCAGCATCCGAAGAGAGTAAGCCTCAAAGTAGAACATTTTTTTTTTTTTTTACAATAAAGTACAAGTGAATAGGCCTAAAAATTAGAGATTGCTTCTACTTTCCTCCCTGTTGTTCCTCTGATCATGTGAGGAGTGCTCATGAAAGGAGCAGCACACTTGGGGGAGACTTGCTTTTATTTTAGTCATAGGTAAGATCTATGGAGAGTTACAGTTTAAGGAGAGGGCTCATTCACTACGTAGCAGGGGCTTCCCTAGGCAGAGAGCACAGTGTAGGGGAGAAGGGCAGGCACAGGCACAGGGAGAGAGGACCAGAAAGAACAGATGGACCAGAGAGGCCGGCATTCAGAACACAGCGAAGAGCAATGGAAAAGAGAGATTTGGAGCAAGTAGCCAGTCCCAAGAGTCCAAGTGAACCCCAAGACTAAGTCCTAGTCCTGCACAGGCTGAGATTGCAGGTGGTTTCATAAGGCTGGGGGAATGAGAGCTGCTAAGCCCAACACAGGCCTCAATTCCAAGACTGACATAGGTCTCGACCCATCCTACAGAAGCTTCAGCCTGGCACTCAAACAATGGGGTAAAGCAAAGAAAACCCCTCAGCTAGAAAAACTATCCCTTGATGCTTCACTCTTCTTTGCCCTTTCATTCAAATTCAAGAGTATATATAGTTCAGGTCTGCAGAAGGATCTTCTATAAGCTTCTAAAAGCCTCACAGAAATTAAATAAATAAAAAATAAATACTTCATAGATAAAGAGAGTGTAAGGAGAGCATTGGACAAAAAAGAAAAATCTACTTTTAAGAAGAAAGGAATGTCAGGGTTAGGGAACAAGGAAGAAGACAAGATACGAACAAAAGTGAGAAACAAAAATGCAAAAAATGATGGATTCGTAAGTTTGGTCAAAGCATTAAATAGGAGAGAAATTTGAAGGTTTAGGGAGACCTAAATGTTTCCAAAGAGGAAAATGTGTAACTTAATTATGTTATAATCAGCCACCATGCAAAAGATTTCAATTATTAAAAAGGAGAGCTCCAAAGACTAGTATCATATAAAAAGGTTACGTGATGCATAAAATGTTACGAAAATTGAATATACAGAATAATTACAAATATATGTTCACAAATGTGGTTTGTGTCTAAGTGGATTATGCACATACTTGCACACACACACTGTATACCCTTAGGATCATATTAGCTGAAAGGATTTGAAAACTTGCTTCTAAACAGGGCACTGGATAAGCCAAGATCCTCTCAAGAAACAAATGGCACACTGAAAATGAGATAATTTTAATCTGATGAGAATTTATTTAGAAAGGGATTGCTTACATAGGTGTGACTGGGATATATAAAGGAACCACAAGGGATAAGGCAGGAATGTGGGACTAGTGGCAAGAAATTTGTTACCACCCATAGGTCCTAATGGAAAAAGGAAAGGAGGACAAAGGAAAAATAATAGATGACTAACCAGCAAATGTGATTTGGGAGGCTCTGGCAAGCAAATGTGCCAAGTGAGACCTGCCTGCAAAGAACTCGTAGGAAGTTTTTCAGCAGCCATTGGGATGGGAGGAACAAATCAAAAGAGCAGAATAGGAAAAGAAACCGTCATATGTTCATTACACTATAAAAGCTGATATGATACAGTGCGTGGGGCAGGGCGGGGGGCAGTACCGTGACCTCACAGTAACAAAAGCACATCATAATTTGTGGGGAGAAACAGCTCTGTGAACATTCAAAATCGCTCATCACAAACCTTTAAATCCCAAGGGTCTTATCTAATTTTACCAGACCAAAAATAGTAACTCTAAAAACTGAGACAGATGTGTCATTTCTGGGAGGTCTCAGAGTGACTTTTGATCTGCTCCTTTAAATTCTCAAGGAAGAAACGGTGTGATACAATCATTGTCAGGACGCAATAAGCTTCACTTTGACATCATTTGAAGAAAAATTTATAAAATAAGAACAAAAGGCAACGATGACATAATGCTCCCTTTGAAAGTGGATTAAATTGTAGACGTAATAATAATCAGGATGGTATCCGTTACCAACACATACAGTTTTAGAAATGCTTTGCCTAAAAGTAAATTATAAATTCCCTGGTTTTGATCATTAAACTGAGATTATGTAAGAATACGTCCTCGTTTTTAGCAATACACACTGAAATATTTAGGGCTAAAGTGGCGTATGCCTGCAACTTCCTCTCAAATGGTTGGGGAACAATAACGATATTTGTATGCACATATACACACATACAGTAGGAAGAATGAGAAGACAGACGTGGTAAAATGTTAACATCTAGAGAACATGGGTCGTAGATATATATGAATTCTTTTTACTATTTTTACTTTTCTGTAATCCGAAGTTATTTCAAAATAAAATGTTAACGGAAAATGTATAAAATCTCAAGGAATAAATGCTTAGAGGTTGACTACCTCTTCTTAGTCAAAAAAAACAAATGAGAGCGACAAAGTAATTATTGAAGATGGCAGTTTGAGGCAAGAGCAGATAATGGGGATTTATTTGTTTATCACCAAGTGGTTATGGAATACTTTGCGCTCTACCAAAATATAGCCATTTTTTCAGTCCACTGAAAACCAATCACCATTTCACATTGTTAAGAACATGCTCAGTACATAATATGACACACCATGATCTAGAGCCTACACTGTCTGCTGAACCAAGGCATCGAAGACAGCGAAGGAATAATAGAATTAATTAAAATTATGATGCCAGATTTATAAATGGACTCAGGTATAACTGTCATCAACACACACAAACAGAAGATTAATAGTGAGCTAAATGATAATATATTTGTCATTGAAGGTAAAGCTATAGTTAATTGTTTTCATCTTCTGGTGGAATTTAATATTCAGGCAAAAAATACACACATTTACTTGTCAAATCACATTATTCCTTTATGATCCAAAAAATAATTTTATTTCTGTAAAACGCTAAAAACTGTAAGCTCTCAATCATGGACTCAACATTAATTTGCCAGATGTTTCGAGGCCATCCCCGACATGTTTGGCACTATAGTAGGTACGGGAGATACAAGGTAGAGACTAAAACGTCTGGTTTTTTTTTTTTTTTGTGCTTATACTGTAGCGAGTGTCAGAAAAAAATTAACAACATAAAAAAGTAAAATATATAATGGTACTGATGTTTGCTAAGGTAAAAAATAAATAATAGTAAAGAAGGAAAGATGGGATGAGGAATATTCAGTGAGGGGGTGAATTTTAGAGCGTATTCCCAGGGCAAGTCATCATGGAGATGATCCTCTGAGTAAAGCCTATCAGAGGAAGAACATTCCAGAGACAGAATGGGGAGTGCAAAGACCCTGAGGCAGACACACGCCTTATGAGTTGAAAAAAACCAGTTGCCCTCTTTGGCTGGAGCCGAGAGAAACTAAGAAGAAAACAAAAAATGAGGTCAGAAAAGTGCCAAGATCTTAAATCACAAGAGGTCTTATAAAAAGTAAGGACTGTGAGTTCCCCTCTGAGTAATATGGGAAGCCATTAGCAGAAGCATAAAATGATCGGTCACACGTTGTTCAGGATCTCTGGTTTTGTATTGAGAACAAGCTGCAGAAGCCCAAGGCCAGGAGCAGAGAAAAACAACAACAACAACAACAGAACAGTTAAGGGATTATAGAAATAATCCAGGCAAAAGGCGATGGTGGTTCAGATCAAAGTGGTAGCAGTTGTGGTCAGTGAATTTTTTTATAACCAAGTAGTTCCTGCTTGGAAAGGACTGTAGAACTATAAATACGTCCATGCAAACTAGAACCAGGCATCTTAATAATTGATCTTAGTAATCAGTGGGAAAAACTGGTTCTCCAACCTTTAAAAATTTTTCTCAAGGCATTAAAAACTCTACTGTCAGTTATGAATCTACAGGTTAAGTGGAAAAAATAGCACAACTATTATTTATTTAGAACACTGTCATTTAAAACATTAGAAACATTGAGATTTCATCTTTTACTCCTTCATTAAAAAAAAATTATCAAGGGTAATTTGGACAAAATTTGCCTAATTCCTCTTGCATTAATTATAATAATGAGCAAATATCTCTCCATGCCTTGGTGAACTACTAGTCTCTAAACTGGATCCGCTTCCAACAGTTTATCCCCTTGCACTTTCAACGTATTGAAATACCACTGAGGTCTTTAGTGAGAACTTATTTGTCAGCATCATGTCCCCTGGAACATCTCCATCCTCTTTGTCACAACCACTTCCACAGTGATGTGATAAGGGTACCTTAACTAAGTGTCGCTGGCTAAAAATCTAGAGCCACTTGAAATACGGCAATGCCAATGTTCCCATGGACAGGTATTTCTTCTATTACTGCATTTATATTGGATTTGAATTTCATTTCCAGCATTATCAAATTTCATTTCTTTATAGCACGCTCATCTTTGTGGCTCAATTCTTTCTTTTAATTACTCGCTTTTGCAAAAGGTCGAACGGGTTTATCACTAAGAGACAAAGAGGCAACATAATTACACACTTTGCTGTCTGTGCATGAACTGAATAACAGGTATGCAGTGACTAGCTGCCCACAGGCATTAAATGAGGTGACGTGATTGGTCACAGATGAGGATGCGCATCTGTTATTTATGTGGGGATTTGTGGACTGAAGACCTAGCAGCAAAGTTTGTACTTTATTTAATTACTCATAGTTCATAGTTTATATACTGCAGTAACCGAAATTTGAACCGTGCTGTTGGAGAACTGGTATTATCGAACTAAACCCCTATAACTGAAATCCATGTCTTTTGGAACCATGAAGTGAGGACGGCCTACATTTTGAAAGCAGAGACAATAGATTCCTTTTGGAAGATGGGACATGTAGTATGAGAAAAAAGAGCTTCTCATAGCACATGTCACAGGTACAATTTTACATTCCTTGTCATATTGATTATTCGACACTGACTATGTCTCTTGATAGCCAGCTCTATGAGGGCAAGGACCACACTGTCGTTGTTTGCCATTATCAGGTGGTTCTATACTGTCCTCAATAGTGTTTCATTGAGTCTCACAATAACCCCAGGAGGTAGATATTACTAATCTCATTTTGCTGATAAGGAAACTGAAGCTCTGAATTTAAGTAATTTGTCTTTGTTGCACACAACTCCTAACCGACAGACTAGTACTCAAATTCCTATCTTATATATTCAAGTCCAGTGCTTTCTCCTTTGAGCCACCCCATCCTCCCAAATAGAAATAGAGCACAGTCCTATAAAACCTGGTTTTGAAAACCATAGCCCCACGTTGTTCATGCCATAATGAATTAGTATGTGGAAGCTGTAGGCGATAAATGAGGGCAGAAATAACACAAGTGCAGTATGTTTCAATCTCCTGTCTGGATAAATATCCTACAAGTTTCCATTTAAATTCTGGTCTTAGCCTCCATGACAAAGATTTATAAAATATTCAAGGCCTTCTTTGTTATCATAGCAACAAGACTAGCAGTGCCTAATTCACCTTCTTCAGACTGCTAATTAAAATACTCATGAAAATCCACAGAAAGACCAAACTGGCGACTACACTGACTGGAGGCAAACCCAATCCCCCACCCCCACTCCCAAAACAAAACAAAACAAAACAAAAAACAAACTTCACAGGAATTTCCACCATCTTCATACACAATAAAGATAACTTAAGGAATGCATTCCTGAATTGCTCAAACCCCAGTCTGTGGTTCAGGACATAAAGGAGGGGAGGGCTATGTGGAAGGTAAAAAAAAAAAAAGGCTTTGACTCACCTCGCTAACCACACCCAACTCAAAAGTATCTGGTTGCATTTACCAGAAACCCACCTCTCATCCCCAAAGGAATTATCTTCTAATCCAGCAGCATCTCTCTCCTCCTTCACCATGTCCAAAACTGTTCTTTTTCCATTCGTATTCAGATACCATTCCTCTCATGATACAACAGTACAGGAATCAACAGGACAGGGCAATTTGAGGCAGACTTGTTGTTCCCAATTATAATGACCAATGTGACTATTGTCCTGGTCATAATATCTAAATTATTTCTAATATCTAAATTAGTTTGCCAGAATGTGAAACCATTGCTTTGTTACGAGCACATAATTATTTTAGCAAGTAGGATGCTTGGTGGACATAATTCAACCATTCCAATAAAGGGAAACTTTCACCTTCTACTTTTTCATTTTTGATACGACACGAATTTCTTCCAAGGACATATTCATTTTAGAACTAATAATTTTTAAGTGTTACAACTGAGTTAGCCTCTGAGACTATGTCAATAGCCCCTAAATCATTATTATACAATAGCCTAAAGTATCTGATTAAATGTATGTAGAATACTGAATACTAAAAGAACTGATGGAAAGAAATATTAGAGTGTCCCATGTGATCTAAAGCTGAGGATAAGGCCACATAATATAACATAAATATCCCTTTCCTTATATCCATTTAATAATAAATACCAAATCAGAATTAAAACTCTATGTAACAAATTGATAACACTCCTGACCGAAGACAGAAAGAAGATACTTTCCATTGGGGGCCCATTTCCTTATTAATACCATCAGTAGGGAAAAATTAAAGAACGCATTCCTGAATGACTTAAACTCTGCTTTGGGAATTATCATCAAGAAATCTATGAAAAGCAGAGGGATTGTTTAAATTTTCCAGTGGTAAAATAAATAAATAAATAAATTTTCCAGTGGTAAAATACGTATCCTCATTAGGCTGACAAATGTATGTATTATCTGAAATTAAATGAGTGCAACTGTGTTCAGAGAGAAGTGAGAGGATTTGATATGCATACCACGTAGGATACAAGTGAGTTCTCAGAGAATGAGCTCACATTTTGCTCCAAATGGTTCTGAAAAAAAGCCTGTGATAGAGAAGACATGTCATTCTAGGTTCTATACAGTTTTCTTCTGGATATTACCTAATGCCCACCGCGTCTTCACCATCTGCATCCCACCCCATCCCAAACCTCCCTCATCCTCAGACTTCACCTCTCTCGACCTTATGATGCCCCTGGAGTTCGGGCACTACTCCTGACTTGATGTTTTCAGAGCCAATCACCTGACTCTTTTAGCTGTTTTTGTTGGCACTTGCCTAGCCTTAGATGTTTAAATAATATGTGTATTTTGCTATGTTTAGACACATAAATTTTGTACATAATCTACTTACTTCCTGTTACGGTAGTTGAATATTTTACCCTCTTATACATACTCCCACGGCCTCTGCTTCCCCAGCTCCATGACTCCAATGTAGCTGTATTCATTTTTGTAGATTAAATCAATATCCAGTTATGTTTACGTAAATATTACGCACAGCTGAGCACTGTATTATGATTACATTTCCTTTCTTCTACTTTCGCCAAAGTTAATTATTACCATTTTTTAAATTGAGGTATAATTTAATGATAGGTGCACCATAATGTGCACCTATCATTACAAGTCAGTGTACAATTCAGTGAATTTTAGTAAATTTATAGAGCTGTGCAACTATCACTTCAATCTAGCTTTGGAACATTTCCATCACCCTCCAAAACTCTTTTGCGCCTGTTTGCAGTCAGCACCTGCTTCTGCTCCCAGCCCCAGGCGACCATTCATCTGTTTTCTGTCTCTGTTAAGTCTGCCTTTCTGGAAACTTCATTTAAATGGAATCGTGGAATATATAATACTTTCTGTCTGGCTCCTTTCACTTGGCACAATACTTTGAGATTCATTATGTTGTAGCACGTATTTGTAGTTTGTTCTTCTTATTGATCAACAGTATTCTATTTTATGGAAATAGAATACTCTGTTAATCCACTCATCGCTTGATGGATATTTGGATTGTTTCCATTTTTTTTTTTTTTGTTTCTACTATAAGTAATGCTGCTGTGAATATATGTGTGCAAGTCTCTGGGTGGACTTGTATTTTCATTTCCCTTGGATAAATACCTAAGCATAAGATTGTTGAGATGGACAGTAAGTTTACCTTTAGCTTTTTAAGAAGCTGCTACCCTGCTTTCCAATGTAGCTGCCTCATTTTACATGCACACAAGCAGTGTCTGAGAGCTTCCATTACTCCATACCAACACCTACACTTGAAATTGTCAGTCTTTTCTTTAAAGCCATTTCAGTAGGTATACAGCAGTATCTCATTTTAGTTTGCATTTCCCTGATGGAAACTAATTATTGAAAATTAATTTCCCTGATGGAAAATTAATTATTTTGAGCTTCTTTATCATGGGTGTATTTGTCCGTGACCTTTCTTGAAATGTCTGTGTACATTTGTCACCCTCTGCATTAGGTTTTTATTGCTGCTACACCAAATTGCCACGAATGTGGCTGCTTAAAGTAATATACATTTATTAACTGTTTTTGTATGGGAGAAGTCCAGTTGGGCTCAGCTGGGTCTTCTTCTTAAGGTCTCACAAGACTGAAATTACAAAATCAGCAGGACTGTTCCTTACTGGATGCTCTGGGAAAGAATCCACTTCCAAGCCCACTCGGGCTGTTGGCCAAATTCAGCTCCTTATGGTTATAATCTCTGTTTCCGGGCTATCATCCAGGGGCTAATCTTTGCATCTAAATGCTACCTGAATTCCTTCTTTTCTTTTTAAGTGGATTGTCTCCTTATTGATGAGTTATGCAAGTGCTTTATATATTCTAGATACAAGTGCTTCAACAGATCTATCAGAGAGTTGCAAGCTTTTTTGTAAAAGAACAGATGATAAATATTTTATGTTTGTGGGCCACACAGAGCCCCTTTTGCATTCTTTTTTTTTTTTTACAACCCTTTAAAAATATAAAAAAACATTCTTAGCTCATGAGTCTTACCAAAACAGGCCACAGGCCATAGTTTGCCAACCCCTGAGATGTGTGATTTGCAAATATTTTCTCCAAATTGGTGACTTGTCTTTTAAAATTTTTCTTAATGGGACGCCTGGGTGGCTGCCTTTGGCTCAGGACGTGACCCTGAGATCCTGGGATCGAGTCCCATATTGGGCTCCCAGCATGCAGCCTGTTTCTCCCTCTGCATTTGTCTCTGCCTCTCTCACTGTGTCTCTCATGAATAAATAAATTAAACCTTAATAAAATAAAATAAAATATTTCTTACTGATATCTCTGAAACAGTGGGGTGGGCAGACTTTAGGATAAACCTCATAGACCCTTCTTCCTAGTATTGGTGCTTTGGCATAATCTCTCCCCTTAAGGATGGTGGGTCTTGTGACTTGCTTCAACCAAGGAGGCAGTGGCAAAAGTGGTTCCATGTATACAATTAAAGAGCATAGCACCCATCTTGCTAGAGGCTCTCTTTCTCATGGTGGAGTGTCTCTCTTTCTCTTTCTCAGTCCTGGCTTTGAAGAAGCAAGTTGCCATGAATCCTATAGCTCTTGGGTACCAGATACTGCCAACAACCTTATAGGGATTTGGGGAAACAGATCTCTGCCCCAGTTGGCACCTTGACCATAGTCTCATAAGACTGAGCAGAGAACCCAACTGAGCTAGGCTGTAATTTCTGACTTACAGAAATTGGGAAGTAATAAGTATGTATTGATTGAAGCCACTAATTTTACAGGAATTTAGGGGGTTTTTGCTTGTTTTGTTTTTTTCCTTTTTATTTTTTAAAGATTTTATTTTGATAAAATCTTTGATACAACCTTGTAATCAATAGTCACACGCTCTACCAATTGAGCCAGCCAGGCACCTCTTAATCTTAATTCCTTTCAGCAGTGTTTTATAGTTTTCTGCAAGTGAGATTTGTACTACTTTCATTATGTATATTGTCAGTATTTTATTCTTTTTCATGCTATTAGGAATTAAATTTCATTTTCCAATTGATTACTGCTAGACTCTAGAAAAATTATTTTTGCATGCTTATCTTGTATTTTGTAACCTTGAACTCATTTATTAGTTCCAGTATGTTTTTTACATTCATTGGGAGTTTCTACTTTCAGGATCATGTTGTCTTCAAAAAGGGCAGTTTAATTCTCTTTTAATCCATATGTTTTTAATTTCTTTGTCTTTTCTTATTGTACTGGCTAGAGTCTCCAGCACAATGTTGAATACCACCGGTTAAAGTGAACATATTTGCCATTTTCTTGTTCTTAGGGACAAAGCACTAAGTCTTTCGCAGTTAAGTATAATGTTAGCTATAGATTTTTGCATATGCCATATCTTACACTGAAAAAGTTCCCTACTATTCCCAATTTGTTGAAAGTCTTGATCATTCATGATTGCTAGATTTTTTTTTCAAATGTTTTTTTCTGTGCTTGAGATAATCATGTGGTTTTATCTGTTTTTATGAAGATGGTATATTATATTGATTTATTTTCAGATATTAAAATAGTCTTCCATTTCTGTGATAAATCCCACTTGGTTATTGTGTATCTTTCTTATACGTTACTAGACTTTATTTGCAAATTTTTTGAAGTTTTTTGCATCTATATTCAAAGTAATACTAACTAGTATTAGTATACTAATATGTAGTTTTTTCTTCTTGAGATTCTTTAAGATACCTTTAAGTGACTTTCATATAAGATAAAGCTAGCCTCATAGCACTAAGGAGTATTTTTTTCCTTCTATTTTCTGGCAGAATTTAAGAAGGTTTGGTATTATTTTTCACTTAAAGATTTGCTTATTTTAGAGAGAGAAAGAGGAGAGAGAGAGTGAGAGAGTGTGAGTGCACATGGAGGAGGAGGGACAGAGGGAGAGGAGAGAGAGAATCTCAAGCAGATGCTCTCGGAATGCAGAGCCCAACATAGGGCTTGATCTCACAACCCTGAAATCATGACCTGAGCTGAAATCAAGAGTCGGATGCTTAACCAATGAAGCCACCCAGTCACCCCTGGGGGTGAAGTACTAATTCAATTCCTTTACTCTTTGGTCTATTTTGATTTTCTCTTTCTTCCTGAGTCAGTTTCAGTAGTTTGTGTTCTGTAGTATGTGTAAGAAATTGTCTGTTTCATCTGAATTTTCTAATTTTTTGATATAATATTGTTAATATTTCCTTATAACTCTTAATTTCTCAGAGCTGGCACTAATGTTTCTCTTTCATTCTTGAATTCTCTAATTTGTGTCTTCTCTCTTTTTTCTTGGTCAGACTAGATCAGAGGTCAACATAGTATGGATAGCATGGTGGCCAGCCCATGATTGGCCAGATGTTATACTGACACACCTGGAGTCAGTGATGTTTACATCCTGCTCATAGATCTGTTTGTTGATTGGGAGCCCATCCAAATTTCATGCAGTTTGACCCTGTTTATGCAATCATGCTCCTTCAGGTCTTCTCTGCATATATACAGGTCCCAGTCAGCCAGTGATGTGCAAGGGACCTTTACTAGCCAGCTCTTCTATGACTTTCTAATTATTTTGGAATCTATAGGTCTGCAACTCACTCTAAACAAGACTACAACCTCATGTCTGACTCACAGGGCTGATGCCTTCATTATTCTTTTCCTATTAAGATTGCTATGATTACTGGCAATACTGCTGGATGTGGGATTATTTTGACCTCCGCTCCACATCACATGAGTGTCTTCAACAGCAAAGCTGCTGGTTTTCAAAATAGCCTTGAAAGACTGCTTAGTTGAACCATAGCTGCATACTATGTCCCAGCTATAGAAAAAGTCTTAGTTTTATTTTTGCCACTTTTGTTTTCATAATATTAAATGTCACACTTTAGCTGGGCAGGAGTTAAGTTTTTACTGTGCAAGATATTTTTCATGCTGTCATTTGCAATATGTTTGTGAGAATCTTTGAGATTAAAGTTTTGGTTACAATTATTGTTTAACCCAAAAGCCTTTTTTTTCCTTGCAAAACTAAAATCTATGAGTGTGGTATCAAGTCCCAATATAACATTCCTATTGGAAGCCAAACTTACATTTTCTTGTAAAGTGCTTTTGAATTAATAAAATACTAGCATAACTGTGTAATAGTCATTAAAAAAAAAAAAAGCTGCTAGTTTTATGGCTAGCCCCACCCTGGTACAAACACCATGTCATGTGAGCTAAAGGACTGAATGGGAACAGCCAAGAATAGCAGTAACTTCCACCGCTCTTATCTGAAGTTCAGCAAATATTTTAATAATATATTCTTCTTAATTTATTGTCTGCCTTTGATTTTTAGATTCTAGAGCCCTGAATTTTTTTTCAGAAATTTATCAAGTTTTATATTTATTCTGGGGCAAAAGGATTTGCCATTAGAAATCCCTTTCTGGGCTACCTGGCATCTCAGATACCATCTATTTTCATTTATTTAGTTTTTTCCTTATATTTTCCACTCACATGTCAATAGTCAAAATAATTTTTTTACAAGAAATAGCCCCTTCAATGTTTCACTTTTAGAGTCTTCCCTCCTGTTTTGGATAGAACACAGTCTCCAGTAGAGCTTTTTATTAATTTTGTGCTAAAGGTACTGCTCCTCATATGGAATGGTGATGGAAACCTTCAACATGCCTTCTTCTTTAGTCACACTGCTCTGAATGATACCTCACCTCAGGTTAGGTGGAATCTTTTCCAGTTTTACTAACTGGAAAATGCAATTTTAAGTAAATAGCCTAATTGCTAGGGAAGATAAGAGTGAGGAGAGAGAAGAAAAAGACTCAGAAATAGTCTTTCTTTAATGATATTAAATTGGATAGGATAGGATTCCTTTGGATAGTGTAAATTCTTTTGGAAACAGTAAATAGCTGATTTTGGCCTCAAGGCAATTTGGAGACCAAAACAAAAGTTTTAAGGGAAACACATCACATTCTCATTACAGAAACATAAGGATTATAGGCTGATGCAAAAATTGACAACCATCCATCCTAATAACACATCAGTACAGATCATTGCCTAAAAAAGAGATTCAATGTACAAAACAAGAACTTTACCAAAACTTGGATTAGCTCTGACATATAATCCTTGTCAGAGGCATCCTCTAAAACTTCATGTCTCAAATCCAATCCAAGGAAAAAAAGGCTTTCACTACTACAGAGACCATGGTATAACCATGAGTCCTGGAAATGATGGGATTGGTTTGTTTTGGAGGCAGTGCGTTTAGCAAATGATTTCAACCACTCCAGAACTGCTGGCTTTCTAATGTTTTGAAGTAAGATATAGATGAATTGGCCATCATTCTTTTTATATTCAGGATGTAATTCGATCCTGACATCTTTCTGCTGGAGGCTCTTGATTTTTATCCAGCATATGCACACTGATGTCACCCAAGAAAAATTACTAATTTATGAACATCTTTTGGAAACTCTAAAGGCTACCAGCACCTTTGAAATGCTAAAAGAAAGAAGAAGAAGAAGAAGAAGAAGAAGAAGAAGAAAGAAGAAGAAAAGGAAGAAGAAAAGAAAGAAGAAAAGAAGAAGAAGAAAGAAGAAAGAAGAAAGAAGAAGAAGAAGAAGAAGAAGAAGAAGAAGAAGAAGAAGAAGAAGAAGAAGAAGAAGAAGAAGAAGAAGAAAAGAAGAAGAAAGAATAAGGAAGAAGAAGGAAGAAGAAGAAGCAGCAAAAGCTTATTTGCTGAGCAAAACTTCAACTGGACAAAACATCTGGGTACCCAAGGTGAGGATGGAATGCCTGCAATGATTAGCCACACATTTATTTTTGCTTCTCTGATGAAGATGGTACTGAGGCATATTATGCTCTCCACTAGACTATGCTGGCACCAAGGGGTCATCTATATCATATATGAAGATTATCTTCTATTTTTTTAAGATTTTATTTATTTATTCATGAGAGACATAGACAGAGAGGCAGAGACACAGGCAGAGGGAGAAGCAGGCTCCATGCAGGGAACCTGACATAGGACTTGATCCCGGGTCTCCAGGATCACATCCTGGGCTGAAGGCAGCACTAAACCGCTGAGCCACCCAGGCTGCCCTGAAGATTAACTTCTACAATGAAAGTCATTTTACCAATCCAAGGGATAGTTAAATTTATTACCTTTTCAAGAGGTTTTGTCAAGAACTGAAGATAAAATATTAAGTTCTTAATTATACAAACATTCTTTAGATCAGAAAATCTTAAAACGCTTGTCTGAAAGCTGGATATATTTTTTTGTTGTTTTTGATGGTGAAGAATTTGTTTGCTTATGTTTACATTTTAAGGCAATGAATAGTCTCAGAACCATTTAAGAGGAGATTCTTTTGGTCTGGCTCATCTGAAAAATAATTTGGGTCCATAAAAGTGAGGTAAATAATTCCCTTTAAGCTAACAGTCAGCATGTTGTGGCTCTGAAGTCTTAGACAAGCTGCAAAATCAATTGGGCCCATGACTAAATATTTATAAAGTATTGGGCCAAGCAACAAGATGGACCATGAAGGGCCCAAGGCCTACCTAGCCTCTATGTCTAAGTCAACTGGTTTCCTTCATGTTCAGTTTTGTAATACCATGTATCTTTTCTTTACTATACCTCCCACAATTGTAATTTTATATTTTTAATTGTCTTTTTGATATATAAACTTGGTTATAATCCCTAGGTATTCAACCAAATACCAATCAGGGTGTTGCTATGAGGGTATTTTGTATGTGTGATTTAAGTCCATAATCAGTTGACTTTATGCAAGGGAGATTTTTCTAGATAATCTAGGCAGACCTGATTCATACAGTTTTCAATAAAAGGCCTTAAGATCAAAGCTGAGATGTCCCTAAAAAAGAAATTTCTGAGTGTGGGCAGTAGCTTCAGCCCTTGAACTAAAAGATCCTAGCTCAGTCTTTCTGATAACCTGCCCTACAAATTTCAGACTTGCCTAGTCAGCACACACAACTGAGTAAGTTAAATCTTGGCAATAAATTTCTTAATATATATTTTCTACTGGTTCTATGTCTCTGGTTGAACCCTGACTTTTATATCAGTGTTATGTGATTCTTTGGCAAATAAATGTTTTACTCTCTGGAATATAAAATATATAAAGCAGAGTCTATACCATTTTTATTTATGGATGTATTTATTTGCCAACTAATGGCAACCTATGGTGTAGAATAGTGCCTACCTTGCAAAACCTACAAAAAAATGCTTGTTGAATTTATAATTAAAGATTAATAAATTTCTGTATTCTTAACCAGAAATAATGCCTAAATACAATTGAAAGTAGGATTATGTCCTCCAAAACTCTGAAAAAATAAGCAGTGGATGTAGTAAAAGTCAGATAATAAGAAAAGGAACCAGACGTATAAACTTAGAAAAATAAAATAAAATTCCAAAAGTAAATCTAAAACATTGATTACACCAATTAATGAATATTGGTTTAA
Source organism: Vulpes lagopus (assembly GCF_018345385.1). Taxonomy (NCBI): domain Eukaryota; kingdom Metazoa; phylum Chordata; class Mammalia; order Carnivora; family Canidae; genus Vulpes; species Vulpes lagopus. The sequence continues at coordinate 50,663,067 of NC_054828.1, forward strand.
AATTCCTTATTAAGAAAGGAAAATACTTAGATTCAGTTTTATGAAAATCCAACTGTTGTTTTAATTTGTAAAATAAAATTAAACAAAAAGCCTAAAGGGAACAAGAGGTCAACAGTATTTCTAACATATATTAAAAAATAAATAAATAAAGCAGGAGCACCTGGGTGGCTCAGTGGTTGAGCATCTGCCTTCGGCTCAAGGTGTGATCCCGGGGTCCTGGGATTGAGTCCCACATCAGGCTCCCCACAGGGATCCTGCTTTTCCTTCTGCCTATGTTTCTGCCTCTCTCTCTCTCTCTCTCTGTCTCATGAATAAATGAATAAAATCTTTAAAAAATAAAATGTCTTTGAAAATATAATTTGATCATTTTCTAGGAACAAACAACATCCCAGTAAACTTCAAAAAATGAAAATTATACTAGCCACTCTCTCTGATCATAATGAAACAAAATAAAATGTAACAAAAAACATAAAACCACTAAAAATTAATAGTAAAAAAACAGACATATTTATAATCCTTTGGGAGTTAAAATAATTTCTCTCAAGTAACTGTTGGCTAAACAAACTCAAATGCAAAATGAAATGACATGTGTTAAAAGGTAAGGGATTTAACCTAAAGCTATATTTAAAAAAAAATAATAAAGTCAAAAGCTTGTGTTAATTTTTTAAAATAACAAAATAAGTAGACAAAATACTTTAAGCTATTGGAAAAGAAACAACTGTAATAATGGATAATTCCTTTAATAATAAAAGAGGGGTAGAAAGTAATGGTGATGTTTATAGGACAGTGAATAACAAAATAGAAAGAGAAAATTGATAGATAAAGCCAAGGTCTAGTTCTTTGAGAAAAACATAATGCAATTATTATTCTTTAACAAATCTATTAAAAAGAGATTGTGACAAATACAGAGATAATTTTCATCCGTGTATACTGTTTTCAGTTGTATGCTAATAAATTTGACAATCTAAATAACAGGGAAGAAATTGAAAATCTAAATTAACTGTAAGGAAAATTTTAAGTTATCATGAAATAACTTTCCCAAAAGACTACAGAATCAGATAATGTATATCTGAGTTTATTTTATGGAGAAATTATTTTAATCTTTCGAGAAATTAATAATTCTCACAGAACATAAGCTACTCCACAACATAACAAAGGATGGAAGGTTTCCCAGTGTACCAAATAAATTAAGAACTAGTCCAGGGAATAAGGGGCTTAGAATTTCCTCGATGGTGACCTGAAATGACTGTTCTCAAACCCACTTTCCTCATCTGCAAAATGGAAATAGTTAAGGTACGAACTTCATAAAATGTCTATAAATTTAAATGGGGTAATTCATATAAATCTCAGTTTAGCAGATTTCCAGGGACACAGTGAACAACAAGTTTGTTTTTAAAGCTAGGATAATCTCGATATAAACAACTCGACATCAACAACATACTGATTTAGTTAGTGAGAGATAATGTAGAAATCTAAATACAAGATATGCAATCAAATTCAATAGACTCTTAGAGAATAATCAGGCATAAATGCAATGACGATTTGGTATTAGGACTTGAGGCGTTGCAATGAGTCCAGCTACATCAATATACCAATTAAGAAAAATATATTATCACATTTAAAGATCCTATGCCTGATACCACCTTACAAGTGAGGAAGGAAAGTAAGATAGCTCCTTAACATGATAAGCCAACAACATCTTAATAATGAAACACTAGAAAGAAGCATTGCCCCTGAAATCACAAACAATACACAAATCCCTTCCATATCCAGTTTTGTTTAGAGTAGCAACGTAGCTAGCTTGGGAAAAAAAAAAATCTGTGTCTAAATTCCTATTACAGGTAAAAGTTGCTATGTGACACAGTACTAGCTATAAAGCTACAAGCAGAAATCTCCAGGTCCAGCTTGGGCGAGGAGGCAAAGTGTGGGGAGAGGCAGGGAGGCAAGTATAGGTGAAGCCTATTCTTCCTATTATTGGAGGGAACATGGAGTTGCAGGAGCAATCATAGGACCATAAAGCCTAAAGCCCCCATCTAAGGATCAAGGAACAGAAAAATTCACGGAGCCTCGATTTCCAAGGCATCACGAAACCAAGGTGCCAGGCCTGGGTGGCCTAGCTTTAGACAGAGCATCAACCTCTGATCCGCTGAGAGTCATTAATCCCTTAGTTATTTAAACCAGTTATTCTGAGTGTGGCCCCCAGACCAGCAGCATCAGTATCACCAGGGAACTTGCTAGAAAGCCAAATTCTTGGACACTACCCCATACCTACTGTCTCAAAAGTATGGAGAAAATGCCCAGTGATCTGTGTTTTAACAAGCCTTCCAGGGGATTCTTGTTTTAAACAAAGTCTGAGAACCTCTGGTTTAGGTCACTGTCTTTTAGGTCTCTCTAAAAGTCAAATGTTTTCACTAAAGCATTTTAACAAAAAAATATGTTTTAACTAAAAATATGTTCTGCTAATGAACATTCTGAAAAAATTCACTAGGCTTTCAGGAAAAAAAAAAAAAGAGATCTCTGGGTGGCGCAGTGGTTTAGCGCCTGCCTTTGGCCCAGGGCGTGATCCTGGAGACCCGGGATCGAATCCCACGTCAGGCTCCCGGTGCATGGAGCCTGCTTCTCCCTCTGCCTGTGTCTCTGCCTCTCTCTCTCTCTCTCTGTGACTATCATAAATAAAAATTTTAAAAAAATAAGTCAGATATTTCCTTTATACACAAAATTGAATTTCAGACGGATTTGAGATTTAATACACATATCTTTGTACATGTACGTGTATGTATACATAAATATACACATATGTGTGTGTGTGTACCTATATATATATATGTAACTGCAAGGATATTTTGTGGCTGTTTTTGTCATTGAGTTGTGGAAAGATAAAAGAATAAAAGGGAAGAAAACCTGTCAACAATAAACACATCAATACATTTGACTAAAGTTTTAGAATAAATTTTAAAGCAAGAACATACAGGACAAATTTAAAAGGCAAATGACACATTTATAAATTTTCCCAGAAAATATAACAAGGATTGGCATTCTTTCTATACGAACAGTAGTATAAGATAAGTAAAAAACTTTAAGAGCAAGGCGCCTGGGTGACTCAGCAGGTTAAGTGTCTGCATCCTGCTCAGGTCATGATCCCACAGTCGTGAGATTGAGCCTCCTGTCAAGCTCCCTGATTCTCCCTGTCCTGCTTGTGCTCTCTCTCTGCCTAATAGATAAATAAAATCTTTAAAAAAAAATACTTTAAGGACAAATAAAAATGCTATGACATAATGTAGTATCAAATAAAAGAATCTAAACATACTAATATATACACTATGCATATATATGAGTATATATATTACACATATATAAAAAATGTAGGTATATATACACACATATATCCTTAAGGAAATATTCTAATATGAACAGTTGTTATCTCTGAATTATGGCATTTGACTGAATATTTCTTTTTAATTTTCTGGTGACTTCCAAATTTTCTACCATGAACATGGGTTGCCTTTAAAACCAGAGGAAAAAAAAAAAAAAAAAACCAGAGAAAAATAAAAAAATAAAAATAAAACCAGAAAAAAATGTGCAAAAATAGGATATGTCATGGTTGCACATAACAGGCATAAGAATAGGTACCATGTGAGGACTAAGGATCTAATCACTAAGAAGGAGCCTCCAAGAAATCTTACATAAAATTGCAGAACAGAACAAATAAGATTTGAAATGTCTCTAATAATCATCCTACTGTACTAAAAAAAAAAAAAAAATTGTTCCCTGAAGTGGCTATCATTTCGCCCCAATTTCCTCGAGTTGGAAGCTCCCCCAAACCTCACCAACACCCCTAACCCCAAGGCCCCTAAACTGTCGGAGACAGCACAGTGCTTGTAGGGGTTTGCTCAGAACACTGGATGCTCGGGGGCCTCACATAAAAGGCATCCTTTAAATGAATAAATGAGTGAATTCAGGGACACCCGGGGGGCTACGCAGTTGAGTGTCCGCCGTAGGCTCAGGTCATGACCCCGAGTCCCACATCGGGCTCCCACAGGGACCCTGCTTCTCCCTTGGCTTATGTGTCTGCCTCTCCCTCTGTGTGTCTCTCATGAATAAGTAATTTTTTTTTTAAGTGATTTCAGGAACTAACCCCATCCTTCATCTCATTCACTCCCTGGCTGTCTTGTTTCCCATGCTGACTTATTCTGTGTCCTTTTTCCAGTGTGTGCTTCTAATTTAAGTCACCATTCACTGTACCGTCTAGTCTCAATCTTCAAGCTTCACTTCTCTGATTTTAACCGCTACCGACTTGGCTTTTCCAGGGACTAGCAGTGCAACAGTGGCCAAGCCCTAAAGTTCCCTACTTAAATACTGACCTCAGGGGCAGTTCTGATAGCAGAAGAGTAGCTCCATAGGTCCCAGCAATGGTATCCTGGTAAATATTTAACAACCAGCTCCCTCTGGAAAAAAAAAATTAATATTGATACAGTTCAGTACACACACACATTTGTTATGAACTTTTACTGATTGGGAGGATATTTCACATTACACAATTTGCACATAATAAGAATAGACTATACTGTAGTCTTTTCTGTGAATTCATCTTAGTTAATTAAATCTCCCAGAAACCTTTGGTAGTTTTTTCTGTTAAATTCTTGTATTCACAGCCAAACTATAGCTACAATCAATGAGCAAAAATGTGGTTCTGATGCAAATGTTGGTTGATACATTCCTTTATGTTAGTTAGAAAGTAGAATAATGGAGACGTATGTAGGAACCTCATTAGTCAGTGACCTGACTGACTTCTTTGCTCAATCAGAGAATTGTTTTTGAATATTGGGAGAATATTCCCTCAATTTTGTGTACTATTCACACTGTACGGGTGGCAGCCAAGGCATACCGAAAGGTTTAATCTGCATTTTCCCCATCACTTTCTAAAGTCTAGACAATCAACACATGTTAATGAAGCCTTGGTTTGTAGGGTTCATCTGTTTCCATGATGTGACTATACCCATCATGGCTGATTTCAAGCTGCCAGGGTAGCTTCACTCAATGTGGAGGTGAGAATGGCTGGACGATGCAAACCACTATATAGCATTCTATCTAATAGACACAATGGACTCAAATAAGCTCAAGAGCATGGGTAATAGTTAAATGTAGCAAAATAATTTGCAACTGGTGAATTTTGAGTCTTTATTAATAGGCTTGTTTTAAAAAAATAAAAAATAAATAAAATAAAATTTTTTTTTAAATAGGCTTGTTTTTAATATGATTTAGTTAATGCTTACATAAATTAATTTTTAATAATGGCTTTCAAAATTCCTGAGGTGTGTTTTTCATGAGCAGATTGCTAGCCCCAGCTCTCCTGTGTTACCCAAAAAAGAGAACTGTGGAATATATGCATCCATAAGGATGGATGCGTCTTCCACCTTGCTAATGTATTCTTCCAAGAAGTCAAATATTACAGAGCATTAGGGAAATGTCCTAAACATTTGGGTCATTGTGGCTGCATAAGCAGTGGGCCCTGGGGCCTCATAGTTCAGCTAAAATACTTGCAAGAGGTCAGTGTTCCTGAGGGGAGCCCATGGTAGGAGCTTGCTGACTGTGCATGGGACATCGGACTGGAGTTGTCTTAGAAGCTCAAAGAATGTAGGAGCAAGCGTCAAAAAGGCTCTTTTCCACCTTGCTGTGGTTGTACAACTACCTTGCTATGGTAGTATCATTATTCATATACATAGAACTACATCCTAGTCAAGTAGGGATAATAAAATATAACACTTATTTACTGATTGTTCTGTGCCAAACATCATGCTAAATACTATACGTATATCATCTCTTTAATCTTTAAAGCAATCTTGAGTGGTAAGGATTATTATTCGCACTTACAACCAGAAAACTAAAAGAGCAATTAGGAAATTTGGCCAAGGTCACACAGACAGCAAGTGACAAACTAGGATGGGAATCACCCGTGTACCTCCAAAACCAATGCTTTGCTATAGAATCTCCTCAAGTCTGGAGATCCAAGGACTTAGAGAATCCATTAATAAAGTCCTGGATGGTATCCATCCACTCTTCAACATTCCTCATTAATCCCATTAACCAAATGTCCCTGCTGTATATCTATTTTCAGCTGAAATTGTTAATAGCATCCTTTTCCACTATCAGAAGTGTTCTAGTGTGGAGTGTTCACTTATATGGTCCCTCTTCGTGTAGAAGAATGTGTTCTGCATATAAGCAAGCTGGGTTTCTGCCACGAAGGAAGTTAGCCAAAAATAGGGCAGTACCAAAGCAGGATCTACTCTGTTCTTCTCCACCTTGCGGGATCAAGTATGCACAGACGCATCTCCAGGGAATCTATACATCCACGTGTATGTGCAAAAGAGACATGTGAAATTTTTCAAACATAACTCCACTACTTAAAGTGGAGGGTCATGCCTTTTACATCTGAAGCTACCTTCATTGACTTCCACTACTTACACATCATCATTCTTGAATGAATGATTCCCTAGACCTGACTTCCTGTGAAGACCTCATCCTGACCATCTTGGACACATTTCAAAGTAACTTTCTCTATACCAATCTGGAAAAGTCCAAGCTTTCGCTCCCAGAAAACCCAGTGGATGCCTGCAAAAGGGGCAGTGCCTCAAAATGATTAAGATTATCTAACATTTTGGGACACCAGGGTGGCTCAGTGGTTGAGCATCTGCCTTTGGCTCAGATCGTGATCCTAGGGTGCTGGGGTCAAGTCCTGCATTGAGCTCCCTGCAGGGAGCCTGCTTCCCCCTCTGTTTGTGTCTCTGCCTCTCCCTCTGTGTCTCTCATAAATAAATAATTAAAAAATTTTTTTAAAGATTATCTAATGTTTTTAGGATGTCGGGTCAACTACAACCAGTTTAGTGGTGTTCTTTGATTATTAAACACAACTACAAATAGGAAAAAAAACATGGAAATAAAACAAATTTGGAAAGCCTCAGTGGAAACATAAAAATAATATTGTGTGGAGCCAAATAAAAATACTGGTATTTTAGTTGAGTGTTTATAGATTCTCTTAAAGCATATGAAAATTAAAAGCCCTATTCTCGTGACCATATCAAGCTTAAAAACATGTAAACAAATAATCTGCTCTTACATCTTGAATATTATATGATCTCTTTCTCTGTAGATGAACACTGTCTTAAGAAAAAGTATTGATCAAGTTAATAGCAAATGGTTTCACAACTTTAAATATGTTCTGTGTAGCCTTTCATTAAATTCAGATTTCCAAAGCTGTCCAGTTCTTGTGATACTGATGAAAGAAACAATCTATAGGATATATCACAGTAATGTTTTTTGGTCTTTCCTATCAGGAAAACTACTTTTTTTTTTTTCTGGTCTGAAAATAAGCTTATTGCTGGTTTTCTTATAAGGGTCAAAAAAAAAAAAAAAAAGAAAGAAAGAAAGAAAAAAAGCACACAAAATAGCAGTCTAAACAGAAAACCCATTTCTCTCCCTAACATTGCCTGGAGCAATAAGGTCAGCAGGCTTGCTTGTGTGCATGTGTGCGTCTGTGCGCATGCATGTGTGTATGTGCATGTGTAATAGATATGTTATATTGCTGCTTTTCCTAGAATGTTTTTTCATTCCTCTTTTGCTAACACTGTTTTGGGTTTTTAAGTATTAATGCAATAAAAAATCGAGGAATTAATCCTGATGTATAAATACCTTAAACACCACAGATGACTCATAACAATATTAAACTACAGTTTCACAAGCACTCAGAGACTAAAGAATAATACTATGGTCAAGTCACAAAAAAATATATTGCCACAAAAATTCTAAGCCAATGATTGTGGCATACTACTTGCATTCTTTTTGCTACTGATGTACTCGTATTGGGCTGGCTTGAATATCAACATTTCTTTACCAATATGATCTTAATGAAAAATTAAGGATTTTTATATTCTTTTGCCAGGTGGAAATTCATGGTTTACTGTTGTCTTGGCACCCATAAGAAAAGAAAAACTATGTGTGAGTTTCTTTGAAATCTTCCATTCTTATGAATAGCTTCTTTTTAAAGTATGTAAATATATCTTTTCATCGATACAGTATAATTTTTCGTAATCTTTTCTAAACCTTACCTCAAAATGTTTTAGAACATAAGGCAGAAGGAATTATGGAATGACTTTTAACAATCCACTGAATAATAAGCATCGATTACAAACCTCCTAATATCATTGCACCAAAAGACCAATATACAACTCTGGTCTTGCCATCTAGGGTAAGGGTGGGCAAATTACCGCTCACAAACCAAATGTAGACTAGGGACCATTTTTTGTTTTGGGTTTTGTTTTTATGTTTTTTTTTAAAGATTTTATTTATTCATGAGAGACACAGAAAGAGAGCAGAGATATAGGCAGAGGGAGAAGCAGGCTCCATGCAGGGAGCACGATGTGGAGCTCTATCCCAGGACCTCAGAGTCACAACCTGAGCCACCCAGCCACCTTAGGGCCCATTTTTGTATGACTTTCTACCTAATGTGTTTGTTTGCTTAAGAACACAAATTAATTTTATTATTATTCTTCAATATTTTATTTAAATTCACTTGCCAAAATATAGTATAACACTCAGTGCTCATCCCATCAAACGCCCTCCTTGTGCCTGTCACCCAGTGACTCCATCCTCCCATCCTCTTCCTCTTCTGCAACCCTTTGTTTTGTAGTTAGGAGTCTCTCATGGTTTGTTACCCTCTCTAATTTTTCCCCACGCAGTTTCCCTCACTACCTAATGTGTTTTAATTTTTAAAGAGTAAACAAGTATATGCAATTGAGACAGTATGTGGTCTGCAAAGCCTAAAATGTTTACCATGTGGCCTTTTAGAGAATTGTGGCCCTGATCTAAGAGCTCACGATACTGTCAAGGAAATAATATTGTCCATACAATTAGTGAGCATATGTCCGACAATTAGTGAGAAACATAGGATTATATAACAAAGTGCTAATTTAAAGAATGGACAAAAGGTAAGGTTGGAATTCAGAGAAAAGAGGCATTAGGGGATCCCTGGGTGGCGCAGCGGTTTGGCGCCTGCCTTTGGCCTAGGGCACGATCCTGGAGACCCGGGATCGAGTCCCACGTCGAGCTCCCTGCATGGAGCCTGCTTCTCCCTCTGCCTGTATCTCTGCCTCTCTGTGTGTGTGTGTGTGTGTGTGTGTGTGTGACTATCATAAATAAATAAATAAAATTAAAAAAAGAAAAAGAGGCATTAATCACTGTGGTCAAAATCATCAGGGAAAGTCCATGCAGATGAGCACCTCTCAAACTTCCCTGTGGTCATGAATGACTTGGGCATCCTGTAACCATGCAGATTCTAAGTCAGCAGTGTGGGATAAGCTCAAGTCTCTTGCATTTCTAATAAGCTCCCAAGGGAAACCCACATTGCTCTTCCACATACTACAGTTTGAATAGCAAGGACTAAATGGACAGGGAGCATTTGGAAATGCGAAGAGCAGCATGTAAAAAGGGGCTGCCTGTTGATGCACTTAGAAGCCATAGTAACAGGCTTAAGAAAACAGTTCAACAGCAGAATAAATGTACCTGTGTTTTCCATATGTTTCATGCCAATGAGATGATAACCCCCAGGGCCCAATTTCCCCCAACCCTGCTACCCAGATTATTGATACTAGACCAAAGCCAAAAGAGTCTTTTACATTCGTATGAAATACACCAATCATTTTTTCCAGTAGTCTGAAAGACAGGAAAAGCCGTGGTGAAAGGAAAATTTTCTTATGCCTCGAACTGGATTGATATGAGCAGACTTACTCTGAAATATAAATTTTATAATTTAACTAATGACTTTATATCCTTTTACATCCAAATTGATCCAAAACGTCATCTAAAACTTTAATGTTTTAAATGCCGTAACCTCACTCCCTAAACAATCAAAAGCCATTTTCAGCTCTGGCCAGGGTAACCTGTACAAACGAACCATTCACCAAAAGAATCATTTGCCTCTAGAACACTTCAAGCATCCCCAAGCATGCATTTGGCTGAACTAACCTAAACACTATTAACAGTTATAAAAATTTTAAGAAGATTTTATTATTTTATTTACTGCAACATAAACAGATTTGTAATAGTCTCAAGTACAGTTTAGGGGTGTTTTAAGTTAAAATTATGGTGACAGAGTGAATGATCCTGGATCCTGCTGCTCGGAAAAAAAAAAAAAAGTCAAGGGCAATCTTTAAAATCAGACCATCTTTCTGGTATTCGTAAAAGCAAAAGCGCACAGACGACAACTAAATTCCCTTATGGTCAGGGAAAAGAGAGTTGTAACCCTGAATAAGACATTTTGGGGCTGCTCAGGTTTTCCCCCCACAAGGTTTCACTTAAAGCAGTACAGGAAAATGTCTGTTCAAATTACCTCTTTGACACCCACAACCATTATTCCTGGGTAGATATAGGCCCAATGGGGGCTGCTATTGAAATAATCGGTGGCATTGAATTCAATTAGCGGTCCTGTTAAGTGGTGCCTGCAGAAGGCTCAGTGTGCAAAAAACAGGTCCCACTCCCGAATCGAGTGACGGTGCTTGGCTTCCTTCCTCCTACCCACATCGAGGGAGAGATCTCCCAAGGGTCACTCAGTTAGAAAGGGTCCCTTCCGACTTGGCGCTACCTTTCCCAGCAACCTTCTAATTTCTCAGCCCTAGGAAATTGCCCCAGGCTCTCTTTTCCCTTTAATGGTTACAGCTTGGTTTCATTTTTAAGCCTGTAACATAGGGAGCCTGTAACATAGGGACTCTCTGGTCCAGTTCTCAGCTCAGTCACTGAATTGAGAGGCGAACACTGATGAAAGCTTTAACAAATAGGTATGGGGAGGAAAGGCTTGGAGGAACTGAAGTTACTTAAACCGGAGAAAGGAGAATGAGAGGTAAGAAAATTACTAAAAATTAATTTATGTAAACATTAACCAAAGTATATTAATAACAAGCATATTAATAAATACTCAAAATTCACCTATCGCAAATTATTTTACTATATTTAACTATTACCCATGCTGCCGCCAGCTGATCCTAGCTCGTAAGAGCTGATTGTTAAAATTTTAGGAATTAGGCTGGCGAATTGTTAAATATGGCCATTAATCAAAAGAAAATTATATACTCTTACGTATTACAAAGGGAAAGCAAAGGGGTCCAAGAAAACTTTAGGGGTGATGGATATATTCATGACCTTGATTGTGGTGAAGACTTCAGGAAGTATATATGGTCCTGCAGATAACTGCTAAAACATTTCAGATTTTGTTTATGGCCTTATAACATTTTTGGTCAAATTTAAATAAGCCTAGTCTTAGTAATTAAACCCTTCATTTTTCTTATGTCGTCTGTTCTCCTATAGACGGTGGTAGAGAAATTTAGAATCTCTGTTTTAGAGAATGGAGACATGAGTTCTGCTGATCAGTGGTACTTTGTCCTGCGCCACTGAAAACTCACCTGGTGACTATAGCTTCGTGATGGCCCAGTTGGAAACCTCTCCAAGCTACTCAATAGCTCATTTGTAGGGGCTGAGCAAGCAAGTTGCTGATTGATCCAAGGCTGGAGGCCAGCAAGGAAAGCTTATTGGCCAGTTGAGAAGGTAAGGGGATTGTGGAAGGCCATAAAACAGAGGCGGAAACGTCATCCTGGAGTATGGGCCTGGCAAAGCAAACAAGCACAGTCTGTGTATTCTAAACTTTTAGGTCTTTATAAAAACCATGAGCCAAGAAATGAAAAATAAATAAATAAAAATAAAGTGATTTCAGATGACAGCCAGTGTCCGTCCACTATGATTTGTCTCAGATTCAGATGAATCGCTAAGATATTTTAGCTCCCAACTCTATCTTTAAATGGGATTCTGGTATAGTCTATTTTGAACTTTTCAAAGTAATATCTCTTTAAGTTATAAAAAAAAAAAAACCTGCCTAAATCATTTATAAGTAAGCCTGAATTTGCTAACGTTTGCAGCAACCATCTTGTCCTTGAGAACGGCTTTGGTATCATGCTTTGCAAACAGCATTTAAAGTAAAGGCATTTAGCAGCTGGCATTTCTCTGTTCCCAATTCATGCCTTCTAATAAAATCTGAGGAACAATTAGACTATGACTGTTGATCCTAAGCTTTGTTTTTGCTCAGCTTTTGTGGATGTAAGGAGTGCAGACTAACTGACATTCGCCAGCTCAAGGAAAGGACATTTACTGTCAGGGCTCCAGCTGAAAAAGAAAAGGACCACAATTACAACAGGACCCGGCCTGGGGACGCTGGCGCTCAATGGTTGTTCAGTTTCCAGGTATCTGGAACCTACATACTCATTCCAGCTGTCGTGTCAAATAACATTGCAGGTTTTTTCTGTTCCACAACCTGCAAGCTTTCTCAAAGTTTATGCCCCACCCCCCACCCCCACCACCACCATGGTTTTGAACAAGGCCCTCTAGCAAATTCTTACTTCACATCTCCAAGGACTATGAAATATGATTGTTTCAGTGTCTCTTTTGTAATAGAGGTGGACAGCCAGCCTCTGGGTTGGTTCCCAAAGTCAAGTGCCCACTCTAGTCCAGTTTTACTTGAGGGCTCAGTGGTTGAGCGGCTGCCCTTGGCTCAGGTCAGGATCCCAGGGTCTCCCATTGGGCTCCCCGCGGGGAGCCTGCTTCTCCCTCGGCCTGTGTCTCTCCCTCTCTCTGTATTTCTCATGAAAAAATCCATAAAATCTTAAAAAAAAAAAAAAAAGTCAGCTAGGCAGAGGCTCTTGATGCAGTTCCCACAGAAGAGGGATGGACACTGTAGGTGATTTTAATGACAGTTGCTAGTAGGTCAGGACTGAGGCAAAATGGGCCCAACACTTACCCAGGCTCATTTTGGGGTATCCTAGGAACATAGCAACAAGACAATAAAGAAAATACTCGTTTTGTTGTCTGTTCAGATTCTGCTCATCATATCTATTGACAATTGATATATTTGGATATGCAATGGCCAATTGATAGTTTGGAGCTAGGGTGGGGCTTTGTATACATAATGTGCTACAGAACAGCACAGTTAAGGTTTTCATTGTGTTTTTTTGGTTTTTGGTTTTTTCTTGAAACAAAGACTTCTCACAATTAGCCATCCACCCAGCAAGCTGTATCATTGTGATGTAAGTGATAGGACAATCAACCCACATAAAACCTCCTTATCAACACTCTTGATTGACTTTTGTTCAATAATCACTGTCAAGCTTGTGGATAATTCCTGCAAGTAAACAAGTAAGAGTTTAACTTCGGTTTAATCAGAAAGTGTCTAATTGTATTAAACCTTATAGGTACATCATACTCAAATGCCTAGAAATGCTAAGTTTTGGCATTTTGAATCATATTGCATTCAAACGTCTAGGAGACCTATGTTTTGCTTTTTTAAAAACATTTTATCAAGGAGTTAATTATATTGTACTGATTCCAAGAGCTACTTTTAGGAAGTACAGTTAATTTGAACTACATTTAGAACTGTAACAGATTGTGTGAATTAAGTAACTTCCAAGCTAAAACTTATGATATAGCTTCCTACCACATAACCATTACAATTACGGCCATCCTGGGCATGCTAACCTAACAACACTTGGCTGTTATTTGGGCTCCAGTTGCTCCTTTTTACAAGGGTTACTTGGGCACTATAGAATTTGGACAGTTATGGGAAATTATTCATTGTTATTTTACTTGCAGTATTAATATGTTTTAAAGGATTACCACATGGTTATTACTCCTACAGGCATTATTAAATTCTTCAAACTCCTTTAACTATTTTCTAAGTGGGAGTTGAATTTTTTTTTTAGGGTAATAAGTCTTTTAGATAGCTATCATGCCATCTATTTAATAAAGTGTTGTAGTGAACATAATTTTTTTTTTTCTTTCTGGGATTCTTAGCCAGTTGATAGGTATGTAAGAGAGATCACCAAGAGAAATAAGTATTCCTCTTAATTTAAACAATGGGAGTTTCAAGTAGTTAGCGTGAATTTTAAGAGATGTGACCTTCCAAGCAATCATATCCACTTATAAACATATAAAACTAAATAATGGTTTAAAATATGGAGATTAAAAACAACCGTGGCAAGGTAAATATTAGTAGAAAGTCAATGACTGAGGAAAAAGAATGGAAACATTTAGTCACATTCGTTTATATAATTGTTAGAACTGAACTTCACATTTAGCTGTAGGATTTCTGTCAGCCAATCAAAGGAAATTACAAAGAAGAAATACATTTCAGTTCCTCAATGGAAACAAAGATTTTTGCCTTACCAAAGTTTTATAAATATTTTTATTGATGTCTACACACAAAAGCACACAAAACAACATATTCGGCTCAATGAAATCATCACAAAATCACTAGAACAAGAGAACAAAGCCTACACACGAAGATTACTGCCCCCTATTCCCTTGTAATCATTGTCCCTTCTCCCCTTCCCAGGGTAACCATTATCCTTTCATGGTAATCGACTCCTTGATGATTTTTTATTATTTTAACGCTTAAACTTAACGACTCTATACAACACCTTGCCTGTTTACATTCGTGTAAATGGAATTATATAGTATTCTTGGGATGGAAGAGACTGGGAGTCTGGCCTCTTTTCCTCAACTTTATGAGATTTTCCGCGTTGTTGCAAGGGATTTTGTAACTTTTTTTTCCTTCTATATTGCTATGTAGCATTTTGTTGAGCAAATATAGCTCAATATATTTACCCCCTTGTACTCTTGAAAGGGTGTTTGGTTTGCTTCCAGTTTGGGATAATTTTGAATTTTACTGCTAAAAACGTTTTTTATAAAACGTATCTCGATGCACAAGTCCATGCATTTCCATTGGTTGTAGTCCTTGGAGTAGGATTGCTAGACCAAAAACTGTTTTCCAAAATTGTTGTACCAAGTTATTCTCACCAGCAGTATGTGACCATTCCCACTGGTTGTGCCCTCAGGCGCTGGATCCCCACAGGCGACAATCAAGGTATTGGCTGGGGCTGTGATATCATCTCTGGTTCCCTTCCTTGATACCTCTATTGTCACTCATGATTTTAGCCATTCTGATGGGTGAATATTGCATTATGGTTTTAATTTTTATTTGCCTCATTACAAATAAAGTTGAGCACCCTTAAACAAGCTTGTTGATCATTGGGATTTTCTTTTGGAGAGCCTCCTAAAAAAGTATCTGACCCACTTTTCTTATTGGTGGTCAATCATTTTCTTAGCGTTTGTATCCGTCTTTCATATATTTTGCATATTAGCCTTCATTTGGCATCTGGTAAATATCTTCTCCCAGTCTGTGTCTTGCCTTTCATTCTCTAATGCTGTCTTTGCAATAGACCTAAGTTCTTCAGTTACCAGCCTAATGTAGTCAAATAGGTAATTATTTTCTTCAACGCTAATGACATTGCTGTTCAATTTAAAAATCGTTCCTGTCGTTGACAATTTATATCATCTCTTAGAATGTTATTTTATCTTTTACAATTAAATATACAATCCACTTGCACATGATTTGATTTGGGGGTACGGTTTAGCCTAGAGGTTAAGTTTCTTTCTTTTCCTCCATGCGAATATCAAATCGACCAAGCACTATTTGTTATCAAGAACTCCTTTTCCCACTGCTTAAGAGTATCATCCTTGCCTTAAATCAACTGTCCACTTATGCAGAGGTCTGTTTCTGAGCCATCTAGTTTCTTTCGTGATTGCCTATCCTTTTACCGTCGCCCCAGTGTCTTAATCAGCATGACTTTATAGATCTTGATGTGTGGTACATAGCCAACTTTATTATTCCTCAAGAGATCTTCAAACGTTTCTTGGATATTTTTGGTGCTTTGCATGTCCATATACATTTTAAAATAAACCTGCAGGCAGGCAGCTGGGTGGCTCAGTCAGTTAGGTGTCTGCTTTTGTCTCAGGTCATGACCCCGGGGTCACAGTATCGAGTCCGCATCAGGCTTCCTGCATGGAACCTGCTTCTCCCTCTGCCTGGGTCTCTGCCTCTCTGTGTGTGTCTTGCACGAATAAATAAATAAAATCTTTTTATTTCCCCCCCGCCCGGCCATTAATAAAATCTTAAAAAAAAAAAAAAAAGTGCTGTGTTTGTTCCGGGTATGTTCAAACACAACCAGCCTTTGAATATTTAGCTCCCATCTGCAAATCCGTTACATTGATTTATAGATTTAATAGCTTCTATACTTTTTTGGAGTTTTTTTTTTTTCTATGCACACATCATCTATGAAAAAAAAATAGCTTAGTTTCCTTCCTAATCTATATCTTTCTTTCTTTAAAATACTAAAAGCCACAATTCTGTACATCTGAGCAATGCGTGACTGCAGCCCTAAGTTCAGCACAAAGCTGCCTGCCAGGGGACCGACTCCCATTCCACCTGCCACACTCGCTGGACCAGGAGCGGACCCGCGCACGCGCCCTGACAACCACGTCCAGCCACCTGCAGCCCGGCCGAGGCCCCGCCCCTCGCCCCGCCCCCCGGCCTCGGAGGCGGGAGGCGGAAGCGCGCGCCGCCGGCACCCCCGTCGCCCCGCCCCCTCGCCCGGACGCAGCCAATCAGCGGCCGCCTCTTTCGAGCGCCCCGTCGGCCAAAATGGCGGCGGCCGTTGGCGCCGAGTCCCGTGTGTAGCTCCGCCGCCTCGCTCCTCCCGTTGCAAAATGTGAACCGGAGAGGCGGCGGCTGGAGGGGGGCGGCAGGCAATGAGTCGGCGAAGGAAACATGGGGACAGCCCTGGCCTGAAGAACACGCCGCTCAAGGCGGCGGCGGCCGCGGCCGAGGAAGGCAGCTCGGTGGCCGAGCCGGGGAAGAGGCGGCTGAGGTCGGCAGAGCCGCGTCCCCGGCCCGCGCGGCAACGGGAGCAGCCTCCGGCGGCCGCTTCGTGCAGTAAAAGTAACCCCGAGGGTGAGACGTCGGCCCCGCGGCCTCCCCGCGCTCACGGCGCCGCTCGCAGTGCGCAGACCCGGGGCGGGGGGGGGGGAGCCCCCGGAGGGAGCCGCCGCCGCGACCCCCAGGCTCGAGCCGCGCGGGGCGGCGCCGGGCACGGGGCGGGGGTGGGGGCGACGCACCCCAGCGGGACCCGCGCGCGCGGAGCTCGGCGGTGATGAACTCACCGGAAGTCCCCGCGTCTGACGTCACCGCGAGGACGCCCGGGGTGGCGTCACCCCGTGGTGACGTCACCCCGAGGAACCCCCGGAGCCCCTGCCGAGCCCTTTCATCCCAGGCAATCTTTGGCGTTCCGGCTTTCTTTTTTCTTTTTTTTTTTTTTTAAGATTCTATTTATTTACTCATTAGAGACACAGAGAGAGAGGCATAGACCCAGGCAGAGGGAGAAGCAGGCTCCACGCAGGGAGCCCGACGCGGGACTCGATCCCGGGACCCGGGGTCACGCCCTGGGCCGAAGGCGGGCGCCAACCCGCTGAGCACCCCCCTGCCCGCCCGCCCGCCCGCGTTATGTCTTTTGTAGCATCTTCTAACACATCCTGCCCCGGGAACTGTGACCCCCGCCCCCCCCCCCCCAAACCGCTTCCTTTAAAGCGTGTTCTCAAAAACACGACCTACGTTCCCATCTGTTCAATGGGCTCGCGCGCAAGGCAGTTCTGGAATGAACAGACACCAGCGTTTGTGGGAATTTGAAAGTGGTGCTGAGAATTTCCCAGGAAATTGGGAAGT
This sequence comes from Vulpes lagopus, assembly GCF_018345385.1. Taxonomy (NCBI): domain Eukaryota; kingdom Metazoa; phylum Chordata; class Mammalia; order Carnivora; family Canidae; genus Vulpes; species Vulpes lagopus. Next base: position 50,680,714 of record NC_054828.1, read on the forward strand.
TAAATAATTCAAGCTGCTTTGCTTTTTTTTTTTTTGGAAGTAATTAGTGTAAGTCGGGTAGAGGTGGTGATGAAAGTCTTTACTAAACAGACTTCTACCGAAGTTTTCCGCCGGGAGCCTTTTGATGTTTGTACGATGCCATCCATGGATGACAGGTGGTTCCCAAAGCCGCCAGGTTCCAGTTGTAATGAGCGGGACGCCTTGGCTCTGTAGGTTGGCAGGGCTACTTACTGGGTTATCTCAAGACACTTGCTGTTTACGATGTCAGATTTGTGAAGCATCGCAAGGATTCTTAGGTGAAACATTTCAGTCGTTAATATACCTCTGTCTGGGAGGAAATTATATAATTGGGCTAATAAAAAAAAAATGGTCTAAAGGATATCTGACGTTGGGGTATCAGGAAGCAAAGGAACGCTTAACAACGCAACGATTGTTTTTGTTTTTGTTTTTTTAATCTTATTTTATGTAGAAAGATATGAAACCCCAAAGAGAGTGCCGAGAATGGATTTACTGTCCTCTACCTTCAGTTCCCCTAATGATCCAGACGGACAGAATGATATCTTTTGGGATCAGAATTCTCCAATGACGAAACAGTTAGGTAATTTATTCACTAATTAACATTTTTCATCTGGGTAAATATTTGGCAAGGGGGTGAGGATTTGACTCTAGGATTTCAGCAGGGTAATAACAGGACTTTCATACAACAGATGTGTCTTGAGAATCTTGGGCGATGGTTATGATAGGCCTGTGGTATCAGTGCACAGCGGTTCCAAGCCGGTGCCAATTAAAATTGTTTTCTAAGAAGTGACTGCTACTTTTAAAGACTAATCTTTTTGTTTCCCACTTAGAGAAATGTGTTTGTTCTTTAGGTAAAGGAAGAAAAAAACAGATTTACACCGCAGATAGTGATGAGATCTCACATATCGTTAATCGTATTGCTCCTCAGGTAAATATCGCTAGTTCCGTAGCTTGTTCTAAAACTGAAAACTATGCCACTAGGCCCACGTGTAGTTCACTTGGATGAGAAATGTTTCGTCTTTTACGACTCTCTTTTCTGAAAACAGAGCAGCAAAGGTTACTTCTACCCTTTGTACTGCTGGAATGTACGTCTTGAAAAAAGGGACATGATGTATAATTGGCAATATATATTTTCCTAAGCATGTGTCTTTTGTTAATTTTTTTTAGAGTAATGATTTTCGACTAGAAGTTTGTGTTAATTTTGTTCTTAATGTTGTTTGACAATATATGGCATCATTTTTAAAGTTAGTAAAATAATACAGTCAGACATTAAAATTTAAGCTTTTTAAAGTTCTTTGTGATTGGTATTTGCTGTCTATAGCACACTCTTTCCCAATTGAAATTGTTCTTAATACTTGAGAAATGCTCATAAAAGTGGAAAGAACACTGGATCGAAGTTAGTTCTGTCTACTTCCTGTACTGGGTGACCATAAGCAAGTCGCTTAAGCTCTCAGAACTTTAGTTCATTCAGCCATAAACTAGAATTATTACTTGGCTTGCTCTCTCCATTGGACTATTATGAGGATTAAATCAGATAAAAATTCTTGATAAACATAGAGCACTATAAATGTGAGGTTATTTTAAAGTTCATTATGATAGTTAAATTATTTGCTGTCATAGAACATTCTCAAAAGTTCCTTTTTCTTTATTTCAGTTCCTGTACTGCTTGAATGAAATAGGAATATAAATTTAATGCAGCTTCTGTTCTGAACCTCTTTACTGTCCTCTCTTTTTTCTTATTTAACAATATTTAAATTCAGAAAACATCTTATTTTTGCTCATTGTCCTCTCTGTAGGAAATATGGGATTTTTTTCCTTGACATACCCTTGGAGAGTGACTACATAATGTTCACCATAAACAATAGATGGCATTGTCCCAAACTGTGGTTATAAGGAATTACCATCATCCAGGTGGAGGAGACAGGAAATAAAGTCTTTCTTAGTGGCTATAAAATATCCAAAATTACAATTAGCACAGTCAAAACAACTCTGTTGCTACTAGCTCTGCATTCCATGTTTGGCATGTCATAGAAACTCATTTTACATACAGTTCATTAGTTAAATAGCTTTTATGCCATAATACTATTTACTTCATAAGTTAACAATAGATCTTCATTAATTGTGGGTTTCACATGAAAGAAGCATAATAAAATGTGTTTGGACTGGCCAGCTTAAATAGTGATAAAAAGATAGTTGAGTAAATTACTGGACCCTTTACCAAGTGGGCTGGAAATAATAGCTCACATAAAGAAATGGCAACAATATGCAAGTGGTAACTTGTGTATAAGAAAAAAATACAGTGAAATTAGTTGCTTTTAAATGTTACTCTTTTCAACTAAGCACTTTTAAAGCATATAAATCTTTGGTAGTATCGAGGTCTTTTTAAAAGATTGTCATGTTCTCAGAATGACATACTCATGTTTTTTATTTTTAGGTGAGTTAACCCCTTCAAATAGTTATTTAAGTCACCTTGGTATTTACAGAGACGGCTTTTTTTTTTTTTTTTAATGCACTTCTATTTTCACTGGACAGTCATTTCACTTTCTTGAGGGATGCTTTTCATAATAGTTTGAGGATGTGTAGTTTTTCATCATTTTTATACAACTCTACACCAAATACTCTTTAGGATTAAATAATGTATTCAAATGCCTTATATAGCACCTGGATTATAGTTAGAAATCAATAAATTATGCAATTATTATTAGAGATATTTTAAAAATATAACAAATAGTATAAAAACATACAAAGGGCTCTTGTGTATATAAGTCGGACATAAAAAGTTGTCATACTGTTCTCTAAAAATTGAATACATTTAAAAATACTTAATAAATGGACAAAAGGTACATTATTAAGTCATTGAGTATTTTCTCTAAATTCAAGGTTGTTGAAACAAAAGTGAAAATATATATTGAGTCTGAAAGTAAAATGATTGATTTACTGCAGTATTTCGTGGAGCTAAAAATCTAGGTTTAACTGAGGTCTAAGAAAACTGCTTATTGATTGAGGAAGTTAAAGTATCAAATTATAGGGACATTTTCACCTAAATCTAGTAAACAAATATAAACTGATATCTTTTTCATGTCTAGCATTTTGCTAGATGCTGATCATAAGATCAGTCCATGCTTTCAAGTATTCTGTAATGTAGTAATACAATTATTTTTAGCTTATGTGACATTTATGTTCATTCTATGTACTATGTTCATTCTAAGTACAAAAATAGAGTAGAAAATGGCTAACCCATTTGATTTGTTGATTTGCTTTATAACTAATGAGTAAACTCATTTTCTAATTTTTTTGCATGACTGAAAGGAGTAGCAAAAACATTGAGGATTAAAATGGCCCTTTCCTATCCTTTATAGTGGTTAAAGTTCTTTTTCTGCTTTCTCTCCTTATTTTTGTCCTTTATGCCTGCCTTATTCTTAGCATCAGTTTTAACATCGCACTTTAACATCAGTCCTGAGCTTAATTCTGTGTTCTCAACTCAGGTCAACATGGATTGTCCAACTTTAGATAAAGATTATAAGGGGGTAGGGAAGATTTGAAGAACCAGATGATGAGGAAAGAATTCCATATGTATTTCTATCCTTAATAAGTCAGTCGGTTTTCTCTTGGGGAAAAAAAAAAAAAAAACAACTGCTTTTACTGTTGAATATGCATTTGTTAATTAAATATTTAACACTTAATTTTGAAAATAAGGAATCATTGGTTCTGAATGTTTTCATTTCCTGAAACATAAATGGATCACTTCTTAACAGCATGTTACTGCCATCCTTCAACTTCTCATTGTTCTGAAATTTGTATAGTAACTATCACCTTACCAGATTTTATTGCTTTAAGAAAATAATTCAATGTAGTTAGTTTTCTTTTTTCTTTCTTTTTTCTTATTTTCTTTCTGTCTCTCTCTCTCTTTCTTTTTTTGGGGTATGTACATGTTTTGTTTTGTTTTTTTCCCTTCTGCCAAAGGATGAAAAACCATCAACAAACTCCATGCTAGGCGTGTGGATTGGTGAGACTGCTATTCCTTGTACCCCAAGTGTAGCAAAAGGAAAATCAAGAGCAAAAATCAGCTGCACAAAGTAAGTTCAAACTTTTCAGCTTTTCTGACATTCAGTGGAGTAAATATTTTTAATAATCTTTTGTTTTGGTTTTGTATATTTATCAAAATGGCTATAAATTTTTTTTTTAGTTTTGACATGAAAAATTTTAGACTTAGAATAATTGTAAATGTTAAAATTTTGTTTGAGTATATTTATAAAAGGTTAATAATAAATATTTATAGTGACTCTGAGAAGTTTTCATAGTTAAAATTTCTAAAATGTTTTATCAATAGGTTAAAAACACAAAATCGAGAGGAAGAACTTATGAAATTGGCTAAACAATTTGATAAAAATATGGAAGAACTAGATGTGATTCAAGAGCAAAACAAGAGAAATCATGATTTTATCCAGACAATTTCAGAAGCAGAGACTTTAAGCAATTATATAGATAATGTACAGATGCAGTTATTACACGATATAGTTCCTGAAATAGATAATGCCATAATAAAGAAACCAGGAAAAGAAAACACCCAAATGTCTGTGGTAAATGATCAAAATAGCAGTCAAAAACCATTTGATCAAAATGCTGAAGCAGCTTTTAATGCCATTTTTGATGGCTCTACTCAGAAATGTAGTGGACAGTTCAGCCAAGATCTGTCCGATGCTTTTTTGAACACGAATAATACTACCTTTGGAAAGAAAAGTGCTTTGAAAGAGGAGAAAATCATTACTAATGAAACTCTGGTCACTGAAAAACTGACAGATAAAACCCCAGGATCACTTTTTTGTCAAGAAGACGCTCCTGGAATGACAAAATCATGTGTGACTTCTTATACTGAGAAGCCAGAAGCTTTTAATAAACACCTTGATGCATTTACTACCAGTGATTTTGAGGATGATTGGGAAAACTTACTAAGTAATGAACCTTTTGTTACACAAAATGGCAAAATGTGTGAACTTTTCCCTGCTCCTAAAACAGCTGAAAATCCTGAACAAAAGGGAATTTATAATTTTAACACCAAAAATGATAAAAATAAGTCAAGAATGAATATAAGTCTAGGTGCCAGGTTAGGGGATTCAAAAATTTTACAAGATCTCCCTTCAAAGACACATAATGAAGAATCCATAGATTCTGGAAAAGACAGGTTTTCACTGGATCTAAATGATAAACCAAACAAATTATCATCCACTGGAAATAAAATGAAATTTGAGAAATCTTTCAATAAAATTGAGAAATCTTTCAATAAAACTGTTGTTCAAGACAAAATTCAAGACTGTGCAGTTGCATCTAATCTGACAAAAGTAAAAGAAGATACACACACTAAATTTACTTCTAATGTAAATATTTCTGAAAAGTCCACTTTGAACACAGGATATTCTAAGTCCGTTTACAATCAGTCTTGTAAAGCACCTGCTAATATAGATCCTTTTGGCTCTGCAGCTTTGGACAACGAAACCAGTGTTTATAATCCAAATCAGACTAATGCATCAAAGTTAGGTTCTTTCTTTGATGACTGGAATGATCCGTCATTTGCCAATGAAATTGTTAAAGCCTGTCATCAACTAGAGAATACCTGGGAAGCAGATGATGTAGATGATGATTTATTATACCAAGCATGTGATGATATTGAAAGACTAACTCAGCAACAAGATATTAGAAAAGGCAGCAAGGTATCAGAAAGTAAACTTGAGATCAATTATAGTTCCAGACACGGAGCCAAAAACATGTTTACTACATCTAAACAAGAAAGTCAGTTGGTGCAATCAAAGCATTTGAATCCGAGCAGCATTTCAGGGCACACCTCTTTCACAAATAGCTCACAATTAAATAAACCAGTGAAGATGGAAAAAGAAATTTGTGGAAATTCTCCAAGCTTTTTAGGTGCCACAACTAATTTGACAATATACTCTCAGAACTCAAATTGTCAGGTCAATAATCTACATTATCCCCGGAACAACAGTGATGTTCCAATACAAGTGAATAGTACCGAATCGCTTCTTACCGGAAGTTCAAGTTTGAATGTGAATTCAAATCCTCGGAATACAGAAACTACTACTTACAAAAAAAAATTAAGTAATCAGCATCTATCCCATAGGAGCACAACAGATGGAGCTCAGAGTGACCTTAACAGACGAGTTAGATTTCCTAAGTATACATTTATAAAGATAAAAAATTCTCACATTCTTTCCCAGTTTAATCAAAATTGTATGCCAGGAAATATTTCTGATACCAAAATTACACAGAGTTTAGAGAAAAATAAGACTCCTATCAACCCGTTTTGTGGGAAGACTAATCAACAGCAGTCTGTGGTGAAGCATTCTGAATCTTTGAAACAGCCTTCAAAAGGTATGTATAAAATAGTTTTCCTTGGAAGTTATCCCCTGGGAAAGTAGCTAAACCAGTTATTTGTTCTATTGAATTTGTGTAATATCTAAAATGCAAAAAACTGTGATGTTTACCAGAATTCTTAAAATACAAAGGGTGGGTGAATTATGTTTTCAAAAGACTGCATCAGATTCTTTCCCAGCTTTTAATACGGCAACTAGCATATAGTAGGTAATAAATATTTGGTGAGTATTTTCTGAATTATTTCCTAGAAAATTGTACTTTTAGATATATTGCTCTAAGACTGTGTTTACTGAATACTGTTTTAAAACTTGAATAATCAAAAAATAAATAAATAAAACTTGAATAATCTTATTCCTGTGTTTAACAGGACATTGAGGTGAATATTTGAAAATTCAGAGCATTCTAATTAAACACATTTGCTACATAATATGTGATATAAAACTCTGTTAGTTGTGATAGTTAGAATTGTAATTTACTTACTCAGTACAACCTGTCATCTTTGGTTCTTCTGATTCCTTTCCCACAATTTTATCAAGTTCCTTTGTTTCGGCCTCAAAAAAAAAAAAAAAATACATCTCAAAACTGTCCTTTTTTCTCACTCTTAACTGCTAACCAGCCTTGTGCCAGCCAATATTTTTTGACAAGATTGTAGTTCTTTTATCCGTCCTTTTTCAATTCTAGTCTCCAAACAGTAGAATAATCTTTTAAAAACAAATAGGCAAAGATGGCATTCCTGTGCTTAACCACAACCTTCATTGTTGGCCCATCATTTTTCAAATAAAATTCCAATTTACCCTCATCTACAAGGCCCTGGATTATCACTTCCTATCCTGCCTTTCTTCTTTTTTCTGTCACCTGGTAAGCTTCAACTACACCAGCTGTCTTTCAGTTCCTTAAACAGAATAGTTTCCTAGTTCAGTAGTTCTGACCATGTTATTCTCTGCCCTGCCCCCCCCATTCCATCTTTTGCTTTTTTATCCTCAGGTCTGTTTAAGTATGACCTCCTCACAGAGACCCTTCCCTGCAGTCTATAAACATAAGTCTTTTCTTTGTTATTTTCCATCATCTCTTCCTATTTCCTTCATTTCTTTCATCACAATTTGCAAGTAAGTACTGATTATTGTCTGTCCTGTGTGTAAATACCTAGGCCTACCACAGCATCTGCCACTTAGAGGATGTTTAGTAAGTATTTTAATAAATATCATACGATATGAAGAATCTGTTATTCACTGATACTGTGATGTTTTTAAAAGGGACTGTGTCTGGCATAACTACTTGTACATCTTAATGTCCAGCTCTTTCTCACAGCCTCATGTTTTTACAGATGCCTTTTCCTTCCTTCGCTACGAGGATAGTGCCCCAACATGCATACCCCAGATCTGATTGCCCATTTTCCATTTGTCCTTAAAACACAGTATGTTTCTATCCACGTAGATAATTTAGGTTCACACTCTCTGGGTTTTTCCAATACCCAGTGTTAACTTCTGTTAAGCATTTACTGTGCTAGCTTGTAATTATTGATTTTCTTCTTCAGTCTTCCTCACTTGGGGCTAACATTAGGATTCTTATCTATTATGTAGATCAATGCTAATAAGGTGAGGGAGTTTTTAACTTCTTTTAACATTAGATCATTGTTTTCTGTTTAGATTCTAGGTGATGCTTTTTTTGGCATTACTACTACAACTTTCCTATTAAATGATCCCACCCTTTATGTAGTTTTTTTTTTTTTTAACTTGTAATAGTAATATGCTGGTTGTTTAAAAAGGAAGAAAACAAGATTAATTTTTAAGTAAAAAAAAATACATTTTCTACTTTCTATTTTCTCGCAGCCATACCTCAGGGAAATCACAGTTCACAGTTTGGAATACATCATGTAGAATTTTCTGTGCAAATAAAAACATGTGTGCTTGTTTGTGCTTGTTTACACCTGGGTGCATACACATTTATGTAATAAGATGGAATCATGTACTGTGTACCTACTGTTTGGCACCTTGATCTTGCCTTCATTTAATACAGCTATCTTTTCCTGTTACAGTTTTGTTTCAGTCCTTTTAATGACTACATAGTATGTCGTTATACCGATATACCGTGATTTATTTAACTGTTTCTCTCTTGATGGAAAGTCCAGTTTGGTTGCATTTTTTGCATTATAAACAATCCTCCCGTGAATATACTTCTATGTAAATTTCTCCATGCTCGTGTGATTTTATCTGTTAATTATTGAAAAATTAATGTAAGAATGGTTTGAATTTGATGGATGCCATCAAATCTTCCCAAAAGGTATATCAATTTACATTCTTATCAACATTGAAAATGAATATTTCTCTACATTATAGCCTAGATCTTTTCAAACTCTAAAAATTGTAGTCAACCCATAATAATTTTAAATACTTAAATTTATATTTAAATAAGTAAAAATAATTGGACCTACTCTCAACATGAATTTATTTTCATATAACTATGTTAAAGACTATAATACTGTTAAAGACTATAATACTCTGGAATATTTGAGTTTTCCCAAAACTACTATCTACCATCCTGTCTGCATTTTTTTATGGGTGGATAATCTTTCAGTTTATCTTATCAATTTTTTTAAGTTTACTGATAGTACATAGGTAATCTCCTATTTAACATTAACTTTCTTGATATTTTCTATGGTTTCTAATTTGTACTTTGTTATGTAGATGTAACAAGCTGCTCTCCTGAGAATATCTCTGACCTAAAAGTCCAATTAACTAATTAACTCATTGCTTTAAGGCAGGGTTTGGCAAACCATGGCCTATCCAGATCCAGCCCATAGCCTGTTTTTATACAGCCAGCATGCTAAGGTGGTTTTCACATTTTAAATATTTGAAAAAATTAGGAAAAGAGTATTATTTCATGACTTCTGAAAATTACATGGAATTCAGATTTCATTGTCATAAAGGTTTATTTGAAAACCGTCACGTCATTTGTATTGTCTGTGGCTGGCTGTTTTCATGCTACTGTAACAGCTGAACAGTTGCAACAAGAAACCATATGACTTTCAAAGGTTAATATATTTACTTTCTGGCCCTTTACAAAAAAAATTTTTTTCTGACTTCTGCTTTAGGATAAAGATTAAGAAGAGCCGCTGTTTCTTTGTACATTTGCAATAGTTCGAGACTTCGCCTTGTATTTTTTATTGAAGATTGAGTTAAAGAAAAGGCTGCTGGGGAAAATGGGTGATTCTCTAAATCAGATTTTCATGGTGTGACTTTATTTACATCATTTTAAATTATTTTCCAAGAATATCACCAAGCCAATTAGTTTTAGGGAGCTATGTTCTTATCTTCTATCATGGATTATTAACTTGTTTTCCTTCCAAACTTATGGTCATTTGAATGCAACTGTGTATGTGTATATTCTGAGTTTATATGTCTCAGCCTCAAGACTAAAATATTAGACAATTAGTCAAGCTAATTATAGAGTATCTTGTAGCATCTTTCTGTAAGGAAAAATAGCTACAAATCTGTGAGATAATTAGTTTAGGAAATAAGGCATCAGAGTAATCTGGGGAGTTTATCTGAAATATTTATCTTTTACCCTGAACACCCTCTCCCATTTCCAATTATACCAAGAAAGGAAGGGGAGGCAGATAATTTATTTTGGACAAATAATCTCCCTTAGTTTAACAAGAGATATATAACAAAGTCTGAACCTTTGTCTAGATTTTAGTGTAAATATTTCTCTGCCAACAATACTACAGATTCTTATTCTTTGAGAGGCTGATTTTACAGCAACATTTTTTCCAATACAAGGTCATGTGAATATGAGTTAGAGTGATGGCCTTAATTTTAAAACATCCTTTAAGTGAGAAAACACGTTTGCTAATTTTAAAGTTTGATTCTTATTAGCATTGTATAGATAATCTAATATTTTAGCTCAAAGTGACTAAACTGTGGAATTAAATTCATTTTATTAGAACTCAGTATTTTGGCAGGGATAGAATTGGATGTGTTATTAAAATCAAACTTAATTAGTTTCATTCATTTAAAACACATTGTGTATAGTATATTTACCTGAAGTATACACTAAAATATGCTGCATAGAATATGTCAGAATGCTTCACATTTCTATAAGCTAAAAAGACATTCAAATTGAAGATTTTATTCAGATATTCTGCTTTTTGAAATAAGTTTCTAATATTTATATAAAATGTATCTTCCAAATAAAAATATCTGAAGTGAATTATATGGTTATAGACATGATGGATTTCACTCTAAAACATTTTTCCTGAATGGCTAAAATGAAAATCTTGGAGCTCTTTAAAGGAAAAAATGTTAGTTGAATATTAGTATAGTTTATCTTATAGTAAAAATAAACTCGTTGAGGTATTGGTATCTAATTCATAAGCTTTTGACTGCTTTTCTATTAAACTTTATATAACATTTTAAATCCCAGTTTGTTGATTATGTAAGTTAGATGTCCTTATTCACAAGAATTATGTGTTAGGAAGTTAAAAATGTACAGTTTTAATCAAATGAATTTTATCACATTATGAAAAGGTGTATAAAATAGGGACGGATTGATCAGTGCTTGATTGTTCTTTTGGCCTAGGGCACTGTATCTGTACAAGAGACCTCATATTTAGTAGTTTATGTGATTTAATAGTTAATACCAATGTAGCAAATCTGGGTAACAAAGTAAAAAACTCATATTCAAGATGACTTTTGTAGTCTAAAAAGAATAATATCTATATTTTGTTTAATTTTTAGAGGAAGAAGAGAAAAATAAAAAGTATTCTCCTGAAGAAATTCAAAGAAAAAGACAAGAAGCCCTGGTTCGAAGGATGGCCAAAGCACAGGCATCATCAGTAAAAGCAGCTCCCACTTAACTTGATTTCTTCTATGAAATATTAGTTGGAAGACTTCACAAAGACAGTTAATAGCTATCTATGATAGGAAATATTTTTTTTTTGTTTCTCTATGAGAAATTTAATGCTGACTTCTAAAGCATGGACTTCTTTTTATTTGTAATGGACTTCTATTTTATTTAATAAATCAATGTTTGCAATGGTCAATGAAACCTTGCCTTGGAGAGGTATGTGAAAGTAATTGCATATAAGTTTTGGAAATTCAGGAAAGTTAGCAATTACGTTGCAGAATTATACAGAGCAAAGTAGATATATTTTTAAGTATTGTGGGTCATCCAAAAATAGGTAATCTTCTAATTTTTTTATTATAGTAACTTCTTAACACAAAGCTTCAACTCACTAAGTAAATAAGACTATTTTTTTATAGTTTTACTTTAACTGTTTCTAAGTTTATACATTTCTGAATTCTAAAAATACTTCCCTATTCTTAGGAACATGTTTGGTGGGAAATAAAGGACTTCAATTTATTTATAAGGAAATTACTATTTTCAATTCCTAATCTGAAGTAGATTTTAATTATAGTTTTCTAAAACACGCATTTTGGAAATTCTCCACTGTTTTTAGGGAAAATGCTGATGTAAGAAGTTTAGAAAAAGGGAAGTAGACCGGCTCTATAAGTAATATAATATTATTAACATTGAGAACTGTCAGAACCTTTTTAAGGTGTCATCTGTTCCAGCTTCTTTACTGTATGGGTAAGAAATGAATACTGTTATTCTGAAGTCACAAGGCAAGTTAAAGCTGTGCTGGGATTAGAATGATTGCTTTCATTCTAATGAACCTCTAGACAATTATACCATTTTCTTCAGAGTATTAATTAGTATATAAAATAGCTTGTTTTTAGAAGCATTAATTATTTCATAGTATAAAACTAAAAATAGTAACTCAAAGTACATTAAGGACTGTCTAATAATAAACAATGCTCATTGTTTCTTTTTTTTTTTTTTCATTGTTTCTTGTATTAAAGAATTCATCATTCCAGGATATAAAAATGAGTCATTCTCTTTTTAGTTTTCCTGTAACTATTTAATTTTTCCTTAATTAATTTTCTGACTTTACTAATTTATCTCTATTGCTCTATTTTTTCTTTTTTATTTAGAAATAACTAAGCCAGAAAATCTAAGTAGAGGTCATAAGTACAGTAAGGTTGCTCTGTTTATCCTAAATCATTTTAGGAGACCTGATGGAAGTCATAGATGTGAAATACCTATTAGTGCATTCACCCCTATTCAGGTGTCTTAGAGCAATGATAATACCAAAATAATTAAATGTATTTTAAGATATGACTATATAGAGCTATATCACTCTGAAAATTGTGTTTCCATGTATTTAGTGGAGTAACACTGTAACACCTTTTTCCTTTAGCTTTTATTAGTAACAGTCAGGATTTGTGGCCCTTCAGTGAACACAGATGGCTGTGTAGATAGTTCCTCTAGGTTGGCTCTTTCCAATCTCTAGGAAATGTGTCCACACAGAAGAAGGCACAGTTGGTAGTCCTGGCAGCTCTTTTCCAGCTCAAGCTTGGCTGCTGTTTATGCATCTCAGGCTGGTCATGGAAGAACTTGACATTAATAATGCCATGATTACAGGAAAGTCTACTGCAGAGACTTTGCTTATTACACACACACACAGTCAGTCAGTCGTATGCAGACATGGACCATACCTTGGGTACAGTGTTTATATCATACTCTATTATCACTAACTTTTACATTCCTGAGAACAGAGGCACCTTACTCATCTCTATCTACTCAATACTGATATCCAGTGGTTACTTAAGTATTTTATGAATTTGGATAAATTCTGATGGCAGAGTTCTGGCTCCCCCAACTCAAAGCAATTTGATTCTGATTCCCTGAGCTATTCAGGATTAGAAGATGTTTGAGGATCAATTTAAATGTGGCCTAACTGATTAGTGTAAGTGATAATTTATCTAAAGTCTAACCATGATCTTCAGTTCTTCCCAGTGATGATCAGAATCACTCATGGGACTCAAAAACAAAACAATAAACTTGTGTTGTTGTACCTTCTTTAGATTTTATAGATAAATACATCTAGGTGTCGATTTCAGATATGTATGCTTTTAAAGTTCATTGGCTAATAGCCAACAAGATTGAAAAGAAACTGTAATTGCTAAACTTATATAAGTTGCTAAATGTTTTCTTTACCATGCATGATTTTAAGAAATTCCCGTAACTAATTTTCTTCTCAAAACAACTATGTAAATAAGACTTCTTACCACCTTTTTACAAAAAAAGAAGCTGAAGTAAGCATTATTAAGTGATGTTCTCAAGGTCACACAGTTAGAAAGTAGTTGGAGCTAGAGTTCGAACCCAAGCAGTATAATTTCAAATACCATGATCTTAATTGTTGGCCATACTGTCATTCTTGGAAACTATTCATAAGAACCATTTGTCTATGGAAATTGTATGTACAGGAAAGAACGGTAACGTTTTGGGCAAGCGTGCCAGAAGACTCACTAGAATTCCATAGCTTGACTGTACAGCTCAGGAGAATTATTTTCCAGTCACAGTTGCTGTATACAGATGACTCCTACTTTCTGTGTACATGAGCGGGTCGGTATGTACTGATTAGGTGAATCCACAGAGAGATCACCTTTTTCATTCAACCACTAGCGTAGAGAAATACATAAAATATATAGCCATTTAAAATGTCTTCATTTTACTTCACTATTTTAGTAACTTCCGGGTGTTCTGGTTTTAAATCTATTAGGGAACGCTTAATTGCCTAGGCTAAGATGAAATGGCATACCTCAAGCTGCTAGTAAAACTCTGATCCAAGTAATAAAATTAATGTTTCTGGTTAGATTCACACTATATGGAAGACTGATATTCTACATTTAATTTGTTACAATATGTTATTGTTAAGTCCAAGCTCACACAGATTGTAGTTGGGAAAAGGAAAAGTATTTTAATAGTGTTTTCAGATAATTATATTCTCTGATACTACACAAAAATTCAAGAAGTGGTAGTTTCTTAAAAGGCAGCTCTAACTTCTGTTTTGAGCTAAGATGGAATCATAAGGAGTGCGTATACTCTTCTTGCTTAAAGAATCAAAGAACAAACTACATGGAAAAGTAGATTTCAAAACAACCCGAGAATGAGAAAAACAGATGGAGCCCTATGATTTTCCCAGCTTCCTGCCTTGAGGGAGTTTCCAGACCATGATGAAAGGCAGCAGAATTGAGGAAGAACCTAGTAGAGACTGTGAGTGAGAAAATGAAGCTGAAGAGTCTAGGGAGACAGTTAGCCAGAGTTCACAGCACAGATTACCTATGAGAAGACTGAATCAGAGATCTGCAGATGATCCCCCTTGAGAATTAAAGTCAGTGCTGATTAGCACTTATGGAGGCTGGAGAAAGAGACATCGGAAAGGATGAGGGAACATTGAGTGGTGCTCACAAGGGGTCTAGTAATAATGCCAGTTCTCACCAACCAAGGTCACTGGGTAGTAATTTGTCTGAGTGGTAGGGAACAATTTGCCCTAGGTCACACTGCCCTGGGCCCACCCCCAACAAATCATAAACGCAAGGTCACAAAGGACCAAACCATTCCCACATAACTGCGTCCTAGGGCAAAGTATAAAAATATTTAAAGAAAAAAATGCCTAGCAGTTGTGAGCTAAAATTAACAATGACTGTCTAATTAAAAATCACTAGGCATGCAAAGAAGCAAAAGCACAACCCATAATGAGAATCAATTGAAGCGAACCTGGATCTGATGTAGATGTTAAAATTAACAGATAAGGATGTTAAAACAGCCACAGGTATTACATGTGTTCAAAAAGTTAAGTAGAAACATGGAGGATATTAAGACAATTCAGACTTTTAGAGATGAAAGCTACAATATCTGAGATGAAAACACTAAGTAGGATTAATGGCAATTTATTGCAGAAGATTAGTAATAAGCTTGACATATCAATAGGAATTACTCAAAATGAAAAAAAAGTTAATGAACTATGAGTTGTAGAACAACTTCAAGTAGCGTAGTGTATGGTTAATTAGAGTGAAGGAGGAAGTGGGAGGAGAATATACAAGATGTTTGAATAAAATAATCTAACAATTTTCAGATTTTATGGAAAGTATTAATCTGCAAATCCAAGAAATTCAATGAACTTGAAGCACAAGGAATATTAAACTACAAAGCCACATCATAACCTGTATAAAATAAAAGCAATAAAGATAAAAACAAAGGAACAAAAATGAATATAACCTAAGAATTTTCATCAGGAAATCTGAGAAGACAATGGAGAAATATCTTTAAAGCACTGAAAGGAAAAACCTGCCTACCTAGAATTCTATACCCAGCAAAATGTCCTTCAAAGGCAAAAATGAGATAAAGATTTCTTTAGATATATAGATTTATACGATTTGAAAGAATTACTGTCATGAGAAGAAATATTAAAGGATGTCTTTTTTAAAGATTTTATTTATTCATTAGAGATACAGAGAGAGAAGCAGAGGCACAGACAGAGGGAGAAGCAGGCTCCTCACAGGGAGCCTGATGTGGGACTTGATCCCCGGACCCAGGATCATGCCCTGAGCCGAAGGCAGATGTTCAACCACTGAGCCACCCAGGAGTCTCTAAAGGATGTCTTTTATTCAAGCTGACAGAAAATGATATTAGATGAGAATGTGGGTTTACATGAGGGAATGATGAACACTAGAAATGATTAACATATAGGGTGATATGTAAGATTTTTTAAAATTATTTAAATGTTTTACAAGATAATTGCTCATACAAAAATAACGTGCAGTTTAGAACACAAAAGTTAAATATATGACAATAGCATAAAGTCTAGTAGGCAAAAAAAAAAAAAAAGTCTTAGCACATTTTGACATGCATGGGTTTCAGTTAGGTAACACCAGTCCCCCAACAATATAGTTCAAATTCCTGTTAACACAGTATATTAACTGTGAGTACTTGCATAAAGTACAAACTTTATAGCTAACTCAGTCCACCAATCACAACCCAAATAACAGATGTAGATTCAGACGCATGACCAATCATTGTCACAACTGCCCAGTTGACATCATTCCCAGATCAGAGCTAAGGATTTGGGAGTCCAGTTTTTTATCCTGAGCTACAGCCAGTTTTAAGATCAGTTCTGGCTGACTCCATATCTCACGATCTTTCTGCAATAATAATTATGTTCTACTCTAGATATTGGATAGTAACTATTATTCTCGTGGAACCCAACACAGGGCTTGAACTCACCACCCTGATAATGAGACCTAAGCCAAGACCAAGAGTCAGGTGCTTTAACCGACAGCCACCCAGGCACCCCACCATTATTTTAAAATTTACCCATTCTTTTGCTGGTTTATGGTGTTTTATAGGGCTTCTTGGTTTTGTTTCCTTCTGTTTTTAATACAATTGGACTTACACTAAATGAAAGAAAATTTTAAATGTTTAATAGAAAACATTCCCTTCTTTCGTATGAAGGATTTAGTAGTATATTCTAAATGCAAATACAGACAACGTCGTTTAAGTGCTGAAGATCTCCTGTTCCATTTATAACTCCTAGTCTGTGAGTACTCTGTAAGGCAGAATGAAACAGATGGAGAAAACTCCTTGACACTATTTAGTAACCTCAGATTTCTTTATGGTTTAGTGCAGTTTCAGCTGTGCATCTCCCAAAAGACATGCGAGAAATAGAAAAGGCTAAGGGAGGAACAATGAAAATGAGCTTTAAAATAAGGGGTATTTTCACATGACCACATTTAAGAATATTTTAAAATAAAATTTAGTCTTAAAAACAACTAATTACTTGCCTGACTGCCTAGCATTGTAACTGTTCGATTTTTTTAAAGCAGTATTTAAAATAATTGCCAAGAAAAAGAAATGAAGCAGCTAATAAAATAGGTGAAATATTTGAGTAAAGTATATTACATATAGATAAAAAATATACATTTGAAATGTGCATTTTATAGCTGTAAGATATGAAACAAGCACATCATTATCTTTACATCCTGGTACACCAGAAGGAAAATTTAAGCCACAGGGACAACAGTGCTTTAAGCCCTTGGAAAATTAATACCCCAAATTTCTAAGCTATAATTATTGCCAAAGCTATTGAAATAGCATTTCCAGGACTTGGCAATGGTGTACTTAGAATCACAGTTCCGAGCTCTCTCTACGTTTTCAGCATATATGGGTATGTCCTTCACTAATAAACTTGTTCAAGTAACTCATCGATACCCTTTACTTAATAAATTATACCTCTACCAATGCACTTTTTGTGATGTTCAAAGTGTTAGTAGTGGTTCAAGAGAAAAGACATCTTTGAGGGGCAGAGTTGAAGAAATATAGCTTACTTTCGTTTATAACAAAATGTTTGAAAAAAAATGTAGAGAAAAAAATTACCAGGTAGAGGTACTCAACTAGCGATTTGAATACTTCTACGTATGCTTGAATCAAAAATAAACATAAGATATTAATTGATTTTTTTTAATGTCTCAAGATTTGTTTTTGTCAGTTGTCACCTATACATGAAACAATATCTGATTCATTATTGTTTCTGTTTCCATTACAGAGCTTCTCTGTTTTCTTAGTCATACCCTCAGTATGTTCCTGCCCTAGAATTCTAATATGCAAAAAGGAATTGTATTTATTATTCACTTAATTAGTGCTTTCATTTGTACCTCACATTTCAGGGTCATTTCAAAAAACAACTAATTGCTAATACTTATTGGGCACCAACATCAGAGCTTAATATGCATTATTTCATTTAATTCAACACTCCTATGAAGGGGATATTGCTTCATTTTGTAGATAAGGGAATACATAAATATAAGAAAACATAAAGTGGCTATGTTGTTCAAGACCACATAGCTAATAAGTGGGGGAGCCAGAATTCAAACCAGTCTGGCACAAAGTTCACTCTCTTACTCAGTACTCTATTGTTTATCATAAAAAATGTGAAATCAACATGGTATTTATGAGGAAATTGAAACACAAGTGAGGTTAAGAGACTCCGTTAAGGCTATATTCATGGCTAGAACCAGTACTAGAACACAGATCTTCCCAACCTCGTCCTACTTAATTTTGCACTAGATGATGCTGTAGGGCTGACCCTATTTTCTGTTTAGAGTAAGGAAATATAGAAAATTGTTTATACATCTTATAAGGTTCTCGAACTTTCACTGCTTAAAGGGTCTATTTTTAAATATATTTGATTAAAATATACAATAAATGTAAGCAATTTGGCTATATTCAAAAGGCTGGAATATAAATTCTATGTTCCAAAACACTAAAATAAAAATAACTTTGATGAGTTTCTTTTTTACTTTTGTATATTTTAGTAAATTGTTACTTTTAAGTAAGCCCATTAAACTTTTCCTCAGTTTTCTGTAACAATTCTATTGACACAACTTATTTTACAAAATTTCCTAAACTTTTTTTTTAAGGTTTTATTTATTCTGTCATGAATAGAGAGGCAGAGACACAGGCAGAGGGAGAAGCAGGCTTCCTGCAGGAAGCCTGATGTAAGACTCGATCCCAGGACCCTGGAATCACGCCCTGAGCCAAAGGCAGATGCTCAACCATTGAGCCACCCAGATGCCCTGAAATTTCCTAAACTTTTCTAAGGTTGTACATAACTACGTAATAGAAACTTGGGGGGGGGGGAGGGAACTCAAGACAAAGTTTTCAAATATTTTTTTCAGAATTAGTTATTTCTTTTAAATCAGTAACATTAAGAATGAACTTTGCATGGTCAAAAACTGTGGGGTGTTTTGGCTTTGGTCTTAAGCAGTTTGACTAAGTTGTCTCTAGGCTTGGTTTTCTTTACACTTGTTTCAGATCACTGAAATGCCTGGATTATAAATTTTTGACTTTCACTAAATTTGGAAAGTTTTTGGTCATTATTTCTTCAGATTTTCTTCTGCCTCATTCTCTTTTTCTCCTTCTGGAATTCTAATTACCCTTTTGGGGTTTTTTTGGTTTTTTTTTAATATTTTATTTATTTATTCATGAGAGACACACAGAGAGGGCAAAGACACAGGCAGAGGGAGAAGCAGGCTCCCCATGGGGAGCCCGATGTGGGACTCAATCCTGGGACCCCGGGATCACAACCTGAGCCCAAGGCAGATGCTCAACCACTGAGCCACCCAGGCATCCCTAATTACCCTTTTGATACTATACTACAAGTACCCAAGGCTCTTAATACTTTATTTCTACCTTTTTTCTCCTCTCTCTTTAACTGAGTTCTTCCACTGTCATCTTTATGTAACCCATTATATGAATTTCTAAAATTTCAGATATTGCATTTTTTAGTTCTCCCGTTTCCATTTGGTTCTTTTTTTGTAGTTCCTCTGCTAATTTTCATATTTTATTCATTACAGGCATAGTTTCATTAGTATTATTGAGCATAGTTTTAGTAAATGCTTTAAAATCTTTGATTATTCTAACATAGTGATCATCTTACAATTGGTCTCTGCTGATTATCTCTTCCCTAGAGAATGGATCACATTTCTTGGATCTTCATGTATCAAATGGTTTTGGGTTGTATACTGCTCATTATATTGTGCAGTATACACGATTATGTTGTAGAGACTCTGAATTTGGTTATATTCCTCTGATGAACCTCCATGTTTTTGCTTTAGCAAGTGGTTAGTTTGGTTAAGTTTAAACAGAACCTTCTGCCTTGCCTATGGTGAATAGCAACTCAGATCTCAATTCACACTCCCTTCAATCAGCTCAGCACATGTGTGGTTCTAGGGTTAACCAGAAATTTTGGCAGACTGCTTCTCCCCCAATTTTTGGATTTGCCTTATTTGACTCTCTTCTTTCTGTTTTCTCTCTTATACACACAACTCTGCTTGTCATGGCTCCTTCTTTTAGTTCCTCTGGACAAAAAGCAGACTTTCTCTCAGTATTTTAGCCACATTGCACTATTTCTCCCAACTTTTAGTTTTCCTTTAAAATATGTCTGCTTTTGTCAATTCTTTAGAGCACTTATGTTGCTGAACTTTTCATTCTGTTCAGAATGTTTAGTTTTTACCTATAGGGTGAAGGGAGAGGGACTGTTAGGAGTTTTTTGTATATTGGAGGAAGAACTGTCAATTTTAGATACTTGAAATAGAAAAGAAGTAGTATACAGATTTTTTTCATAAGTTCCCACTCTATGTAAAAATAATACATGGATTGTCATATTTCACAAGGCCCAAAATAACACAAAACATTTAGATATAGAAATCTATATTTTAACTTCTGAACTAGCTAGAAATGTAACGTTCTACTACTGGTTTTGTCATTAATTGTCAACTAAATTTCTCTAGACATCTGGGTACTCAATATGAAAATGAAGGGATTAAATGAGATACCTAAGATCCTCTCAAGGTTCTATATTTCTTTTTTTTTTTTTTTTTTTTTTTAATTTTTATTTATTTATGATAGTCACAGAGAGAGAGAGAGAGAGGCAGAGAGACACAGGCAGAGGGAGAAGCAGGCTCCATGCACCGGGAGCCCGACGTGGGATTCGATCCCGGGTCTCCAGGATCGCGCCCTGGGCCAAAGGCAGGCGCCAAACCGCTGCGCCACCCAGGGATCCCCTTAGGTTCTATATTTCTAAAGAGAATAGGTTTGAGTAAATTTTATGTTTGTGTACTATTATTGTTAATATATTTTAAGAATCATAATCCTTCAATTTAATAGTAAAATTTTAATCAGGAGGTTTCAATTATATAACTTCATATAATAGATGGTTCCTGGAAAGATTATATATAAATTAGTATTACATAATATTTATAGTACATAATAGATGACTATCACTTATAGGAATTGTGGGATTCTTTAATGAAGATCCTTTTTGTCAAACTAACCCCTTCCTAATTTAACTTTTGTGTAGATGTGTATTTACAAACACACACATAAAGACACACACAAAGCTGATTATAGATCTATTCTTTGTGTTAGAAGTATTAGAAATAATCACACAATTTATTGCCATTATTTGAGATACCATAACCTATAAGCTTCATTGTATAGGTATATATGTATATATATATATGAAATTGAAGTCCTGGAAATTTAAGCCAATTTAAAAAGAGGTTTGTTTCCCAAATAAAATTATCTAAACCCATTAATATTAGCACATTCATTATTCAGTTTTCCACTAAATTTTGTAAAATATGGGCAAAATATAATTCAAATAACTACACAAACACCATTTCATAAGAATGGTTATGCTAAGAGCGCCTGGGTGGCTCAGTTAAGCACTGGACTCCTGATTTCAGCTCAGGTCATGATCTCAGGGTTGTGAGACTGAGCCCTGAGATGGGCTCCACGCTGGGCACGGAGCTTGCTTAAGATTCTCTCTCCCTCGCCTTCTTCCCCTCCCCACTCCATTAAAAAAAAAAAAAAAAAGGGAAAGAATGGTAATGCTCACAGGAGGTCCATAAGTATAATTTTAGTAAGTGTGGTAGACAAAACAAGGTATAAAGACTGTTGATGTGTGGTATTTAATATTTTAGGTTTAAAGCTGGATCCTGCAAATAGGTTTGTTTCCAAAACAGTTGAAAATAGTTTGATGAAATTAAATAGTGCACCCCATTATTTAAGTTATTTTTGTTATAATCCATGAATGTTGTCTTGGGGTTACTCTATCACTCTACATTTACCTCTGTATCCCTACTGTGTCCCTGTGGGTCCCTCTCTGTTGGCTTTATCCTTTGCCAAGCTCTCCCCATAGTGAGAAAAATGAATCTTAACATTCCTTTTACATGCTTTTCCTCAACTTATACAAGGAGATAGGCCACCCCCATCTCCCAGTTTCCATCTCAATCACCAAACAAGAGCTCTAATTATCCTTGCTTGGATACATGCAAACTTTGGGGCACAGAAGTGGCCCCTTAATTGACAATCATACCAGAATCACCTGACATGCAAGACAGGAAGTTTCCAAAAGGAAGAAATGTGGGGAAGACAAAAAAAGTAACATTTTTATTTTCTTGAGTTGGCCCTTCCCCCCTCAAAAAACTGTCCTATCATTCATTACTCTAGACTTACTGTCCTTTGTTTTCTGAGATAGGAAGAAATGATACCAGGCACCTATATGATGTCACAAACACAGTTGCCTCTTTTTAAAATGTTGGATGTAGTCTCTAATATTTAAGAGAAGACAGAAGACTGCTGATGAAAGGTGTGGATTACCTTAGGAAAGTATTATTGAAATCTCACATAACTCATAGTTTAGCTTCCAAGTTGGATATAGTCGACATCAAAGAGAACCAAATACTTTAAGTACGTTATGGGATAAAACATAGAAATAGTTCTATGTGCCTGGAAAACGTTCTAAAATTGATGAAGTAAGCTTTAAAATATCAATAAACAGACGAATCAAATGGTGTCATGTGACAGCCAGAAAATACTTTAACGTGCCCAGAAACCTCCCGATGAAAGTTCACATGTACAAGCTCTCCATTTCTCCCGCCACGTCCACCTTGGTTATACATCTATATCATTTTCATTTCTCTGATGCTGGGCTTTCAATCAGCCTCCTGCTTCTGCACTGTGTCTGGAACTCTGTATGTATGAGTCATAATACTACTTTGTGAAACCGGTTGAAAAAGTCGTCTAAAAACTTAACCACAGAAATCTTGGATTTGAAACATATCCATCATTTAGTTAAATGAGGACAAACTAAATATTGTCCTACCTTTTTTTCTTTTTGGTCCTACTTTTCTTCCTTAGAGAACCACGTCAAAGGGAACATGTGAGCAAAACCTTTCAAAGATCTACAGATTAAGATTTACTCAGTATTGAAAATGTTTCTCCAAATTGTTGAACATTATCTAATATTAGAATCTTATATTAGATTGCATACTAATTAGATTGATTTAAAATATAAAGTTTGAATTACTGTAGAGAGTAAAGAACTGCCTAATTAACCCACATAATCATGAGCGATAGTAAATGCTATTATTTTAAGTCCATAATTCTTAGGTGTAGGGTCTATGCATCAATAGATAACCAAAACAACTGATAAGTTCTTTTCATCCTTTTTTTTTTTGTATTTTTTTTTATTGGAGTTCGATTTGCCAACATATAGTATAACACCCAGTGCTCATCCCGTCAAAGTTCTTTTTGTCCTTAATGAATTTTATTTCTCTCATTCATGTACTTTTATTTGTAATGGCTAATATCTGTAAGAAAATTGTTGAATAGTCCTGATTTTAATAAGGATGCTTGTAGTATTTTTTTTCTAGCTATATTTCAGGCTTTTAGAATGAGACACATATTTTGCTAATAGTTTTTATTATTTTTATCCTATCATTTACCTATTTTTTTAAAATCAAATGTTGCTGCTTTTTAATAAAAAAAGTCTTATTATCATCATTAATGGGGATGACTATGGCAGATACTATTTGATATAGCCTAATGTCTATTACCCCTCTAATTTTAATTGAGACCATAAGCACCTCAACACTAGGGTGCCACTATATCATTTCTAAACTGCTTATGTTCAGTCTATTCCAGAGAAGTAAACTTTCTATTTCCTACTTCCAATAGAGCAGTAAACTTTCATTTTGTTTAAGCCACTATTATTTGAAATATTTCTTATAGCCAGTGAATGTGTCACCTAATTAATGAAGTGACCCTGTGAGCTTTCTCCCTTGTTTTTGTTTTTAATTTTATATTAAATTATTAGGTGTCCTAATCTTAAACCGTCTTTGTAGTACTAAAATAATCCGATCCTACTCAGCTATATTCTTATATAATTCTTGGAATGTGCTAATGGATTCTGCTTGCTAATATTTTGTTTAGGATTTTTTCAGTTTAGTTAGTTGACTGCTAGTTTTCTTTTGTGTATGTGAAATCTGTTTTACACATTGATATTGATGACCTGGCCACCTTATAAAAAGCAGTTGGAAAATTGCTTTTTTTTTTTTACTACACTCTAGAATAATTTAAGTAATATATGTTTATATTTTTCTTTTAGAATTAATTTCTGAAAACCCTCAGTCTGGTACTATGGAGGAATAGCTACTTGACAACCATATTTATTTTATGGTAATTGGCCATTTAGATTTTCTTTCTTCTTAGGTAATTTCAGAAAAATTCACAAAAAGATAATTGAATGTCTCAAGCAAAATAGTAACAAGGTGTTGTAAGGATTACAAAATATGTAGAATTAAAATATAATTCAACAATTTATATAGAGTATGAAGGGGAAGAAATGTTAAGTATACCGTTATAAATTTCTTACAACGTAAGTGGTAAAAGCCACATAGGTAAAATGTGATATTAAGGATCTAAATTGCAAAACCCAGAGGAACAACTAAAAGTAAAAAAGGTAAAAGTAAGAAGCCAATAGTGAAGGTAGGTGAACATTACTAACATATCCAATTAATCCAAAAGAAGGCAGGTAGAGAAGAAAAAAAATAACCCAACAAAGAACCGATGACACAAATAGAGCACAGTCAGCAAGATGTTGTCTTACCTGCTCGTCTTCTTGTTCACTGCCGTTTGTGTGAAGCCGTTTGTGTGTTCCAGCAGTCCTTAGAGGAACTTGGGACTTTTTAAACATTCAGTTCAATCCGTTGCCACGTAACTCAGCTCTCTGATAGGTTCACGAAAAGTGTTGTTGTTGTTTTTACATTTCCAGCTGTATCTCATTTTTAGGATGAGAGGAGCTTTCTCTTGTGACTTCCTGTATCCTAAAGAAAAGCAGAACTCTTTTTCAATAGTTTCTGACCTTTAACTAGTATATCCAAGTTATTTGGTATATACTATAGATTCATAACTAGTATATTCTAATTTTTAATTTTACCCTCTTTGTTTTATAAACTTTTTTTGTCTCACATAGTGATTTGGAGTTCAAATTCATCTTGTCTGGTATTAAAAAGTTTTGTGACCAACCCCCCTCAAAATCAGGACACTCCCCCCAAAAGAAATTGTGACCGTCACTTTTTGTTTACTTGTATTGGTTTGGTAAAATTTTGCCCATGCTTCTATTTTTCTTTCTGAATCACTTTGTTTCAAGTATGTCTTTTGCATAGGTTTGTATAGATTTCACTTTCTCTTAATGGTTGTGGTAATTTATTTATATTTATTATGATGTGAATATATTTGATTCAGCTGTCATGTTATTTTATGTTTTGCTTTTTGTTTTTATACTTGTTAGAAAAAAAAACAAGCCTTTCAATTGTAGCCTTTTCCCCCTCTCATACATATATTTTTCATTTTTTTCTGATAATTAGGTATATTAAATTTTTGTTTTAATGAATACTTTTTATAAGAACCTGGCATCACATAGGATTAATTTCTTAATCCCCTATTTCTCCATTCTTTAAACATGCCTACATTTTTAGGATAAGCAGTGATAGTTACTATATTTCCTTTTTTCTTTTCCATTCCTTCCCCTCCATCATTTGCTTTTTCTTGATTATATTATCTTCACGTTATTAATATCTATGTATGTAATTATATCTGTGTTAGTGATTTGTGAGCATTTAGTGATGTGCTTTGATCTACAGCCATTAAAGATGAGGAAATTGGAAATTCTCACCTTCCTTGCCCTTGCTCTTCCATCTTTTGTTAGTTGCATTATTTGTACACTGCTAGGGTTTGTGACATTTATACTCTTGTTACTCTGATCTTTTTTTTTTTTTCAGTCTTCACTGTTAATAGAATAAATGCTCAATATCAATAGTTTTTTCCATAGTTTTTCTTATTCTAGTAGATTACTTAAGCTGGACCCATGGGAATATTTTCTTAGCTCTTATAGCTTTAGTATTTTCTGAGTTCTTCTTGTGTAATGCTTTGTTTTTTTAATCATAGTTTGGCTAGGTGTAAAATTCTCAGCGTTACCCACTGCTCCCTCTTTTCTTGAGGATGTTATATAATTCGTTTAGAATCTCTAGCTTTGGATTTTTCTACAGAAAGGTCTGAGCCCAGCTTGATCCCCCACCCATACCCCATACCTTAAAAGTAATTGAGATTATTGCCTGGTCACCCAGTACTCATTTCTTTTTCACTGAAATCCTATCGGCTTGCTAGGAAATGTTTTATTGTTTTATTTTGAATATATATTTCTTTGACAAGGCTTTATTTCACTACATTAATCCAAATATTATATTTCCATGAAATACACTATATTGTAAATTATTCTTTTCCATTTTTTCTCTTTTTGGATGTTATGCAAACCTTGAGTCAGTTTGCCTCTTCCATTTTACCTCTTTTTTTGTATTTTATATTTTTTACTTACTTTTCTTATATTTGTCTTAATTTTGTTATTTTCTGCAATCTTTTCTCTATTGCGCTTCTTTGTATTTTGCCTTTATTTGGGGGATGGTTTTGTTATTTTTTTCTTTCACTTTATAGTTGCACTACAATTTATTTCCTCCTATATCTTATGATCTCTGAGCTTTAAAATATCTTTTTCATGCTTTCTTCATAGGAAGTATTGCTTGATTGAGATTTTTAAATTTCTGTTGCCACAATAGATCATTTTTTTTCTGCCTAATATTCTTTGGAAGATGCTCTTGTTTCCTCTTGTTTGTTTTCTTCTTTTTCTTGCAGTATATTTGTGTGACACTGGTGATACTTCCTTTTTTTTTTTTTTTTTCATTACTCATTTTTAAAGCAAATACATTTCTCCAGGATCAGTTATTTTCAGGAGTCTGGAATATGGGAGAGTTGATGGCTATCTTCCCGGTTAGCTAGAATCATCTTGAGGACCCAGAATTTTGTATATCTTAAATTTTGTCTCTTTAACTTTGCCAAATCAATGAGGATAGGCACTAAGGAGGTTTTTCACAATGCCAAATCTCTGCACTCAACTTTGTGCAAACACTTGCCACAAATACAGCCAATTTACATGATTCCTCATTTGTTGCCATCCTTTTGATTCCCAGAAGTAAGCCGGATCCAGAGTACTTCCTGCCTCCAGCACACGGATGCTATTTCCATTGCTGCACACAAGGCATTGGATTTTGCGTTTCAGAGAGTGCCCCTTATTGTTAAGAAGTGGGTTTTGCTGATTCCTTCTTAAATTTGAAACTACAATATTCTTCCCCTTTGTTCTTTTTACATGCATCCCTGCATTCTTATAGGGCATTCTACACTTAGTTTTTAGTTTATTGTTTAGTATTTGTTTTGCAGAAAAAAAAGGTTGGGGGGTAGCTTATGTTACTTTATCTCTTTCTCTATGCTGCTTTGGGTGATGGCCAGAAAGAAAATGGGGAAATGTTTACTTTATAACATCATCTTCATCTTTGATGCCAGCTCATTTGAGATATTATATTCAACACTATCGAGGTTATTTATCTCCCTTGGCTTATTTCAATTTATTGGATTATTAAAGCATATTTTGGGAAATACAGTTTTTAAACAACTCCATTTGCATTGTTTGGTTTTGCCCGCTTCAGAAATTCTCAGCTATATCTCTGACTTCTAATTATTTAAGTCATACTTGTTTCCTCTTATTTTTCTTACTCAGTCAAATGTTTAGACCTAAAATACATTATAAATGAAATTAGGTAACGTGATAGCTATGTTTAATGGTAGCAAAGTTGTATTTCAGCTATTTGGGGGAAAACCTCTCTGCAGGGTACAGATTTAAAGTATGTACTTTTCTATATTTTGCATCACTATTCCTAGAACTCTTTTGCCAAACTCAGATTTTCATTCAACAGTTGAATTATTTTTTTTTTAATTTTTATTTATTTATGATAGTCATACAGAGAGAGAGAGAGGCAGAGACACAGGCAGAGGGAGAAGCAGGCTCCATGCACTGGGAGCCTGATGTCAACAGTTGAATAAACAATTAAAACCCTTGCTTTCTGCTTTCTGGGTCTGTTTGCAAGCTATAGTGCTATTTTGACTCCATTGCATCTTGAATAACAACGTTTGGGCAATTATGTAAACAATTTATTGCAGAGTGTTCTATTTTATAAATTCAGTGGGAAGAAGAAGAATGAAATTGCTAAAACATTGTTTTAGGGGAAGCATATAAAGTACTTTTTAAAAAAATTAAGCTCTCTATAACTTGTAATCAAAAGAATCTGGCCTAATATGAGAGGAAATTGCAACACAGTTTGACACGAAGCCAGGAGTAAGGTTAGGATACACAGTGTATGTTAAGTAGCCTGTTCATTTTCACTGATAGGGTAAAATTTGGCTTTTAAGTTTTTAGGATGGGGATCCGATTTCTTTTTTTTTACATGATGATAGGGCAAAAGGTTCTGGGTCCGTTCTGTGTTGGTCTATTATTAAGCACTATTATCAGCTGTCTATAATTCTGCATTATTTCATCTATTAGTCAGGAACAGCAATGATAACCATACTTATATTTTGTCTTCAAATGCTGCAATTTTACCTTTCCTTGTTTTACTTTCAACAGCCATGTACTTTTTTACTTGTTAGTTTAATCTATTTATGCTGGGAGAAGGATTTCAGATGTACCCCTGAGTGCCATGATGTTGAGCAAAGTCTAATTCCGTCTTTGCCTCCTTCAGTGTTCATCAGCGCAAATTTTATACTGTAAGATGCTGACTAGGTCTGGTGTAGGTCCCAGATAAGTACTTTACAAAAAAAAAAAAAAAAAATGTAAAGGATGTGCACCACATTTGAGAATCATCGTCCTAAACTTTAGCCTCTGATTTGAATTACTTAACCTTTTCAAAAGAGCGTCTGCTACCACAGAAGAAGCATCTTATTCTTAGGAGGTAAATGAGCTCACAACTTATTTCCTCAAGTTAGAGGATGGGAATTAGAGTGGCAAAAGAACAAGGCTAATACCATTAAATAAGCAATTGAAAACAGTTGGTTTTTCTAACCAGGCAGTAAAGAGTTTCTTCCTTGTAATGTCTCAAGTCACAGAAGCCATGTCTTTGAAAAACTCTTTTGTATCAGAAAGGCCTTTTTGGCTCCATCCTTTTCAGGATTGTGGATTGCGGTTGGGGGTTAGGATGGGAGGGTGGCGGTTTGGAGGGATTATGGGGAACCTTTGGAAGTAGAACTGCTAGAGAATTTAAAACCTCATGGACAGGGTAAAAGAAGGGAAAAGATTTAAGGACTTCAAGTGAAATAAGACACTTCCTTCCCTGACAGATCTCATTGAAAACTATCTTCAGACTATGAATTTTATCTGTTGGAAATAATCTTATAACCTGCAATTCTAACCATTTCAGTTGGTTGCCATGACTCTTGGGCAATTTTTAAAATTATATTTAGTGATTTAATTGGAAAAGCAGTTATGTATATTTCTATTTTGGACAGAGTGTGAAGTAAAAACTCTATATGTGAAAAAAACTGGATTCAGTAATGGAGTTATAGTCACGTGATCTTCTCCCAATATTTTTAATTAAGAGAACTGTACCGAAAATAGCAAATGTTAAAAAAAAAAAAAAAAGAAAGGGAATGTTTTGTTTGGTGGAATTGCAGGATAATGAACAACAACAAAAAAATAGCCCACAATTCAAAATAAGTTCCTCTTAATTTTACAACTGCGGCAGGAAATATCCTAAGCTACTGGCTGCTCATTGGAATCACCTGAAAAGCATCTAAATGAATACCAGTGTCCATCTGGGGATATCACCGAGGCATCTGTATTTTTTTAATAGCTCCTCGGGCCATTTTAATCGGCATGCTGTGTTTAGTACCACTGTCCTCAAATAGACTCATCCCCAATCTTGTAAAGGGGACTCCCAATAGTCCCCACTCCTGGTATTCACATCCTGTGGCTTTTATCTTGCTCTCCTTCTCTCTCATTCATAATTCTAGAGGAGACCAGCAGCGACGTAATCATAAGTGACGATCATAAGTGACAGCTTATGGAGAAGCTTACACAGGGAGAAATGGAGGCCTTGGCTAACAGACAAAGACCACGTGAGGAGCTCATAAGAAGAGACTTCAATACCAGTCAAGTCTTGAGATGACAGCCGCAGCAGCTGACAGTTTGCCACCTCATGAGATGCCTGAATCAGGACAATCCAGGCCAAGAACAGAAGACAAGGCATTGGGAAGAACATAACGAGCCAAGAAATGAAGTGGGACTGAAGTGGTATGCCGTGGTATTGTAGCCAGAGACACAGGTATGTCGCCCAAGAAATATGGGTGTGTTGGGGGAAACATAGATTCCTGAGGTTATTGAAAGATTTACTAAACAATTAACGTGAGAAGGAATAAGAAGCCATTGAGCTTTAAATTTTCGCACTCCTCTCAAAATGTTGGAAACATATTTTAAAAACGTAATAATTCAAATGCAGGGGAGGAGATATTTTGTGTTTTGAAAATTGGCAAAAGAAAAATTAGTTCACTCTCTTGAATATATATATATATATATAAAGATGACCACCACTCTTGTAAAAAATGGGCAGAGGGTTTGAGTAGAATAGGAGGTTTGGTATGTGAGGTAACAATGATCAATTACTAGTAAGCACTCAAACGAACAACAAATTTATACATCATAGACGGATAGCTTGGTCTCTAAAATATCTAAATAGGTGTTAGATGATAAAATCCCTGACTTCACTAAGTCTTGATTTCCAATAATGATTCCAACTGACTTCAAATAAATTCACTAAAACTTATCACCATTAACAAACATCAACTGAACTCTGTAGACATATTTCACATGGTCACTTATTTCCTACAAAGTATATAAGTATATACATACTAAATTTAAAGTCCAAGGGCAACAGCTTCTACTTTTTTTTTTTTTTTACAATGCTCTAATAGGAGCAGGAAATAATTTTATGAATGAAAATTTACCTGATTTAAGTACAGGCTTACAACCTTCTTTGAGCTGTTGGAATGTTTTCCTAAAGAATTTTGCCTCAGGCAAGTCTCTGCTTTTAGAATAAATCAGATCAAATTCAATTGTATCAGTGTTTCACTCTTAGCTCACTATTTATTTTGCAAAGTAAAACTCAAAATCAACAGTAGAGTTTAAGGTGTGCCCACACCGCAGGGTCTGCTTAAACCACCTTAGGGGAGTAATTTGCTGGCTATTCACATTTTCTCTGAGAAGAATATAGAGCATCTTGCTTCCTAAATTCAAACAAATTAAAATTAAAATTTAAAATCAAAGCAATCTTTTTCATTTTAAAACAAGGCACATTTATTATATAAATTTCTGAAAATCAGAAAAATAGAAGGAACTGGGGTTTGTTTTCATTGTACACTATAATACCACCAAGCAGAAGATATCTTTATTATATTTTTCTTTCTTCTCACATTTCTCTCTCCCTCTCTTCCTGTATATACATAACGATTATTCAGTATCCACAATTTTTATGCTATTTCTCCTCACATTTGGGATTCATCATTTCACTCCACAAATATTCACTGAGCACTATAGTATATCTTCTCATTCAATTTTAATTTTATACATATAATTTTTAATGGCTGCCTTAAATCCCATAAAGCACATTTGCCATAGTTTAAGTAGCTTCCTATTATTGGATGTTTAGTTTCCTGTTATTTTTTGATCTATGAAGTTTTTTTTTCTTGTAATTCTTAGTTTCTTTTAATGAGGAAAGAAATACTTACAAATCAAAAATCCAAAAAGTAAAAATGTATTTATGTGAAAAATTTCCTTCCCATCCCAGACCTCTAGATTCCTACCCCTCTCCTTATTATCTGTTTCAAATCTTCTTTTCTAAACAGTCTGTGTATATACAAACTTGCTTTTTTCCCCTATACCGATGGAAGCCTGCCTCTGTACAGTGTTTTACATGCTCTATACATTTACGTTTTTATTTTAACAATATATTAGTCTCCTAATTGCAGATGGCTCCTGGTTTTCTACTGTGTGCCTGTTCTATCATCGACTTAATCAGTTCTTTATGGACATATACCTAGGTTATATATATTTGCTAGTTTTCTAGCCTATTGCATTGGCTAGTTAGTACAGCTTGAACAATATTAAATTGTTCCAAGCCTTTAATAGGGATGTATCTAGTTATCCAACATTAAACAAGATCCTGGCTTTGGCCTTAGGTGGAAAATCATGTTAAGGAAGTATCCATCTATTATTATGTTAATGAATTATAAAAATGAAGCATGGATGCTGTATTTTTAGTGTCTATGGAAATGAATGCATTTTCCTTCTTTGATGTATTAAGTGGTGGAAGTACATTAATAAATTTCTTAGAATCAAGTCTTCTCTGTGCTCCTAGAATGAATTCAGGTAATGCAGAGTTCCAGTCATACCCCATATACAATTGATATCATTCATTTTCATCTTAACGTACCAAAACTTTTATTATATTATTTTGAATCCTTTGTAAATATTATTTTACTGACTACCTAATTTTCTATCTAGCAGATGCATTACTGTTCTTTTCTTAATCATCTATTGTTGGGTATTTAATTCATTTCCCTTTCAGGCTGTTCTAAGTAATGGGAAGAGATTAAACAATTTTTTGATGCATGCCATATAACTCAGAGGTAAGCCTTGTCTTCTAGCCTTGCAACAACAAGTTGTTGTTTTTTGTTTTTTTGAAATTTTTTTTTATTTATCCATTCATGAAAGACACAGAGAGAGAGGCAGAGACACAGGCAGAGGGAGAAGCAGGCTCCACGCAGGGAACCCAATGTGGGACTCAGTCCTAGGTCCCCAGGATCACATCCTGGGCTGAGGGTGACGCTAAACCTCTGAGCCACCCGGTCTGCCCCGTTGTTGTTGTTGTTGTTGTTGTTGTTGTTGAAGAGAGGAAGGGGTGGGAGAGAGAGAGAGGGAGAGAGAGAATCCCAAGCACTCCATGCCCAGTGCTGAGCCCAACCCAGAGCTCAGGCTCACAATCCTGAGACCAGGACCTGAGCTGAAATCAAAAGTCAGATGCTTAACTGAGTCACCCAGGCACTCCTCGCCTTATGAATTTTAATGTTAAATTCAAGTAATTTGAGTCTCCATCTGCCTGTGGTGGGACATTCAGTGTGTCTCCTTGAGGATCCTCTGCAACTTATTTCTTATAGTCACATCTAGTTTTTGCCTTCTGCTGAATTTTTACATCATTGATCTCTGACCTCTTGTGGAAGCTCTCTTTCTTTAGTTTGACTCAACAGAGATCAGAACCCCCTTTTAAATTCTCTAAGACACGATTCAAACAAAGCAGTTACCAAGATAGTTATGTGCAATAGACTTTTATCATTGACCTGGGGTAGTTACACTGAATTACAGCACAACAGATGAGGTTAATATTAGACACTGAGGTTCTTGAACGTCCTTTGGCTATCTGTGCTATTGAGAATTCGTCATTTTGTGACTTTTCCTTGAACGTTATCTTCCTCCTTCTCCTTTCATCTCTGGACTGCCCAGAGATGAGCTGTCCCTCTCTCATGTCCCTGAAAATTAAAAATTCTTCCCATTTCATTATGAGGAACAATGCAATGCTTTCTTCATCTACCCTTATCTCACAACTGGACATGTCCTAAGAGCTGTCTTTCCACAACTGACATGACCCTTCATATTTTTTTGTTTTTCTCATCAAAAGATTAGAAGAACTGCCCTGCAGGATTTTAACCTAGTTTGCTACCCTCTCTAGGAGTGCTGATTCAGTTCAGAATATGGTGCTGAGTCTTAACAGGATGAGTCAGATAATGCAGCTCTAGTACTTGTGTGGCATTCCCTCCTGTGTTTTTTAAAGCCTTTTGATAATGTGGTAATTACCTGCCTTTTCTGTTGATGTAAGAATTAGATTGTTGAGATCCTAACATGATGTATCTGTCAGCAGCATTGATTCATCATCACTGAATGCTAA
This sequence comes from Vulpes lagopus, assembly GCF_018345385.1. Taxonomy (NCBI): domain Eukaryota; kingdom Metazoa; phylum Chordata; class Mammalia; order Carnivora; family Canidae; genus Vulpes; species Vulpes lagopus. The sequence continues at coordinate 50,714,742 of NC_054828.1, forward strand.
GGTTTTCTCTGATTTGAAAAATGGGAGGATTAATTGATCAGTGTCTTTCACCTCTTCTTTCTCCCCCTGTTTTTACCTCCATCTGTATCTCACCTCATGTTTCTGCTGCTTGTTTTACTTGCTGAGGGGTGGGAGTTGGGCGGGTCAGACATCGAAAATACATTCTTTCCTCTAGGCTAGATTAGCGCCTAAACCTATTTTGTTTAGGAATCTTCTGAACAGTGCTATTGGGTTAGGATTTCTTCTCCTGTTTTGTCCTCTATACCATCTAGCTAAACAACCTCTGTGGCTTCTCTGGCCTCCCAGGACTGTCTCTGATTAGATTATGCTTTTCGTCCTCGTATATAAGAGATGGGACTTTATTTAGGTGTTGGGTACAGGGATTAGGGGCTTTATGTAGTTTGTGTTCAATGACATATATTCACTTGAGCACAGAAGAGTGGATGGATGCTATCTATCTATAAAAAGTAACAGGTCAGTGTTCAAACTCTGAGTGTAGATTTGTCTCCAAGCTCACAGGTCCTGTATGGATTGTGCAGATAAGGTCTAAACATCTTCAGTAGGACCTCGAACCTGGCTTGTGTCCCCTTATACTTAGTAATCGTCATCGTCATCATCTTCTTCATCATCTCTAGCCACTTTGCTCTCTAGAGTGTACTCTTCCTTCTCTCTCCCTTCTGCCCAGAGCCAATGGACAAGAAATGCTACACAGAACTCTGAGAGAGGTCAAGGGCATAGAAGGTCAGGACTGGCCAGGTGGTAAGAACTGAAGTCACAGAAACAGATGACATTGGGAGTAAGTGTGAAGAGAGGAGGATCATGAGTCAAGGATATGTACACTGCTGAACGGATGAGGAGAGAGCCCTAGAAGTATCAGAAAAGGAATAATCCAATTAAGCAGGAGAAATATATTTAATAATAAGTTCTGATTCATGCCCACAGTGTGCTCCCAACCCTAATTAGTAATGGGGGAAAAATTATACCCAAAGCCCTTATCTCTGAAATTATTCATTTGATATAGATACAATTTTATATGACTAAATCTCTTATTTATAGTAATTGGAGACAAAATCCAAATATCATCCTCAAACTTCATTTCCATTTATCTTTTTTTTTTTAAGATTTTATTTATTCATAAGAGACACACACACACAGAGGCAGAGACACAGGCAGAGGGAGAAGCAGGCCCCCTGCGGGGAGCCTGATGGGGGAAAGGAGGACAGGGACTTGATCCCAAGACCCCAGGATAGGAAGGCAGAAGCTCAACCACTAAGCCACCCAGGCGTTTCTCCATTTATAATTCTAATTCACCTGCACTACCTTTTTTCCCAGCATAAATAGAAAAATGAATGGTCAGCAGTTCAATAGTTTTCCATCTTTAGGGCAAGGATATGCATTGCAGTGAACTGATCACCATTTGAGTCAACTAACTTGAGGACAAAAGAGAAACTAGTTATAAAGATCTTGGCAATTCAGATGTAGAGTAATAGGTTCCTGAAGTAATGGTTACTCAATGTCTCTCCCAGGTGACTCTGGATTCAGAGTTTTTGCATTTAAATTCTGGTTCCAACAATTATAAGTCCTTGGAACGGAGGAAAGTGAAATTCACTGAGCCTTAGTTTCCTCATTTCTAGGACAGAGATAATAACAGGACCTACTTTATACAGATGTTGTAAAGAATAAATAAGATAATACCTAATAAGCACATACCTGGCACACGGGAAGCCCTGGATAACAGAAACCATTACTATGACACAGACAATGATTAAATAAAGGCCGGTAACCACAATGTTCTCAGATGCTCAAGCAGAAGACCTGAAAAGCTTCCTTAACCCCACCCTATCTCATCACCTCACCAAAGCTTTGACAAAGTGCTGGCTTTCCTACTCCCAATACACATCCTAAATCCATGACCTTCCCCTCAGGTCCACTGTGACCACTCATGCCCATACCACCATCATCATTCTTCTCTGGCCGACTATATCCACCTCTCCATGGGTCCTTAGCTTCTACCTTTGTCCTGTCTAGCCCATTACTCAAATTGTGGCCAGAAAGAAAGAACCTATAAAACTACAAATCTTTTCAAGTAGGGGTACTTACACACTATCCATTATTTGTTTGTTCTTAGAATAAATCTCCTTACAGCCCAGTAGTTTATAAGAGCTGCTTGATTTAACTCCCATGTCCCTTCCTAGCTCTTATTCCACTACCTCTTGGCTCTTTAAAGTTCAGCCATAGGACCACATTCTGGTTCCTTGTCTACACTAAATCTTTCTCAGGGCACCTGCTCTTCTCTCAGCCGGCACTATTTCTTTTTCCCTTCTTCCGAAGGATTGGCTCATTACTGTCATTCAGGCCTCAGTTCAAATGTCGTCTCCCAGAGAAGGCTTCTCCATCTACCCTAAATATGGTTGCTACTTCCGGTAACTATTGTCTCATCACCTGGCTTATTTTCTCCATAGTGTTCACTGTGTTCATTGCATAGTGTTCATTGCAACCTGGGCTCCTAATCTGCATTTTTTGTTGTCTTGTTGAGTCTCTGTGCTTTCCTCTAGAAGGTCAGCCCCATGAAAGCAGAGATGAATCCTGTTTTTTTTTTGTTGTATCTCTAGGGCTTGGCACTTGACAAATAATCGATAAGTATTTGTTAAGATATTGAATAGATGAGTTGCATACTCTCCCTTTGAATGTGTGGGTTTATGTGAGATGAGACAAGTTTGCATCTATATGATTGAGTATGAGGGTGCTCTACTGCACATGAATATGCATGAGAATATGTGAATGTGCATGAAGGAATGCTTGGGAGCATGTGTGTAAGGGTGTGTTACTGCCTGTGTATGGGTGTGAGATGTATCAGTGTGAGTGTGTGAATGTGTGTTTGTGTGTGTGTTTGAAGAATATTAGGGAAATCTGATTTCTCTAATTTGATATGAATCAAATACTTTAATTAAATACTTAACAATTAAGGCTTATTCAAGTACTTTAATTAAAATAATCCCATGATGACAAACTATAGTGTTATAACAAAGGAATATTTTATAGTCCTCTATTCTAAGGGATTGACCTCACGAAACTAATCACTAAAATGGGGTATGTTGAGTGAGAACTTGTGGGATTTTGTTAAATCCTATGAGAACTCAACGCTTTCTCTATTTCCTCTTCAAAGAGACAACCCTGTGATCTACAGGGATTTGCTACAGGAATAAATGCATACCTTTCCTGCCTAATGCCCATGCTATTCCTACTGCCTGGGATATTCTTTCCCCATCTCTTTGCTTGGCTGAGGTCATTTAGGGATTCACTGTCTGTTTCTTTTCTCTAAATTCCAGGAATACAGAGACCTCCCTTTCTTGTTCATTGCTACATTCCAGCATCTAGCATAACATCTGGCATAAGTGTTTTTTAAAAAATGTTATGGTGTAATTAAAAAGGAAATCTATTTACTTTTTTTAAAGTATGTATTTTGAAAATATTTAAAACAATATTCAAAACTATATACACACACACACACACACGCACACACATATAGGTATATCTAAGAAATGACAACTTTTCCCAAGGGTAGGGCTTGCTTGGTGTGCAACACACACATAGATGCTCAATAAAGAGAAGTCAGTCAGTTGGATCTTGAACTCATACTATCCTATGCCCATGAATAAGAACATTCTGGAGTCAGACCACCTGGTTGGAATCCAAGTTCTTTCACTTTTCAGTCACTGTATGACCTTGGGAAATTTACATAGCCTCTCTGAGGTACAGTTTGCTTATCTGTAAAATAGATTTTCTAATGGTAACTTTCTCAAAGCAATGGTACAAGAATTAAGTAAAAGAAACACTTTGCATCATACTTGGAACATAGTGAGCACTTAACAAACATTGAAAACAAAAACAAGACTCTCAGAAATTATATCATTCAAACATTTAACATTTCAACATTTTAGCATTCCGGCCTTCAGAATAGTGTATATATAAAAAAAAATATGCTTGTAACTTAACAGTGGGAAAGGATTTCCTAAGCAAAATTTCCAAAGTGCAAAAAATCAATGCATTTGATTACATCCAAATTAAGAATTTTTATGCAGTTAAGGTCATGATGGAAAGAGTAAGTAGATAAATAGCAGGATGGGAGAAGATATTTTTAATTTCTAACTGACCTGGATCATTCTCATATTCCTTGGTTATTATTTAAACAATAAAAGGAAGTCCTGAAAAATCAACAAGGGAAACACAACTGTGCAACTGTGATAGAAAAATGGACAAGCGATGTGAACAACAACAACAAAAATGTAGAGATAACAAAATCCCAAAGGCTAAAGAGCATAGCAGTTGCTTAAATCTTTTACGAGAGAAGTGCAAATAAAGAAACAAACAATGAGATATCCATTTATACCAATTAGTCTCACAAAAATTAAAAGCCGGAAAATGTGAAATGTTCACAGGGATGGGGCATGTAGGGAGTGTAGACCAAGGTGACCATCTTGGAGAGCTGTCAGTACTTAGCTAAGTTAGCCAGTTCTGCACCTGGCTGTGTCCCCCAGATAGATTCTCGTATAGTACCTTAGAAGATCTGTCAGGATAAGCTCAGTTGTGTTGTGAGACAATGAATCCCAAAATCTCTGCGGTCTGAATAAACATAAGCTCATTTCTTGTTCATACTATGCGTCCATCACACATTGGCAGAGGCCTCTTCCCTCATCCAGGCCCTCTGGTACGCATGCTGACAAAGCAGCCTTTTTTGAACCTTGCTTATCCCTGAGCCAGAGGGAGAAAGGCAAGTCTTCGGAGTCCTGAACGGGTGATTAAATAAATCCTCTAGCCCAGAAATGACACACGTCGCTCTTTATACAATTCATTGGCTAGAACTAGGCACGTGGCCCACCTGACCTCCAGGGGGTCAGGAATTACAATCCCACCTTGTGCTGCCATAGAGAACTAATCCGACTGTCACAAGAGACGTATACAAGAATACCCACTGGAAGGACTGGGAGATGAGAGCAACCTGCCAGATGTGTACATTGCAAGGGGGTTCAATTTTAAAATCATGGTGCTGAATACAAAAGAGAACTAAAATGAGATCAGATGCTATTTATGTAAAACTACATGCATGTAAAACCGTACCTGTTTCTAGGGCTTCACCCTCTGAGCTCAGTGTTTTGCCCTCAGTCACTCTCCCCTTTATTGGAAGGGTAGTAATATGTGCCTGAAGATGAGGGGGTTTATCATCCTGTTTCCTGCCTGTAGAATTTGCAGGAGTCCAACAGCCTTACCTCATTTCATCTTTTCTCTGTGCCTTTTGGTCCACTTTGGGCAAAGTCTGCATAACAACTGGCAGTGTTGGCATAACATTTTCAAGAACTCTGTCAGTCTCCTGTACGTATCGTGAGAGTCACGCCGTTAGACACGGTGGTCTTTCAAAGATCTTTCCTGGATCTTTCCCCGTCTCTAGCTCTCACTTCTGCCGAGACGGCTGAAGGTATTCATAAGTCACACATGCCTAACCTCTTCTGCAAATCTTGTCCAGCTAGCTGCAGCCGTGGCCTCCTTGCCAGAACACATATTCCCAGCAGTGAATCTCCTAACGGTGTCTTTTGCAGTCTGGATAGACTGAGAATTTCCAAAGTTGTCAAGTCCTGGCTCCCTCTTAACAGTTCTTCCCTTGGGCAGCCCCGGTGGCGCAGCGGTTTAGCGCCGCCTGCAGCCCATGGCATGACCTGGAGACCCTGGATCGAGTCCCACATCAGGCTGCGTGGAGCCTGCTTCTCCCTCTGCCTGTGTCTCTGTCTCTGTCTCTCTCTGCATCTCTATGAATAAATAAATAAAATCTTAAAAAAAAAAAAAAAACCAGTTCTTCCCTTAATTTATCTCTTTATTTCCCCGTTTTATCATAAACAGCAAAAAGAAGCCAGCCTGAACGTTGAACATTTTGCTTAGAAGTCTCCCCAAGTAGATATCCACAGGTCATCACTTACAACTTCTGCTTTCCATAGAACTTCATAGACTACAACTCAACTAGATTTTTCTCCCACTACATAACAAGGATCCCCTTTCCTCCTGTTTTCAAAATCATGGTCTTCATCCCCTCCTGATCCCTCACCAGCAGCAGCTTCAACATCCACATTTCTACCAACATCTTGCATATGGCACCATGTGCATAAGACAACACAGGCTTTCTCTATCATGCTCCTCACTTCCTTCTTAGCCCTCACCGGGAGCATCGTGAATATTCCTTTCTCCACCAATGGCTTGTTTAATCTAGTTTTTTTCTATCATGCACTTCAAAATTCTTCCAGTCACTACCTATCACTCGATTCCAAAGCCACTTCCACATTTTTGTGCACGTGTTCCAGTCGCATCTCCTTCTCAGTACCAAATCTATATTAAGTTTCCAGTGCCTGCTGCAACAAATTACCAGAAATTTGCTGAAAACAACAGAGATTTATTCTGTCACAGTGCTGAAGGCCAGAGGTCTGAAAGCAGGTTCACTGGACTGTCATGAAGATGTCTGCAGGCCTCTGATCCTCTGGAGTCTCTAGGGAAGAACCGTTCCTTGCCTGGTCTAGCTTCTAGAGGCCACTGGCATTCCTTGGCTTTTGGTGGCATCATTATAATCCCTGCCTCCATGGCCACATTGCCTGGATCTCCTTTGTGGGGGGGCATGATTCAATCTGTAACAAACTTTTATAGATACATGATCTTTTCGTACATTAATGTAGAAAGTTATGTTACTCAATTCCCTAATGTCCCACCATGCTTGCATTCAGGAAAGATAGACACGATCATCTTTTTTATCCTTTTGATGGCTTTGCCGTATTCCATTTCATAACTCTACCATTCTTTATTTAACCCAGCTTGACTGATAAACATTAAGGTCATCTTCAATCTCTCTGTATTATTTTCTTATTACAGAATTTCCGCATAGGTACACACAAATTTTGTGTACTTGTCCAATTGTTTCATTGGAGGGGAATTGCTGAGGCAAAATGTATACACTTACATTTTTTATTTATCTTCTTAAGTCGCCCTCTAAAAAATGTCTCAATTTAAAATCTCATTTCTCATCCAAGAGAGTTTGTCATTCCCCCCACACCCTGCTCAGCTCAGATTACTAACAACTCATGTTACTAGAGGCAAAACATATTATTTTGTAATTTCATTTTACATTGCTTTGATTAGTAGTTGAACATCTGCTTTATATCTATTACTTGTCCATTTCTCTTGCAATTTTCAATCTTCTTTTTGGCTTCCAAGAGTTTCTGTATATTAAGATAGTAGCCTTTTATGTCAAGATAACTTTTTACAGAGGCTTAAACCTATATTTTGGCTTTTTTTTTTCTCTTGACTGTTAATACTGCCTTTGATTATACAGAAGTTTACGATTTTTAGGAAATAGAATATGTGTTCCTCTCATTAAGGTTTCTGAATGTAATATTGTTCTAAGAAAAGCCTTTCTAACTGCAAGGATATCGGCCATTACTGTTAATATGACCTTACTGGCAATTACAGTATGGTGAGGCTTAAGGGCATTCGTGTTTTGCTAGTTTTTTTTTTTTTTTTTCCTACGTAAGTTCTGGGCTTTCTTGAGGGTTCTTTTTAATAGAATCCAAATATGCCTCTTGAATGCCAAGGCTAGTGCAGGAATATTCTGAAGCGACATCCTGATCAACATTTTATGTCAAAGGAACATATTTACTTTAGCCAGAAATCTGCATTCTGTCTTTATAAAGTTTGAGCACTTTTTTCCTCCTGTTCTCCTCTGCTAAAAGCTCAGATCCTTGTGATCAGACACAAGCAAGTGAGAGAGACGGAGCAGACTCCTGAGGCTCTCACACAGGTCTCATCGCAAAGGTTTCTGAGCATCGTAAAGTGTGGCGTGTGGTCACTGGAATGTGGCATCTGAACAGCAGTTATAACACACTACTTAGCTTTAGTTTCACCTAATATTTTAATCACAAGAATAAAGAAAGAAAAAGCTTTGCCTGATATTAAAGATATTAATATCTTAAATTCACACACCAGTTCCAGACAAGATAGGGGTACATTTATTTTTTTTCCTCTTGAAGTGTTCATTCAGGGTCAGCAAAATCCTAGATAAAGTAAATTCATAAAAGATATACCTTCCTAAGAATTTATTTTTCTCCCTCAGAAGTCTTAATCACGTCCCTATTTGGACAGATTGTATTCATCTTGATAACTCCTCAGAACTCCTTTTTTCCAATGTTAACTAATATCAACGAGTGGATGAGACGTATCAATTAAATTTTGCTCATGCTTGTCTCTCTTGGGGATTTTGTACTTCCCTATCTAGTTGTTACAAATGTCGATCCCTTCAGGGTATCCACCCTTACAACACCTGTCATCCTTGCTTCCCTCAATGAGGTCATCTCAGATGCACCTAGTTTTGAGCTTTTCCTCTATAATTAATTTCCTTGAGTCACTGAATAACTTTATCTGCCTTCTGCCATAAACTCCTCATTTTCTCTGATATCCTTATTTGCAATAAATCAACCAGAATTGAGCACAACATGGCTTCTTCCTTCAACGGTGCTGAAATAATTTCTTCTGACTCATGCTCTGTGCACTGAGCAGTGATCAAGACAGTCTGTGATTGTTTGCTTGTTTCAGCACTTGTATGTGAGATTATTTAACTGTTTGTTTAATTGTTCCTCACCGAGAGTCTGCGCTCTGCTAAACCTTGTTATTGTCTGAGTACTATTCACTAACTACGTCTTTCTCTTAACCTAAGTGGTTCACGTCAAACGTTTATTTCCTTGGTTTTAAAATGTACCATCCCCTCAACACACGTCCATTTTCACATTTCTGCAACCGGACTGTGTCCTAGATTCATCATGTGTGTTTAATATAGTGTTTTTCTCCAAAAAGACTGTTACTAAATTGTTCTTTTGTCTTACAATGAGTAGCTTCTTAGAATCCTAGGGGTGTGGGTGTGGTAGGACAAAGGTACATTAACTCGGTCATGGGTTCAAGACATTAATGAATTGCTCTAAGTCTTTTTTGGACTTTACTCCTCAGATATCAAGATTCTTTTGGAGGCAGCCCCAGTGGCACAGTGGTTTAGAGCCACCTGCAGCCTGGGGCATGATCCTGGAGACCCAGGATCGAGTCCCACGTCAAGCTCTCTGCATGGAGCCTGCTTCTCTCTCTGCCTCTCTCTCTCTCTCTGTGTCTCTATGAATAAATAAATAAAATCTTAAAAAAAAAAAAAAAAGATTCTCTTGGAGAAAAAAAAAGTATTTTTGCCTTTTGTGAGTTGAGGCCTCAGCTCTTATGGTTTGGTATTGTTGACTTTCTTTCCTCCTTGCCCTGTCCTTCTATGGGTCCATATTAGAAAGTAGCTAATCGGGGAGACCCACTCTGCTTCACTCACATCTTTTAGCTCCTTTCCACCTATGCCCACATGCCATCTGGTAAATGCCTGCCCAATTGGGTTTTTTCTTAAGTTCTTTGTCCTTGAGTCTACAGATGAGTCTTCTATGTTAGATTTTTAGCAAATCAACTTTGTTCAGGTCAAAGGTGGTTAATATATAAACACTATTTTCTCTGTTGTGGCTCCTCCTCATTAATTTTCATGAAATTTTAACTGTTGAATCTGTTTAGCTCTGAAAACAAAGTGGGTAAAATGCCAGGTTTGAACACTGAGGTTCTATGATTGCTTGACTTTCAAAAATCTAAAGGCATCTTTATCAGCTATAATTTTTTTAATATCTCTTCATCAAAATGTGTATCAGATGCAAACACATTTTTAGATATTAAATGAAAACTTGATGGGTAGATAGAAACATGTAGGAATAAGTATAGATTTTTATCTATAAAAATGTGAGTGATTTTGCTTAAAATCTAAGTAACTCCTGGCATATTCATTTCCATAGACACACACCATTAGATGTGTGATTATGAATTACATGAAATTGATCTATGTTACTGATACATGGACATAAACATGTATAAATTTAGGCATATCTTTATATACACACATAATCTGTTTAGTGAGATGCTATAGAAACAGGGTTCAAATGATAGCTCTGCCATTTTCTGACTTTGTGAAAGCCATTTAAATATCATGGTCCTGTTTCCACATCTGTAGAATGAATATAAAGCAATAATGCCTGCCTTACACACAACAGAAGGCTATACAGAGAATCATCCAAAAACTTTTTTTGAACTACAAAATGCTTCATAAATATTAATAACATTTGATGATATTTACTCAAACACTCCTCTCGCTATTCATGAAAAAAATCCCACCTTTATTCAAATAGTGTATATTGTCAATAATTTAGCATCTGTTTTTTTCATTTATGTTCAATATGTATCATGAAAGAATTGAAACTCTTTTCTTTTTTAAAAATCAGCAAATTGTTTTTAGATGTATGTTATCTCACATCATCACAAAAAGAAAGGTGAGCATAGTACAATATTTTGAGAGAGAGACACACCACAGTCACATAACTTTTATTGTCGTGTGTTATTATAAATGTTCTGTTTTATTAGTTATTGTTAATCTCTTACTGTGCCTAATTCATAAGTTAAATGTTATCATAAGTATGTATGTATAGGGAAAATCATAGTAGATATGGGGTTTGGTATAATCTATGGTTTCAAGCATCCACTTGGAATGTATCCCCCTACAGATGAAGGGGCGGAAGGGATGACTGGATATATATGTCATTGTATTGCATTTACTGTATGGTATAAAGTTGTATTTGGTTTTAGAGACCATAAATATACAGCATATATTTACAACAGATGCCAGCTTATTTTCAATGCTTTAGCCCGAAAACCCACAAGGGAAAGCAAAATCTACTTTTAAAAGTTTCATGTATTTGCTAGGTGCTTAGGTTTAGCATATTCAAGAGGAGATTTGTTGAAATAATGGCATGTTATAACTAAATATAACAAATGAAATAATAAGAGAAATCCTGTATAAATAAATGTCTGTGGCTGAAATTAATTTGAATAATCAAATAACTCAAAGACTTGAAATATCTTATAGGCTTTTGCAAACTAATTGGCAATCAGCATGATCTGTAAGGTATTGCTCTACTGAAGTTTCTGGACACCAAAGCCACCCTAGAAATATCTCAGGAGAAGGCCCTGGGCATCACCGAGCCAAACGTTGAGAACCAACCCCTATAATACATGCTTGGTGACACTTGGATTTATACTCTCTTTGTTGTGGCTTTTACATGTAAAGAAGCTTTCTCAGCAGCTATGCCTAAGAATGTTCAGGGACTTAAACCTCAAAATCAAATGTGTGGACTCAATTTGGACAAATTTTTTATCCTTAAGATTCCAGTTTTATGTTAAAAATACATTTTCTTTTCTTGTAGGGTGAAGAATCTTCTAATCTGTGTTGGCTGCTCTTAGATAGAATGAGTAAAGAGGGCCAAGCCAAACCAAACAAAGTACGACTAATATTAGGAAATAAACTACTGCATCTTTCTTCTTCCTCCTCCCACACTCATAAATGTGCCTGTACCCATCTCCTAAATTTACCACTTCCCCATAAAGTGGTAGAGTTATAATTCCCCTCTACTTGAACCTGGAGAAGGCCTGAGAATTCATTTGTAGCCAATAGAATGTGTCAGAAGTGAGCGACACTGCATGACTTCTGAGACTAGGTAATAAAAGAAGACATGCTTTATGCCTTGTACACTGGGACATCAGCCTTCAGAGTCCTAAGCTGCCATGTGAGAATCAATTAGTCTACTAAGCTGTGAGAAAGCCCAGCCCACATGGAGAAGCCACACGCTAGTGTTCTAGCCAACAGCTCCAGCTGCGGTCCTAGTTGACAAGCAACATCACTATCAAACACAAGCAAAGGTGCCTCCAGACGATTCCAGCCCGTAGTCTTTGTATCTTACCAACTGGGGCTCCAGGTATCATGGAGCAGAAGCCAACCCCACCGTGCCCTGTCTGAATTCCTGACCCAATGAGATTATTAAGGATAATAAAATAGTTATTTTATGTTGCTAAGTTTTGGGGTGGTTTGTTTCATAGCAATAGTAATTGGGATACCTCCCCTTTGAATCTAGCTGGCCTCCTGACTTGCTGCAGTCAACAGAATGAAGACAAAGTGACAGTGTGCCAGTTCTGAGCCCAGGGCTCAAGTGGACTTGCCTATGTCCATGCATGTGTTGTGCCTCAGCTGTCACTTTGAGGACATACCTAGACTAGGCTGGTAACCAGTAGGAGGGTCATCTGCTTTCTGAGAATGAGAGACACGGGAAACATACTTGAGTAATCCCAGCTGAAGCCAGCCTGCGTCAGCCAACAACCAGCCAAAATCCAGACATAAAGCAAGGCCACTTCGCTAAGTAAGTAGTCCAGCAAAGTAAAAAAAAAAAAAAAAAAAAAATGTGTGTTGTCAAATGCCACTAAGGCTTTATGGTTGTTTGTTAAGCAGCAATATTGTGGCAGGAGATGATCCATACACCACTAAAATTCCAGAGCAAAAATTAATAATGCATCCTTGCTTCATCTCATATGCTTCTTCATTAAACTGCCTTATCCCAATACTTTTCTTCACAGCAAAACTTCTCAAATCGGTTACCTAATGATTCCATTTCTGCTTCCTTATCTCCTATTATCTCCTCAACCCTAATCGTTCTGACTCCTGCCCTCACCACTGTATTGAAACTGCTCAACATCCGTTACTCTCATGATGCCAAGTGTCACGCATGTGTTGCTGTACCATCTTCCTTTACCTTTACATTTAACATAACTGACATATTCCATTTCCAAACATTTTTTTTTTTCTTTTAGTTTCTAAGATACCTACTTCTTTGGCCATTCCCTTTATTCTCTTTTGCTGGTTTGTTCTTTCATGCATTCATTAAAAAAATAAAAATAATAAATAAATAAATAAATAAATAGAACCTACTATGTGTCAACTATTGGGGCGAGCTGGTGTTGTGTTCACAGCAGTGAAACAAAATTCTTGACTTCCTAGGGCTTATAGTCTATTGAGAAGAGACAGAAAATAAGCAGATAAACAAGTAAATCTCTAGCATATGGTGATAAATTCTATGCAGAAAAACAAAACAGAAGGAAGATAGATAGTGATAGGAATGGGATTGGTGTTGCTATTTTAAATAAGTCAATGGAGTCCTCACTGAATGGATAACATTTGCATAAACACCCAGAGGTGAGGGAGTGAGGCATATAAATTTCTAAAGGGGACGTGTCCTAGGAGCACAAAGAACAGTAGCTGCAAAGGGTCTGATTCAGGAATATGGCTAGCATGTCCCTCGGCCTCTTTTTTTTTCTTTCTATCCTCTTATTATACTCATTTTCAAATCAGTTACTTAGCTTTCTATATTGAAATTTTGATTAAAAAAAAAAACAGGAACAATGAAGTGATCCTTCACAAGCAAATATCTTAATTCGGCACAGTTTTTTATTAGGGAATGAGGAAAGGAGTGCCTTTCACATCTCATGCTGGATTATTCCATCAAATCTTCTGGAATGTGGCCTCTGACCCCTACACAGAGGCTACTCATGGCCTATCTTTTTAATGTTGATTCTTCAGGGTTCAGTCCCTCTTTTCCCTATGTATTCATGCATTGAGTAAGCCCATCCACTTTCTTTTTCTTTTTCTTTTTTTTTTTCCTTAAGATTTATTTATTTATTTTAGAGAGAGACTGGCAGTGTGAGTGCACACGAGTGACGGGAGGGGCAGGGAGAGGGAAACAATCTCCAGCGGACTCTCTGCTTGAGCATGGAGCCTGACGCTGGGCACTCAATCCCACGACCCTCAGATCATGACCTGACCTGAAATCAAGAGTCGGATACCTAACCAACTGAGCCAACCAGTGCCCCTAGCCTATCCATTCTCATAGCTTTAGATGCCATCTATGTGCTGACAATGCTTAAGTTGACTTGTTTAGTTAAGACCTTACCTCTGAGCTTCAGATTTAAAAATCCAACTGCACCCTTGGCATCTCCATCTGTGTATCTGGAACTTACCATGTCCAAAGAGAAATACAGCCTCCAAATTCAAGCCCATCTCCCCAGCATTTTCCATCTTTGGAAATAGCCAGCTACTCAATTTCTCAAGCCGGAAGTCTAATATCCTCCTTGATTCCTCCATTTTACTTATCTCCCTAGTTCGACTATTAATCTTTTAGGCTTTACCCCAAAATATCTCTCAAATCCATCCAGCTTTTTCTATCTCCACTCCTCTCAGGCTGTGCCAAGGCACCAGCAGTGAGTGCCACATGGTATTTATAGCCAGCAGCAGCCGCATAATATAAGAAAGCAGAGGTGGATCTACACTATATCATCACACAAGCTTATTTAATCACAATCAATTTTAAGGTAAAGCAAACATCCTAAAATGTGGACAAAATGATGGCAAGTTTGACTTTTTCAACTAAGTAGTTTGGTAATTAGCTTATGAAACTATATTTTATCTATGGTACTGACTATATTCCTAGATGAGTTTCAGAAAAACAAATTTTAGGTTGGGACAATATTTAGAAGATGGGAAACATCTCAGTGCTTTTTACAAAGTAACTTTCATGTCTATGATTTTATGATTTTTATGTGTTGTAAGATGCGACTGACAATTTTGGCCCATTCTTACTCTAGACTAGCTTATTAAATTATTGGATTCCTGGTTTTTACAGTATGAATAGAAATTTTTTTTATGAACACGAATAACTATTATTTTAATAGTAACTCACTATGCTAAAATTTGGCATTTAAATTTATAAATAAGATCACAGCTGCTGGCCTCTTTCAGTGGAGAAAAGAACAAAAGGAGTTAGCAACTCATTCTGAGAGTCCACCTAAATCAATTAGGATGTTAAATCCGTGCATAAAATAATGTTTAATAAAAGTGCTTTAAAGGGAAAATTGTCTCATTTTAAATTGAATGAATACAAAAGACATGAAGTTCCCGGATTACTGGTATGAGGCTCTAAGACACCAGACTCAGGCACTGCTAATAGTTCAACAGTAATTGGAATATTAATAGGATGTGTCATTCTGATTATATAGAATATGCATCAGAGTATTTTACCTACGTCTTCTGGATTGATTGGAGAGTGGCAGAGAATAATCTGATTGTCGCTTCTCTCCTTTTAAGAGCCCCGTTTCAGAATGCTTACTCACAGACTCTATTTGAGGACGTATTAAAAATAAAATCAATGCATTTATAACCTAATTAGCTGGTCTCTATTGATTCACGTTCCAGATACTCAGTTTGCATAACATTTCTGTTCTCACTAACTCCCTGTAAATACATGCTGGGTGGCACGTCGGGTTAATGCCCTCGTCTGCCCTCGAGGGACCTGACCTAGCAGCTACCCGAAGTCGTCACTGAAGTGCTACGTTTTCCAGTTCTCTCCTGGTCGATACATGTTCGTAAGACTTCAAAGTTTTATTTATCACTGAGTCTCAGCCAGGTCCTAGGCTCCGTACGTAACATCAGGTTAGAAATGGCTCTTGTGTGAGGAGTTTACCGGCTAAAAGTTAGGGAGCCCTGACCTTTAACAACCGGCTGTCTCTGCTCCCGGAGAGAAGCACGAGGCCAGGGGTTCCCTGGAACCGTGTCCTTGGAGCATAAGCCCTTCGGGGCATGGACCCAGGCGCCCGATCTCCTTATGCCCGGCTTGAAAAGGCGCCAGGGCCCCTTCCACTTGGCTGCAAGTTTATCCACGAGCTTTCATATGAAAAGAAACAAGAAGTCAGGCAATGGGCTGATACTTCAGCATTCTCCTTGGCTGGAAAATACATCGGAGTCCGCGTTATAGGGTTCAGGAACGGCCACACCCCTCTCATGACGTCAAGCAAATCGGTGAACTTTGCCCTCAGGACATGCCAAGGTTCCTTAAACTGTGGAGAAATGGCCAAGCTCAACCGGGAGCGGGGATGCAAGGGGAGGCTTAGGGATGTTCGCGGCTCTCAGACTGGAGGCTCCGGCCCTCTGGGCTTGCAGAGGATGTCATTGATTTACTCCTTCCACGGAGGTGAAGAGAGAGGACCATGGGAGATAGGTTTAATTAATCTTAAATATCTCTGCAATTTAAGAATTGTAGGCCTGGAACAGTTCCTGTACTAACATGATTAGCAAATATTGACTTTTGAATACAATAATAATGTGTCATCTGAAACCCTTGATAAGTAACTTAAGTACTTCCTTAGCTTGCATCTTATTAAATTAGATGAGGTATGGTTGAGGCACATTACACAAAGACATTGAAATGAAAAATCAGACCTAAGGGTTTTAACATTGATTTTAAGAGAGCTAAAAGTCACCAAGAAAACATATATGCCTCCGTTCTGCAACCTATGAATGTAAGCTGTCTATTTTTCTCTAGATGGATTTTTTAAAAGTATGTAATAATTTTCCTGCTGCAACTGCAGTAAACATTTACAATTTGTGACCTTTCTGACAGCTGTAATCAATCATCAGATTATGTATGATGACCATATAATTTTAGTTTTATGGAAGGTTAACTTACACAGATTATGGGCTTTTGATGTTAAAATATGGAAGAAAGAGCCATGTCACACCAGCGCGCCTGTGAGTAGGGTTGAGGATAATCCCCCCAACCCCCTTCATAAGGTTTGACTTAAAAATGTGTACGACAAGTCAGCTAAGAAAAGAGTTTAAAGACGTAATACTAGTCAGCTGCGACCTGACAAATCTTACTGTATTGATTAGTTTTCAAAGGCCGTATGGCATGTGTACTCTACTTACAACAGAATGGGAACGAGGGGAGAAAAGCCTCCAAATGTCATCAAAGCAAATGGTCTGTGAATGTTGCTTCAAAGCTCATCATTAGTTGCCGGGGTATTTGGCCACAAAGCCAGTAAAGAGGTTTCTCCGGAGGGTAGGTATGACAAAGTACACTTCCTGGCAAGCCGACTTAGGCCCAAGTAGCAGGACACATTAATTCTTGCTTGATTAATTAGAGGATTAACATTATGAAATTTTGCCTGCTTTTTATCCTTTTATTTTATTTTATTTTTTTTAAAACCAGGAATAGACCCCAGGCCTTTTCTGTTCTCTAATGAAATTGCAAATTGACTTGTGTTCAAATGGTGCTTGAGTAAAATGAACAATTAAAAATGTATTGCTAACAATGAGATGTAGCAGCCAGTCTCTTTAAGGATTAATTAGTTGCAGGGACAATCTTTCCCCCACCATAGAGCAGTGGTGGGTGAACAAGAAGGTGTCAAAGAACAGGCTTTTAACATGTGCAATTTGAACACATGCATGCACATATTCATGCATGCACATGTAGCTCAAGGATACAGGCACGTCTACGGAAGCATCTTTATAGGTTTAGACTGAAAAAATCAGCTGCAGCTTCCTTGAAGATATTTATTCCACCTTAGTTAGGATGATTCGACTGTTGCTGATTAGTGATCCATTAGTTAGCTTGAAGGCAGCCAACAGATTTTACTGATCGTAATTTATCATTAAAGCGGAGAAATGCTTTAGGTATTTAAATAATGTATGCAGATAAATTCGCTCCTATTTTTTTTAATTACCCACCTGTACCAACCTTGTAAGAATCTTTGCCCCCTATCAAGAGTTTGCTGTCTGAGGAGATTTTCAAAGTTAACCAGAAAGGAAAAGCCTTTGTCCCTGGTTGCATTTATCAGCTCTGCAGTTCAACCCGGCCCTTGGCAAAACATCTGGGACGTCCCGGTTAGGTTTGCAGGTCTTCACCGACCGACCGGAGCCATCCCCGCGTTTGCCGGTGCGGACGGAGGGCTTGGCTGGGCGGGATGCGGTGCCCCTGTCGTTTCTTTAGCAAAGACTTCAGGGACAGTTCGGGTGAATCGCAGTCCCCAGAGCCCACTGTAAAACCTAAGGGGGGGGAGTGGGTATAGTTTTCTTCTTCGAGAGCCGTTGAAGTAGACGACGTTCTAGAAAATGTCATTTTTGTTAGGCTGCCCCAGGTCAGACCCTTCCCAGCCCTCCGTGGGCTACCCACGCCTCGACGCGCTTCGCCCTCCCTACAGGGCAATCCCAGTCATGAGTAAGCGGCGCGAACGCAAGACCAAGCTCCCAGGCCTGTCAAATCAATTAGACTAGAGCAGGATGAAGCGAGGCTCGCCGGTAGGTAAGTCGAAAACACGTAAAGAAAGTCATCCAAGCAATCTGAAAGGATTGTAGGAGAGCAAAACGTCCTCACGCAGTTCTGCGTATTTTCAGGAGCCATAACGTGGATAATGGGGTAAATGCACGTAAAAGGGAATCGCATCTGAGCGGACCAGAGTCTGTAGGTTGACGCCTTCTCTGTGGCACATCCAAACACGTGCGTGGCAGGCCACAATCCGAAAGGAAAGCCGCAGTCCAAATGACATCTATTTACCTGGGGCGGGGGGGAGAGACTCCCCAAAACCAGCCAACAAAGCTTGAGTAGATCTGACCCTTCTACCTACAGGAGCCAACCTGGTTCTGCACTAAGAGCCGTGGCAGGTGAGCTT
Organism: Vulpes lagopus; assembly: GCF_018345385.1. Classification (NCBI taxonomy): domain Eukaryota; kingdom Metazoa; phylum Chordata; class Mammalia; order Carnivora; family Canidae; genus Vulpes; species Vulpes lagopus. Next base: position 50,733,210 of record NC_054828.1, read on the forward strand.
AGTGAGCCACGCGAGCAGTGGGAGCAATGCCGTTTGGTGGTGGTGCTTTGTTTTGTTTTTTTTTTAAAGATTTTATTTATTTATTCATGAGAGACACACACAGAGGGAGGCAGAGACCCAGGCAGAGGGAGAAGCAGGCTCCCTGCAGGGAGCCCAATGCAGGACTCGATCCCGGGCCTCCAGGATCAGGCCCTGGGCCAAAGGCAGTTGCCCAACCGCCGGGCCACCACCAGGCAGCCCTTGGTGGTGGTTTTACCAGGTCCCAGCTGGGTGCCTTGAGCCTCAGACCTTCTGGAGGCGAGGGTGCAGGGGACGCAGACTGCCCCGGGCCGCAAGGTGCTCTCCGGAATGCAGGGCCTTCGCTGGTCCTTTGGGCTAATTTTAAACGACCTTTTGAGATACATTTCCATATGTTTCACTCTATTCTGCAAAATTGATCTCGGTAATTGAAGTAATAATCCATTTGTGTGTCTGTAGAGCATCGACAGCTTTGTACCTGCCCCGCGAAGCAGGCTGGCCACGGCTCCACGATGCAAATCGGGATTTTTATAGCGAGTTCCGAAGGGGCCGGCTGCAGCCCCCCATCCGTCCTACTCGGGAGAGGCAGTGTCCCCCCCGCCAAGGCCACTGCACTAGCTTAAAGCTTCCCAAACCACAGTGTTTCCTGAATCACATAAAGGTGGGTAAGCGACTTTCTTTTTTGCAAAGGACACGAGGCCCTGGAACTTCGTACACCCGGGCTTTCCCCCGCCCTTCCCCCCAGCCTCTGACCTTTCGGGTCTCCTTGCCCCTCACCCTCTTCAACTCCACTTTTCCTGACCTTGTACCAGTTCCCTTTGTCTTCTACCTCCCGCCGGTCAGCGTTGGTGGACCACATCCCAGAGCCCCTTCCGTCAAAACGGAGAGAGTCTGTATCTGTCACTGATTTCCGTGCTGCTTCATCGCCTTCCTGCTGCATCTGGGGTAGAGCATGAGTTTCCCAACTGATGCTCCCATTTCATTTGAGGTCGTTGTTTTTTTTTTTTTTTCCATAAACACTGGAGAGGCAGACAGAAGTGCGCTGCACCTGAGTCTGAATGCTGGGTCCGATTTCACGTGGAACCGATGAAAACGTCTCCCCTGCAAAGTGACAACTGGAAAAGACGTCAGGACACGTGTTTTGGGCACGTGACGCCAGGACGATCTGAAGGCCTGGACGCCGAGAGGTGTGCCTTGGCGCCCCACTTGTCCTTTTTCAGGGAGACTCGACTGTCCTTCAACCAGAGAGGCAGGACATGTCATCTCCCAAATGAAAGAAATTCATGCCCGTGATGAGTAACATTCCAATTAAAATTCATCGCTAACAGCAGGCTTTTTATCTTTCTTGGACAAACGTGAATCATTTTTGGTGCTGGGAAATGCGCTTCATAAACCTCCATCGTCGTAGAATGTCTACTTCCACGAGAACTTGTTTTATATTAGTAAATAAAACATCATCTGACATTTTTGTCACTTCTTATGTCTGGGTGCTGACGAAAATAATGGGAATGCTCAGAGGTTATGGGACATTGTTTATCAGGGAATGGAGGCGACGCCACAAAGTATAAGTAACGCTCTAGGGCTGGATGATTGATCCCTGCCGCATATTTTAAAGCTCCTTTCATTGCTTATCGAAACCTTTTAGGTAATGCACTCCTCTCAGATATCACTTTATGTTTGAAAAGCTTTATAATTCATAATGAAAAGTTGCTTAGTTACCCCAAGTGAGTCCATAGCTTCAATTACTCCCTGCGCAAATGGTCGGACTCCATTCTGACCAATGTTTATGGTGTTTGGCAATTTTTCAGTAGCTACTTTGCTCTGATGGGATTCATTTCTTGCATAATGCTCTGCTTTGCATGTGCGGAGCCGAAACACTGTGGGTAGGCGGGAAGGAAACGAAAGGCCTGAGTGTTTCGGGCCAGGGAGACGTCTGACACTCGGCGTCGGCCCGTCGAGGGCGCCGAGAACCACAGCAGCCGGGCTGGAGGAGGAGGACGGGGACGCGAGCGCGGCTGAGCCCAGCCCGGGACGCCAGCCCGGCCTCGTCCTGGCCAGCTCGCTGGGCCTCGGCCCAGGACCGGGGCGGGGGGAGCCCCAGCTTTTCCCAAATTACCGTCACTTGCCAGGAGAACGCCGGCCCCTTCCCAGGGGTAGCCTTCCCCAAGGGTGTCGGGGGCCTCCTCCTCTCTGACAAAATTACACAAAACACATGGTCTTACGTGTTGAGCGGCCACCCGGGAGGCTCTGTCCCTCGTGCAGGGGCCACATCTGCCGAAGAAATGAACGACTTCATTCATTCGGGGGCACGCGGGGCAGCGACCACCTGACCCTCGGACTCGGGGGGATGCTTACCTCCCTCGTCCTCAGGTGATGCTGCTGCCCTGACGCTCCGAGAGTCTCGCAGTCCACAGGCTCCAGGCACGGTCTCCCTGTGCCTGAGCCCTGCCTCCTTGCCGCTGCCAGGGCCATAGGGCCGAGAAATGCCACCTACCCTGGGAGGCCACTGGTCTGCACGTCGCACCAACCCACGCTAGGATCTGCGACATCGCAGGCCTCCCAGAGCCTCAGTTTGCCCACCTGGCAAATGGGAATAACGACAGAGTCTACACCGTAAGAGTCCCCATTCACATTGTGTGTTGTTGCAGGGGCACTTCCCACGGTGCCCACCACTGGGGACGGCCGCCAGCGCTCCACATGCCAAGGGCAGGTCTCTATCACCAGCCTCCCCGACCCTGGGGGTGCACAGCTCGTCGGGGCAGGGCCAGGATTCAAACCGTGGCCAGCGAGCTGCAGAACCTGCGCTCTCTGCTACCCTTCGGAGCTGCCTTCCGCGGCCATCAGCGCCATCGCTGCCATCGCCGCGACTAGTGTCACTGTCACTACCAGCAGAGGCACCTGGGCGCCCTGGGCCAGTGAGGGCAGTGGCCCACCTGGTGCTGGGGAGCGGCAGCAGAACGAAGGCGAGGCCTGCCCTTCTGTCTCGCTTGCATCCCAAAGCTCACGGTCCTCTCCCCACCCAAGCAGCCCAAACCGATGGCACCCACAGCACCCTCAGCCCGGTTCGGGGACGAGCGTTCACGTGGCCCAAGACCATTGGATTTTTCTTTTTGTCCTATGTATTCTTGATTTACTGTTAACACGCTCTCTCCTTAAGATTTGCACCTTTCAGTACGTCCTTAGGGCAGCTCTTATTATCACACTCTTGGACAGAGCAAAAGCATCTTTTTTTATTAGGAGATAGCGGGGTGCCCGGGGGGCTCAGTGGTGGAGCATCTGCCTTCGGCCCAGGCCGTGACCCCCGGGGTCCTGGGATCGAGTCCCACGTCGGGCTCCCCACAGCGAGGTTGCTTCTCCCTCCGCCTGGGTCTCTGCCTCTCTCTGGGTCGCTCATGAATAAATAAATAACATCTTTTAAAAAAAATGTATTAGGAGATAGCTCTTTGAGTAGCCCTTCATCACATAGATGGCAGTAACAGATTTCCTGTCCCATTTATTTTTTTTAATTTTTTTCCGGTCCCGTTTAAAATGGAAATTGGTCGAGCCTCCATCAAACAAGTGAGAAAATAATGTAAATAATAATAATAATAGTAATAGTAATAATAATGTAAATTTCCCACCATGAAAAAACAAGGCAGAGAGATCTTGGCTTTGTCAGATTTGCCTTCCTGCACAGATGTCTCTGAAATCAGTGAGAATCGAGGATTTCAAAGACAGTGGAAGCGAGTGGTTCAGGTCTGACAGATGAACAGGAGATGGAAGGAAGGGGGAGGCAGTCTCTAATCAAAAAGTCTGTCGCTAGGCCTAGGAAAAAAAAAAAAACACGGATCATTTTGATCCAGTTCTTCATGAAAAAGCATAAAGCCATACAGAACACATCTTCATTTTCTTTTCTCTTTTTTTTTTTGAATCTTTTTTTAAATTTTTATTTATTTATGATAGTCACACACAGAGAGAGAGAGAGAGAGAGAGAGAGGCAGAGACACACGCAGAGGGAGAAGCAGGCTCCATGCCCCGGGAGCCCGATGTGGGATTCGATCCCGGGTCTCCAGGATCACGCCCTGGGCCAAAGGCAGGCGCCAAAACGCTGCGCCACCCAGGGATCCCACATCTTCATTTTCTAAAGATGGATCAGTAATTAATGCTTTAATTAAAAAGTCTAAGATTGTCACTACAATTCATTTCTTACCAAGAGCGAGAAAAACGGGGAAATTGGTTTAGAAAGCTGAAATATTCCCAAAAGGCGTGTGTGGATCCCTCTGTCGCTATCCCCTGCCTAGTTTTGGTCTCTATAGATGAACATATCCACGAGATGCATGATCCCCCAGGAGTGGCGGGTGCTCTCACCCTTCCACGTCCCGTGTACTGGAGACAGGTGGAAGTAAGGGCGTCACATACACTCCACATGGAAGGACATCGTGTCACGGACTTACATTCTAGACTAACTAAAAAGTCTCCAGTGGGGGGATCCCTGGGTGGTGCAGCGGTTTGGTGCCTGCCTTTGGCCCAGGGCGCGATCCTGGAGACCCGGGATCGAATCCCACGTCGGGCTCCCGGTGCATGGAGCCTGCTTCTCCCTCTGCCTGTGTCTCTGCCTCTCTCTCTCTCTCTGTGACTATCATAAATAAATAAATAAATAAATAAATAAATAAATAAATAAATAATTAAAAAAAAGAAAAAAGAAAAGTCTCCAGTGGGGCCCCCACCGGGTGGCTCAGTCAGGGTAGGCATCGGACTCGGTTCCAGCTGAGGTCAGGGTCTCAGGGTCGTGCCTTTGGTTATCGAAAACCAAGAAAACATTTCAGAAAGAGAGGTAGGGGAGAAAAAAAAAAATTGCCAAAAGTTGAATCTTTCAAGGAGGCCACAGCACATAGGATTTCGGCGTCGGGCAAGACGTCCCCCATGGACGGCGCTGGCCACTTTCCCAGGTACCAGGAAACGCTACGTGCAGGTCTCAGTACTTCGGGTCACTGGCGTTGTCCCGCGTCTCCTTTCCTTCCCTCTCTAAAACGAGCTACTTTGCCAAAGCCTCGCGTTGCAAGCCTGAGAAAAGAGTCAGACGCAGGCATCGATAACCTGAGATGGACGCCTTTGCTGTGAGGAGCCGGTGTGTGGAAAGCATATGCTACGCCTCGTGGCCAATGTGGAAATGTCAGGGGTTTAATTGGCAGCTGGGAAGAGCAGCACCTGCAAACAGCTCAGGGCTTGTTCCTGTGGTCTGGCAACATTCTTCCTTCGTGCTTTAAATGAAGGCTTACGCACTGGGACAGAAATAACTGACAATGGATGATTGATGATTGCCCATCACGCAAGGGCTGACACCGCGCGCCCGTCCAGATTTCCTGAGCGGGGGCATGACCCCCAGCGGCGGGCCTAGCAGATGGCTGCTCAGCAACCGAGCTCCGAGCACCCAGGACGGGCTCTCCTTCAGCCTGGACAGACAGTGCGCTCGGGATTCAGAAGACTTTTTTCCCCCAATTTTCAAAATCCTCTCTCTCTCTTTTCTTTTCCCCCCTGTTAGACGGTTGCTTTTTGCGGGAGTTTGTCGGGTTTCGGGTTCAACGTCGGGTTGCCTTTCACATGCCTCTGAGCCTTACTGCGCACGGGCTTCCCGTTTGAAACATGTGCCGTGAGGAGGAGGCACACTAAGGGAGCTCTATTTCTAATTATTAATTCATAACACCCTCCCGTCCAGGGGACTGTTGAAGCTTTGAGTACAATAATGTTTACTATTTTAATCCGGAGGGGCAAAGAAAGTGCAAAGAAATAAATCCGCAGTGCAAACAAATGGCTAACATCCTTTTCCACACCTGGACATCCGTCAACCCACAGCAGGCCTCGAGGTGCAGCCAAAAACACACCGGCCGTGTTGGAAAGAGCATGGCAGAGCGAACCTTTCCAAACAAAGAGAGCTAAGTTGAAGCAGCCTTGCACGGCTCCATAGAACCCAGAGCGTCTCCGGGCTGGTACCTTCGAGCATGAGGCTAACACTTAGCTTTAATTTTCTTCCCATTTCTTCCCTGCCCCCACCCCCCAAGCCTGCGTTTGCTCAGCTACAGTCTTGCTCGAACATCTGCCTTGATTAATGTTTTTTTTTTTTTTTTTTTTCTGAAATTCAGTTTTGATATCCTCTGGGGGCACTTCTAAATCTGATTCTCAGGGACTGGGCCACGGGTCACCTCGTGGCCTACCTTTCGGACAACACCAGGTCCCACCTCCAGCTGTGGGGAAGCGATGAGTCATTGCGGGGAGCCACCGGGTCCTCCCCTGGACTTGCGCTCGGGGACCAGTATTTCTTCAGCCGCTGCCTTCCGCACGTGGTCGATAGGATAGGCTTTGCACGGGCCCACCCGGGACGACCCGCAATGGTTTGCGGCCCTTTCCGAGTCGCACCGCGCTGTCCCAAGGGAAGTAGGGCGGGTGTGAGTGCGGTCACTTCACAGCTAGAGCATCCTGCAAAAGTGAGGCTCCCAGCCTCACACTGCATAGCCCTGGGCTCCACGAGCATCTGCAACACTCACTGGGCACCGCACCAGGCAGCCCGGTGGGCATCGGGGACCACATGGCGTGTGCTCGCGGGAGTCCCCGGCTACCCTGAAACCACAGCCAGAGAACGCTGCTCTGGAAACGCCCTATTCCAGCCAAAACCATTTTGTGAACGCCAGTGGACGAGGCCAGGGTCCCAGGCACGTGCAAAGGGCTGTGCTGGCTGCCGGTCACGACCCGGGACCTCACTGCAGAATGAGCAAGGTGTGCCTTCTTCTGAAATTGCTGCTGTTGAATATGCATCCATCGAGTTGGCTTTCCAAATCACTTTTTTTTTTTTTTTTGCTATAAAATCTGCTGTCTCTCTTCTTGTTTAATTGCATTCAGTTTTACAGTCTCTCCCAGGAAGAGCAGCTAATTATATTTCAACAGAGAGAGAGAGAGAGAGGCAGGTGTTAGGAGAAGATAGAAGTCCTGGTTGTAGACTTGACAGTTCATGCAGTTTGGCCGGATCTCAGTGGTAAAGTCACCAGGCCGGGGAAGTTCAACTTCATGGCTTTCGGTTTTCCTGGGTGTTAGGGGATCCCAGGGCTACAGATTCAGACTCTGAGGTCATAAAATGATAAAAATGATCAAAAATAACGATCAGAATGGTCACATTAGGTCTTGTGTACAAGAGGGTCTGGTTCATCTGTCAACTCAAGTGATGGAAAGCGACTACGGCCACTTGGATAAGGTGCCAGCCTTCTTGGGATTGAAGTATGTCCACACACTGGCTGGCTATGCAGTCTCGGGCAAGGCATTTAACCTCTCGGCTTCTGCTTCTTTATCTGAAAATTGGGGTAATAGCAGGTTCAACCCCTACGTTGCTGTGAGGAGTAAATGATGTAACTGTGCAAAATACAACACAGTGCAGAGCTAGGGGTACATATTATTTTCGGAGGATGATTGTGTGGCCAGAGGCTAAGATCCCTGGGACGACAGCAGAGATAGAAAGGGCAGAAATTTGAGAAATATCCAGTAGCAAATTCTCCTCTAACAAGTGCTAGCATTTCAGACTATATCCGAAACAAATGCTTGCTCTGGAGATAAGTGGGTTCCTCCCATATGGAGATCATCCCGGTTTCCATGAACATGGCATTTATAGTCAAAATATAGAGTCATTTCTGTGAAAATACCCTTAAATTGTTCTGATTCGTTTGCATGCACCTCCGCGTGTGTATGTCTGTCTTTCCGGTAGATGTGGAGTTAGCAGGAGGCCGTCTCCCATAGGCCACGGAACTGGATGATTTACTGGACTTTCCCCATTCCAACTGGTTGTTTTGGCCACGGCCAGTTCTGGCCCAGCTCTGCCGACTGCATTTCTGGGCTGCTCTCATAGGCCTCCTAGCGAGTTACCAATTTTTTTCCAGGCATCTGCTAAGTGTAGTTGTGCATTAGAGACATTGCCACTTCCCTATCCCCGGAATAAACTAGAACAGAATCTGGATGTTTGCTGGAAAAAATTGTCATTTCTAGTGATGAGTAATTGAAAACAATTTTACGACTGCCTTTAGTACCTGCATCGGGGGCACCTGGGTGGCTCAGCAGTGGAGCGTCTGCCTTCAGCTCAGGGCGTGACCCCTGGGTCCCGGGATCGAGTCCCTCATCAGGCTCCCTGCAGGGAGCCTGCTTCTCCCTCTCCCTGGGTCTCTGTGTCTCTCACGAATAAATAAATAACATTTTTCAAAAAAAAAAAAAAAAAAAAAACACACCAAAGCTGCATCAGTGCATACCACCCTTCCTTGACTGCTGCATTGGGCTTCTTTGCCCAGGATCAGAAGTCATCATGGCTCATCCCCGTCCCCGACTCTCCCAATCCAACCTATGAAGCCCCCTTTGCTAACAGTTCTCCTCTCTGTCTCTACTTCTCCAGCTAATCGTCCAAGGCCTCCCCAAGTAGCCGTATTGATCCTTCTCTCCTTCTCTTCAAATCCATCACTCAGCCTCCAAAGCGCCACTGGAGTCATCGTTCTAAAAGCCTAACGTCCCCCGTGGTTCACCGGTACCCTCACAACAGAAGCCGAGTTTCTTAGTACTGCGTCGAAGGCTTTCCAGGATTTAGCCCTGACAGCGTGGTCGGCCTCATGCCCCCTCCTTCCTCCTTGTGTTCTGGTGACAGTGAACTGCTCGCACTTCTCTCTCTCTCATCTCTCTCCTCCTGTTTCTCTCTCTCTGGTTTCACTCTCCCATGTTCTTGCAGATATTATTCCTAGTACACAAGTCATCTTCCTCTTGGGTCCTTAGCGTGCTACTACTTAACATTTTTAAGATCTTGCTTAGGTTTACCTTTTCGTTGACTTCTCCAGAAAATGAAATCAGCTACCCCCCTCCTCGGGGCTATTTATTTTCGTACAGACACAGAGGAGTGTTTCTATGTATTTACGCCATATGACGCTTCTTTGTTCTCTATTTCCTCTGCTAGAGAGCAAGTCTGTGAAAGTGAGGTCTTTTCACTCACCTTTGAATCTCTCCTCGTTGCCATGGCCTTTAGGTACAGGCTGGGCTGTGAGCAGAGCTCTCCATGCCTTTATAGTGACTCAACGACTCGTCTAAACAACCGTATGTGATAAATAAAATTGCACGGAAATAAAATCCAGCTTGGGCAAGTGAAGTAGGCATTAAGATGCGTGCCGTAGCCTGACTGCTTCCTCGGGTGCCTCTGACAGCACGGCCCAAGCAGTACTCGCTTACCAGCCCCACAGATCCTATAACTCATCAAGCTTTAATTAAATAGCTAGACTCTTGGTCAATTAATTGGTGTTCGTACTTGCAAATTTCAAAAATAATATTGATAATGACAAAGAATTACGAGCTTGGAACTTTTCAGTCCTAGGGGGCTCAGGCACCGAGGCTGGTCCTGTCCTTCAAGCAACCTCCTGCATTTTGTGTGGAAGTGGCTATTCCTCTTATTTTAGGGAGAGGGAGGGCATCCAAAACAATTAATAAGGAGGGACTGTCTACGGTAATTGAGGGGCAAACTCTGAGGGTTGGAGACCAAGTACATGCGAGCGCCTCTCAGGATGGGTTTTATGCTGATTGCTGCCCTGTGCCCTCCCCACCCAACCACCCTGCAGCTTTTAGAGCAGAAAAGCCCTCCCAATTTTCATTAAGAACCATTATATCAAGGGGACGATCATTCAGCTCCAACAGATTGTCCTGAGGTATAATGTTTTTCAACCGGAGAGCAAATGCTTCTTCAATCATTTTTTGTTTGTTTGTTTGTTTGTTTGCTAAAAGGGAGAAAGGAGTCGTTTTCAATGCATGTAAAATGCAAATAGAATGACTCTGGATTATTAGGGAAGCTCACACCTACTAAGTCCAAAGTAGCTTTGATCTAAAAATCGAAAATTGGCAAGTGATCAATCAACACTGGCTTCCAGTTGCTTTTAGTGTCTTGACGAAATAAAAATGCTATTTTAATGGCAGAGATGTTTCACTCTGCGAGTGGCTGGCGGGACACGTACAATCACCGTAGAGATGTTTTCCTCTGAATACAAAGCCCGCGTGATGAGCTACACGCACACCTTGGTACTACCTGCCTGTGATTGCCATAAAGCATTTGACTTCTAACAATGTTTTCCAAAGCGCTGAAACACATGTTTATGCATCACAGATATTGCGTGGCCTTCGATGGAAAACACACCAACTTAAAAAAAAAAAAGTTGACTCCGTGCACAGCCACACAATGGGATATAATGGAAACCAGGAAAAGATGACGACTTGTGTCGCTTCACAGGCAAGGCCAAAAAAAAAAAAAAAAAAACCAAAACAAAACACGAAACCCTTGATAATTCAGTCGTGCTAAAACTAGGAGACAATACTGACATAAGAAAACACACTCAGCATTAAGGCAGCGGAGTCCTTCCTAATCACGGCAGGTCTAGACAGCTCCCCCAGCTGCGTCTGCTCTCTCTCAGGGTGATGTGTGGCCCTGGCAGGGGTGAGCGGGGGTGGCATGAGCTCAGCGGGGACCGTCAGCACGGGGCCTTAATGAATCCCCTTCTGCGTGTGTGTCACCGTGCGGCCTCGCGTTGCTGGGGGGCAGCGTAGTGGGAGAGCCTCAGGGGCACGACACCCCGACTCCCGAGCCACAGGGCAGGGCTGTCCCCCCACCGGGAGCACACTCAGTCCCTTCCACCCGAGGCGCTGCCTTCCCTCTGGGCCGCATTTCAGCCTCGTGACCTGTGCTTTCCGCCCGGGAGGGGCCCCCCCCAGCTCCCCTCCAGGGTTGGGCCCGGCCAGCCAGGCCTTGAGCTACCCAAGCCAGGGGGCTGAAGCTGGAGGTCAAGGGATGGACCATGTTCTCTGCTCCTGTTGGCACAAGGTGCTTCCATTTAACTGCCAGGAACCAATAAAGCACCAGCCGTCCTCCCCAGGTCTTGTGGGAATACGGGTGACAGGCTGGTGGCTGTAAAGGCGGTCATCAGAGACGCCGAAGAACGACATTGCTCATACGACGTGGCCAACGTGATCCATCTAGTGGGGTGAGCCCTTCACCCATGGAGACGGTGCCCCGTTTACTCATGGTGAACAGTGGGGCTGGGTCTGATCCAGTCTCTCTTCCAGAGACAATACAGTCTCTTTCTTCGGAGCTCCTCTGACTTCGACGATCGGTCTATACCAGCAGTTCCTGATTCAGCAGACAGCAGCCTGGCATCGGGATGGTTTGGGGACGGTGGTGGTGGTGGTGGTGGTGGTGGCGGTTGGTGGGGCAGGCAGGGGTTGGGCGGGATCCAGTTATCAGCCTGTTATCAGCCAGGTGAGCTCTGTTATTAGCCAAATGGGGTCTTACCTTGCTGAAAGCTTGGGTAATCAATGGCGGCGCCAACCTCTGAGAATCAGCTTGGGGTTTGGAGGTGGTAAAGTTAGAAAATGACCCATGAGCGGTAAACTTGGTCTACTGGAACCTCAACTGAAGGCAGGACCATCCGGTCAGAAGCAATGGTTCACTCATCTCCACTGAGCATCCAAGCAGAGCTGCCTTCCAGTTGGGTGACAAGACCGGATTATTCAAAATAAAGCCCACTGTCCCTTCAAGGACAGTCCTCTGGCCTACGCATCGAGAAAAGCTTGGGCTCTTGTTCCAACCTTGAGTGGCGAAAGAGTTCCCCACCCCTGGCGTTTCCTTCCTGGAGCTGCCACAGTATCATGGGCCTGTTGTACGGACGGAAGCAAGGTCTTTGCAATGGCCGAGACCACCTTCATGGGCTCCGGTTACTCATCTGTAAAATGATGTCCCCAGTGTGACAAGATGATTTCTAAGGCGCCTTCTGTTCTCTTCTGTCTGTACCAACCTACGATTCTGATTATCATTCTCTGGAAGGCTTTGTGACAGGCCGGGAAGAATACAGCGTGTATGTTCGGGAGCTGAACACTTAAGATTCTCTTTAGGCGAAATGTTCCTTTCACGCCGTGCACCATTTGCAAATGTAATTTGGGGCCCTTTTGTTGTTGTTGTTGTTGTTCCTCTTTTCCTGTTATACCTGAAATGGATCGTGGGGTTTGCCCGCAGGTCTCCATCATACGCCGACCAAGGTCTAGAAGGCTTCTAACTGACCTAAACACATCATCATCATCATCATCATCATCATCACCACCAGGATCATCTTTATTTCTTCTTCATTTCTTTCCCGCGAGATATAATCTAGTAGGCCACGCTGACCTGGGTTAAGAATTCCTCAAATATAAATGGTCTAAATGTTACTTTACTTGGCAAAACAAAGGCAGAGTAAGTAATTTTTCCAAATCTCTCTTCAGACACGCCATATAAGGAAGGTTTTCCTTCTAGGGGGATTTGGACTCTCATTAATCTATTTCTCCTTTCAACAATAAAATGAAAAATGGAATGAGATTATCAAAATGGATAGTCTGGTGTGGACCCGATAACATGCTTTTGAAAAGTGGTTTACATTTGACATCAGTTAAGCTCCCCGGGCCAGCACATCTCAGGTCGGCTACGTGGGGCCTGGATCCACTCCCTGCTTGGACACAAATACGCTTTATGGGTTTCAAGCGCCTCCGCAGCCAGTTGGAAGGATGGATGGACTCCTAGTGCGGGGAGTATTAAGTCATCGGCAGGACCATAAATATCCCTTCTCCTATCTTATTCAGCATTTATACAAAGACAGTTTTGTGCACTACGATTTCTTTTTTCCTGGAGTCTGTATGTATTTCAAGTTACTCGTCTCTTTATCACGGATACATTTTTGTATGTGCCGCCCGACACGCAGGTAGCCTAAGGTGAGCAAGTTCGGTTCCTGACGCGTGATGTGGCTTCCTTTGTGCCCTTGGGCGCCTGTAAGTATGAGGTCCCAGCGCCCCGCTTGGCAGGGTTTTAAGGCGCCTCGAGGACAGTCCTGAGCTCCTAGGGTCACAAGGACACACAAGGACACACAAGGACACACAAGGACACACAAGGACACTGGGCCCACCGCGAACTTCCCGCGTCCTCGGGTTCTTTCCCGGTCCGGGTGGCATGTGCGGGCCCGGACCGACACTGCAAGCTGCCCCCCGCCTGGCTGTCCCATGGATTCGCCGGTGGCCACCCCGTGGTGACCTGAGTTGCAGGCCAGGTGAGCCATGCTCCCGCGGCAGGTGTGGCCACGGTGAGGATGCCGTCGCCGAGGCTCGCCCGGGCGATCAGGAATTTCTCTGTGGCCCCGGGCTCTCAGGCTCGGCTGGGCCCAGCAGCCGGGACACATGCCGCCCTCCCCTGGTGTCCCTTAGTGGGAGGGAACCGTCCAGAAGCCACCGGCAGGCTCCCTGCCCAGCCCAGGGCTCAGGCCTCATTAATGCCAAAGCTGATGATGGCTGGTGACAGGTGTCACACAGTCACATGCAAAGGGAGGGAAAAAACCAAAACCCACCCCCCAGGAAGGGGTAACAATGCAGGACTGGCAGGCCCGGAGCTGCTGCGGCCCAGGCTTCGCGACAGGCTCTGGGCAGTCCCCGGGTCTCAGTGGCCCGGCGGGTCCCTGGGTGGCTGGTGTCCCGAGGGCCCACATTGCGCCCGGATCTGGAGGCCCAGGGCCTGCTTGAGCCTCCCACCTGGAGGGGACACAACCTACCGGGTCCCCGGAACAGCAAGGGCAGGGCCCACCGGGGTGCAGGCCCAGGACGGACAGGGATGGGTGGACAGGAGCACACGGCCGCCCAGCCCCTGGCCCTCTCTGGGCCTCCTGCCCCTGCCCTTACCCCTGCTGTGCACACTGGGGAAGCCTCCAGAAAGTGTCCCCCCTGGCCCCGTGGGGCTGCCCCAGCTGTGATCTCTGTGACCCGCGGTGGCCCAGCCCAGGGGAAAACATGCTGGGCCACCTGAGGGCCCCACCCTTGCTGCAGCCTGGATGCAGGTGAGGCTCTCACCTGCCCACCCCCCGCAGGCACCTGCTGACCACCTGCCCCCCCCACCTCCCCCGCAGGCACCTGCTGACCCCCTGCCCCCCCCCACCCCCCCGCAGGCACCTGCTGACCCCTTGCCCCCCCACAGGCACCTGTTGCCCCCCGCCCCCCCACACCTGCTGCCTCCCGCCCCCCCCAGGCACCTGCTACCCTGCACCCCGCCCTGCGCCCCCAGCTGCTGTCGGCCGCCCAGCCTAAGTGGGCACCGTCCTTCGGCCCACGCCGTGTGTGGCTGAGCTAGGGCGTTAATGAAATACAGTCACTGCGGGGGGGGGGGGGGGGGGGACGCTCCAGGGCATGGCTGAGAGGCCCTTGAGCCTGGTCTGCAGGGCAATCCGGGGATGGGCCCTGGGGCGCCCCGCTCCTGGCGCTGGCCTGCGGACCGCCGTGTGCCCTCGGGGGGACACAGGCTCCTCATCCCCCACCCGGGCTACCTCCTACAACCCAGGCTGCTGCGCTTTCTCGGTTAGTGAGAAAATCTGGTGGCAATTAGTCATTCGAGTTGATCAAATATCCATTATGCAGAATAACCATAGAATTGCCAAATCTCCATTCCACTTTCTGCAAAAGAATTTCAAGACTAAGGGCGTGTGTGTGTGTGTGTGTGTGTGTGTGTGTGTGTGAGCGAGCGCGCGCCTGTGAGCCGGAGGACAAGGCCTCACCACTGGAGCGACTTGCCCAAGGTCACGTAATAGTTCCCTGCCATTTCCTTTATTGTCTGCCCTCAAATCCTCTTTTTGTAGTAAGCAAGGGGAAATGACGTGGGCTTCCAAATTTCATTACAAAAGCCTCCATTTAAAACAAAATGTATTGCATATTGTAATTGCAACCAGAACCAGGGAGGGCAGCGGCTTTCAACCTTGTGAGCGTTGCATGCGGCTGACTTCAAGGAGCCCCGGTCCACCCTCCAGCCCGTGGATTACAGAGCATTTTCGAAAAATAGTTATGCTGCGCAAAACACAGGCACATTTAATGTCCTTTCTTCTTTTGGTTAACAAAATGTACGTAATTTTCTTAACCAGAGAAATTACGGTAATAGTTCTGTAATGATAGTAAAGTGTTCTGTTCTCCTTAAAGTCCACGTTTGGATTTGTACACACAAAACCGTTTGGAAAAATGAAAACATGACTGTTAGTTAAAACTTGTTTTTTTTGTTTTGTTTTGTTTTGTTTTTCCTCCCAAACAACAAGCTGTTGACTTCAAGGGTTATTTATTTATTATTTTATGCTGTAGTTGTCGTTTCAAGGCTGCGTGTGGATGTAAGCAGAGCTCCTGTGTCCCCTTGCTAAGTGCCAGGGAGGCCGCTGGCGTTGCCCTGTGACAGCGCGCACGACTGACATTTACGGGGAGCTTCCCGGTGCCAAGCCCTATGCCGAGCACTTTACAGCCATTAATTTATGTAATCCTGCCTGCCCAGGCAGAAATTATGATCTCCTTCTCACAAGTGAGAAATTAGGCTCAGAAAGGTCAAGAACTTGCCGGAGCTCACCCTGGCTGGGCAGCGGGGGAGCCCTGCGGTGGGCACAGGCCTCCTCCTCCGCGCTGCACGGTCACAGTCACGGGCCGGACACTGACGTCTGCTCCCCGCTGAGGTTGTGAGACCCCCGGAGAGGCCCCCCGCCCCCCGCCACTGGTTTCACAGAGGATACCAGGAAAATACTATTAAAAATATGGAATCCTCCCTTAAAATTCTCCAATTAAATTCAAATTCTATTTTACCCATGCCCACGAACCTCTGTAGCAAGCACTCATTCACTGAGGAGTTATTACCCAGGCCTTTGAACCTTAATTACTCCCAGGACTCTGAGCCGCATGGACACAGCAAATAACGCAACGCAGGGCAATGTGGAGGTTCGGAAGAGGAAACGCACTTGGCAGTCCTCTCTCTCTGTTTTTTTTTTTTTCTTTTCCCCTTCGGGGAGGCCTTGCCTTATCAAATGGGCAGAGGTGTGTTTCAGGTGCAAAGAGCAGAAAGCCGGGAGTCGGGGGAACATCTCTCTGCAGACATGTCAAGGCCTAGCGTTGAATAGGCCGCACGCTTTGGTTGATGCTCCTATTCCCGGCACCTTGTCGAAGGCCAATATTCTAGGAAAAGATCCGGAATCCTTTCCTCGGCAGTGATGCGATAGTCTTGCTGGAAGAGACCATGGGCCTTCACCTCTTCTGTTAACGTGGTGAGGAGTGAGGCTTTGGGCCTCTGGGATGGAGGAGCTTCCCTCGCGCAACAACATGCATTTATTGAGCGCCGGCAGTCTTGGTGGGAGACACACAGGACCTGACTCTTGGGAAGACTGCAGAAAAGGGAGTTCTTTCCCTTAGACTCATTATGCTTGCAGTGCCCACCTGAGACAGGGCTTGTTTTTTGCTAAAATAATTTCCTTTTATGTTTGTACAATTGGGACATTTTACATATGCAACATGACCCGTTCCAAGACTTTTCACAGACGCGCCATACCTGAGAGACTCCCTCTCTCTACAGTCTCGAGGATGGGACTCAGTACGTTGTCCGTGTTTGACAATCTCACGTTTTTGCACAATGGTAAGCGAAGGAATCCTTTCCCCCTGTCACCGACAGGAATACCAAGCAGAATTCTTTTTTTTTTTTTAAGATTTTATTTATTTATTAGAGACACACACGAGGGGGGGAGGGGCAGAGGGAGAAGCAGTTTCCATGCAGGGAGCCTGACGTGGGACTCGATCCCGGGTCTCTAGGATCAGGCCCTGGGCTCAAGGCAGCGCTAAACCACTGAGCCACGGGGGCTGCCCCCAAGCAGAATTCTTCAGTTACTTTTACTTCTGGATCTAAGTGAAGGGATTGTTGGGAAGTGTTTTTCAAAATGCACAACACGGGGTATCCCTGGGTGGTGCAGCGGTTTGGCGCCTGCCTTCGGCCCAGGACGTGATCCTGGAGACCCTGGATTGAATCCCACGTCGGGCTCCCGGTGCATGGAGCCTGCTTCTCCCTCTGCCTATGTCTCTGCCCCTCTCTCTCTCTCTCTTTCTCTCTCTCTTTGTGTGACTATCATAAATAAATAAAAATTAAAAAAAAAAAAACAAAATGCACGACACGGGCGTAAGATTTTTCATCAGAGATGAAGCATTTGGTATGATCATGAAGGAAATCCTTGAAATCAAGGTTTCTTGTTAACTTCTATCTTAGATAGCCAACATATGACAGAGGGGGAAAAATATGATAGATTTTTAGGAATTTAATGAGGGTAAGTGATCTTTTTTGAGATTTTCCAATATGCACCCAGGCTACCAAAAGCGGGTAGATAGGTAGGTAGGTAGGTAGGTAGGTAGATAAATAGGTGGATAGATAGGATATAACCTCAGCTCAAGTAGCAACAGTGACCTCTAGTGTGCCTTTTACATTTTCTCACTCTGCAACCTCAATTCCTTGTTTCTTTAACCTCTAGGGCATCATTTAAGCAAAATTTTCCAGTTGGTATTTGGTCTAATTTCTGTATTGACTCTATATGCTGACAACGGACTCTTAAGAGACCTCCTTTGATCCTGATAATGTATGATAAAGTAATTGTGCCTTCATTAATGACTGTAATTATAGTACGTAAAGCTGTCATTTACATGAATAATCACACCCCACCCCCCACCCCCCCAAAAAAGGCGGCTTTATTTGCAAGATGAATTTAACTTTGGCTGAGAAAACTGATTGAGCTCCAACCTGGGAGCCTCCACACCAAGTGACACATCGTCTGCAAGAGTGCCCGTTCCTCTCTGATAAGACTCCCTAGTTTTTTTATTTTATTAGAATTCATTTAAGAGAAAAAAGGAATCTATCTGATGGGCAAAACATTATTTCGGCATTTAGTATTTTGGGTCCTGCCCTAGATGCGTGCTTATGTCAGGACAGAGCCCACAAGAATGTAGTGCCGCGAGCCTGGCAGCTTGTGTCAGTACTTCTCTTCCAAGTTCCTCTTTTCAGGAGTTTATAACATTGCAATAAAATTTATTATGGGCTGGGACTTGGCATACGGGAGCCCGGGCTAACACTGTAAAGTAGTTTGGAGAGGTTTTTGGTGTGGTTTTCTTGGGTGTGTGTTTTCCCCCCATGCCCCCCCCACCCCACCCCACAAGTGTCCAAACCTGCGGTGTCCTGTCTCCCTGTAGAGGGAGTTGAAAATAGAAGTCTCATCAGATGGACTTGGCTCCCCCTGGGTCTGTAAGTCAGAGGCAACTGAAAAGGGCCCCCCCATCTGCTCTATGAGAAACTCCTCTAGGAGGAGTTGGAAAGGGGGGAAAAAGAAACAAGAAATGCAATAAAGGAGTAAATGTTTCCGGTAAAATGAAGGAGGCCCTTAGAATTGCAATTGTCGGAAAAGCTCGTCTAGGGTAGGAGAGGGAGACATGAAAAGGTATTCAAGATTGTTTTCTGTAATTGGGTGATCTTCGGTGCCCCCCAACAGCTGGGCTTGTTGGCAAACAAGGAGCTGCACGTGGAAAACATGTTCCAATCTGTGTAAACTAAGCAAGGCATAAAAACAAGCATCATCCTCAGGTTAAAAACAAAACAAAACATGCAGAACACAGACCCCTGGAGACTCAGGAAGGAGGGTGTGCGGACGTGAAGCCAGACCTGGTGTGTGGCTTTCTTTGGATGTTGCATATGTATGTGTTTATAGTCAGTGTTAATCTTAGCATGAGAGCCTCCCTCGCTGGTGTCTTTTCGTTGGCCTGTGCGAGTCTGCGCCTCAATGGCAATTTGGAAAGCACCCACCCAAAGGGAGAAGAAACAACTGGATTGGAGAATTGATGAATCCCAAAGGAGGACATTAATTAGAGCGATCTATAGCTCGGTAAGGAGTTTCCGAGTCGGAAGGAACTGTAGAGCCTTGCTTGGCCGACCTCCCTCATTTACAAGTGACTGAGGCCTGCCGTGCCAACTGGCCCATGGTCGGAACTAGTCCCCGGCGAGAAGGCCCAGGAGGCCCGGTGTGTCCTTACAGGGTGTTGATGGCCCGCGTGTATTCTAACTGCACAACGCCCACGCTACGCTGGCCAACGATTCTTGAACATTTTTTAACATTACCCCCACCTACCCATGGTCCCATCGTGAGTTTTTATTAATATTTAGTATTTTGGGTTTTGCCCGAAGCAGCTAAGCCCCGGGTATCTCTGCCAGTTATCACAAATCGTTCAGGCTCTGGAGGGTATAGCTCGAGAGATGTAGGGCAGCCCTCTCCCCCCAGCCTCCCTCTGGCCGCTTTGTCAGGCTAGACCCATCCGATGAGCCACAGTGCTCCCCTCACCACACAACTCACTGCAGAGCAACATCAGTGGCTCCTGGACCTGGAGCTGAAGGTTCACCAAGAGCCAATCGCATCCGAAGTTCGCTTCCAAACCCACCCGTGTTGTTAACTTGGTAACGTAATTATGTCATGTAACACCATATTCCAACACCAGCCCAAATTTGAAGGTGGGAAAGATTGTATCTCCGAAAAATTAAGCTGAGTGCTTTAGAACGGCTTAAAATAGGTGAACTTTTTAAAAAGCAGGCTGTTGGAATAGGGGTGCGTGAGACAACTATGAAAGATCAGAAAAAGCTGTAAAAAATGTGGACAGCTTTTTGGCAGTCAGATGGCTTTGTGAGTATCGTTCCGTTTTCCCAGAGAAACCCCACGCTGGAGATCCTGGATGTGGTTTATGTAAGAAGGGTGCCTCAGAACTCCAGAGAGAATTCAGACAGAGGGAAGTGGCCTCCATCTCGCATCAAGAGACATAAAGTGAGTGTGCATGGAGGTGAATGTTTCCATGGAGCATCACTTCAAATCATTCACCACTTGAACCCACCTCGGGTGAACTAATTAGCAAGTGGTTTTGTCGTGTCTGATAAGAGGGCTCTTCCACTGCTCTTAGATCTGCCACCTTGGCGGGATCCTAGCTAGGTAGGACCTTGCGGTCTTCAGTTCTGGGTGCAGGTGGCGGGGGGGGGGGTGGTGTTGGGGAGGTGGAGGTGGGGCCAGTAGGGATTGAGGACCGAAGCAATGGAAGCTGGTGGTGGAGCTCTTGAAGAGGAAACTCTGCTAAATCTGGCTGGGTCCCTTACAAATAATAGAGGTTTATTTTTTTTTTAATTTTTATTTATTTATGATAGTCACACACAGAGAGAGAGAGAGAGAGGCAGAGACTCAGGCAGAGGAGAAGCAGGCTCCATGCACCGGGAGCCCGACGTGGGATTCGATCCCAGGTCTCCAGGATCGCGCCCTGGGCCAAAGGCAGGCGCCAAACCGCTGCGCCACCCAGGGATCCCAATAATAGAGGTTTAGAAGGCAACTGGCCAAGATGGGTCTGTGGACCATGGCATTGGGTAACAGCAAGTTCAAACAAGAATGACACTTTCTGAATAACTCGCTTGGAGAACAAATGGTGCGTGCTGCTCACGAGGGTAGTCAGGAGGTAGGCGTACCCGCGGATTCCTTACAGGTACTCCATTTCCTCCTACTTCTGCCCACTTCTAGGGTATCGGCGAACAGGGAAATGCAGATGCATCTGGGCAGGTTATTTGCAAGGTGGGTTTTCCATCTCCCTTTTACCTGCCTTTGCAGCCGTGGGACCGTTCTCTGGGTCAAGTTTGCCAAAATTTCCTTATTCTCCCCAGCCATGACCTTGGAGAGGTCTTTCCCATCATCCTCTGTTAGTGCGTTCATAAAAATGTTTTGAGTCTCTGCAGTGAAAGAATGTGACGCTAGATACGGTTTCGACCCGCCCACAAAGTCACCACCGTATCATTTAAAGATATAATTTAATTGACTGGAGCCCGGTCCTTCTGTTAAAACCATCTTGGCCTGAATTTGGGTGGAGGGATAGTGTTCAGTGTGCATCATCTGGCTTTTGTCAATTTGTGTCAAACCTTAATGTAATCTTTCCTTCTCAGTATAAATAACATGAAAATTCTCCTTTTTAAAACAACGAAAGAAATGGACTTTTATTTTTAAATCCAAGAAATGAGTATCAAGAAGGAGGTTTAATATCTCCTCAGTATCTTAATTTCTCTCCCGAATTCATGGTTTTAGCTTTTCCCTGACCTAAAGGGAATATTGAAGGGATTTTTTGGAAACGTTTTTGATGTTTTAGAATACTTCGGCATAGCCTTCTTCAAATGTTTTTTATTATTGTAAGAGGGAAGGAAGAGAGGAGAAATCCTGATTTTATTTATGATCACTTTAAGTATCCCATATCATTGGTAGATTTTCTTTCCGAAGTTTCAATAATAATGTCACTTTATCCAAGGGAGACAGATACTAGTACTATAGTGTCCAACTAGGTAGACAGAGATGTGTGCTGCAGTTTGCTAAAAATA
Source organism: Vulpes lagopus (assembly GCF_018345385.1). Lineage (NCBI taxonomy): Eukaryota > Metazoa > Chordata > Mammalia > Carnivora > Canidae > Vulpes > Vulpes lagopus. Next base: position 50,754,475 of record NC_054828.1, read on the forward strand.
GGGAAAAGTCTGAAACAACATGAATGTCTGTAAACAGGGAACTGGTTAACTAAAAATGATAAAATGGCAATGTGACAATGAAAAGGACGCTCTTGTCCGTATCCATTGGCATTAGATGTCATGATATTTTTTTTAATGAATAAAGTAGGTTAAGAAATATGAAGTATGGAATAATGATGCTTCTATAAAATTACATATATATCTCTGCATATAGACACATATTCACACATATATGTGTACACAGCGAGACAAAGAAAGAGAGAAATCAGAAAAGATAGACACTAAAACAGTAATATTGCCTACCTTTGTGTGGTGGGATTTAGTTTATTATGACTCTTGTTATTTTAGCTACAAAAAAAAAAAAAAGACAAAACGCAAAGCATACCAGTTGGGGTACAGTGGGGTCAATACTGCGGGTTGGCCAACCCAGCAATTTACTCCTTTCCTCCATCTCTCTTAGTGCCTGTCTCTGGAAGAGAAAAATACTTTTCCAGCTTCCCTTGAAACCGTAACTGGCCGTGTGACACAATTTTGGTGATAAGATAAAAGGAAAAATGTATCAGGGACCAGGAGAAAACCTAAGAACTTTTGACTCTGATGTGTAGTGACTCAGCAGCCATCACGTAACAGGCTGCCAGGGAAGCCACCGCCCTCCCAGAGATGCCAGTCCCTGCAGCGTCAAGCCTTGGAGTCCAGGCAGGCAGCAGTCTACCTCCAGCCCAGGATGGGAAAACTCACCTCCCTTTGTTCTGGGCTTGTCAGGTATTCACAAACTTGCAGTTGAAAAATTGCGAACTGGTTAGGAATAAAAACTGAAATCCTCTGTCAAGTTCTCCACCAACCCAACTACCCAGAGTTTACCGTCCAGGGCAGCAATTTCACCCCATCCTCCCTCTGAATCAATCCGCTGCATGCACGTCTGTAGGCATGAATGTATTGGTGTATGTGTGCACAGTAAATACCTTGTTTTCCAAAACTGAAAATATACCCCATATCTAAATTGCCCTGAAACTCACTTTTATTTGAAATGAAAAGTAATTGCATGGTTACCTTTGTGTTGGTCGACGGAGCTCTATCGTACACCTTACCAGTGCTGCTGAGATGTGATTCCCATAGCACACGGCTCGGCCATTTAGAGTGAACAATCAACCGCGTTTTTTGTCTATGCAGGGTTATGCAATGATCACGACAGTTAACCGATTTCAGAACATTTTCATCCCCCTCCCCACCCTCAAGAAAACCCCGTAACCATCAGCAGTCACTTCTCATTTCCCCCCAGTCCTCCAGCCCTAGGCTATAAGCGTCTTGCTCTTTAACATTTGCTTAGCTTTCCGAAGTTAGACTTAACATAATTCAGTAATTTCTTAGTAATAACTATTTAGGTAATTAGTCCATTTGCAGTTTTTTTGCCATTGCAAATAATGCTGCGATGAACATCCTTATAAGCTTCCCCCTTCACACTTTAGTATGATTGTTTTTCTACTTGCATCTATTCCTTCTTTAGAATCAGGGCAAGGAATTTATCTACACCAGGAGATGCAGGTCATGGCCTGCAGAGAGGTGTTTAGCGGACAGGGCCCACCCGGGGACAGGATCCAGCTTGAGCTGTACCTGCCAAGGAAGGTGTATATTCTGGCACAGGCTGCGTGAGCCCGGGGCCAGGGTGCCTTCGGGTAATGGGTCTACCAGACGACCACTGGGTTGCAGATGGTCTACTAGGACAGGCACCTTGTAATTCAACAAAGGCAGGGCACTGGGGGACAGCAGTTGAAGGTGGCATCGACTGCTTGAGGGTTTGGGGCAAGTTTACAGCTGTTGCAGGGCTTGCAGGCCATAGTAAGGAATTCGGATTTTTTTCTGAGTGTGACAGGAAGCCATCAAGAGCCTTTATCAGGGAAATGGTATGAGCTGATGTTTATTTTATAAAGATCACTCTGGTCGCTTTCATGGAGAACCGGCTGCGGGTGAGGAGGGATGAAGGTGGCGCTCAGGAGGCTTTCCCGGTGGTCCTGGGGAGGGATGAGTTCGAGCTCAGAGAGACAAATTACATGTCAGTCCCTGTGACGCGAGCTAAAAAGTGATCTGCGTCATAAAGCAGCCACATAAAAGAATCACATGAAATGCTCTAAAATCAAAAGTGGAAGACATTATTTTCAGCCACGAAGATCAGGAATGACCTCATGATCAAGAGTGACGGTTGGGCCTGGAAGGATGGGGAGAAGAAAAGTTCTGGAAGTAGAGAAATGGGGACGGTTGGTAGGTAGAGAGAGGCATCCAGGAGAGAACTTCTTATAATCTATAATATTTACTATTCACTTTTAGGGGCTGGGCTCTCAGCAGGGCCATCGGAAGTGAGAAGGACCCAGCCTTAGAGTGTGGATTTAGGTCCTGAGAAGGTGGACCGTGACTCTGGCTAATGGCCCAGGCTCTGGGTTCCAGTGTCACTCTCTTCCCCGAAGGAGGCATTTCACTGAGTCATGAGAGTGGGCTGAATGGTAGCCCCACAGGATACATTCACGTCCTACTTCCCGGAATGATCTTACGAGGCAGAGGACTGCATGTGGCATGTTAAAAAAAGGGAAAGCAAGCCTAAATTGGAGTCATTTGCTCCCCACGACAGCAAACCAAGACTTATCTACAGTTCCAACTGATCCCAGGAATGTGACCTGTAACATAAATCAATCTGAAATTCCTTGATCGGCACTAATGAAGTCATCTCCATGACAAAAAAAAAAAAAAAAAACTCTACTGCACCCCCACCCCCACCCCCACCCCCACCCCGACCCAAAGAAGATGTTCTGGCCTAAAACAATCCTTTCCTTTCTCTTATTTTCTTTTTTTCTGTTCAGTCTTGTCTTTTCTTCTGCTAAGAACCTCCTTGCCCACCCTCCTACCTATAAAAGCCTTCCGTTGTGCACAACTCCTTAGAGCACCTCTGCTTGCTAGATGGGACACCGTCCAATTCATGAATCACTTAATAAAGCCAGTGAGACCTTCACATTTAGTCAGCTGAGTTTTGTTTCTTAACAGGCAAAAGATGTGATTAAGAATCTTGAGAGGAAGCACTTTCCCTGGACTATCTCCTGCTGGGCCCTGAACGGAGACACGTGTTAGGGGGATGGAGAGAGAGATTGAAGATTGACGCGCAGGGACACAGAGGCGCAGGAGGTGATGTGCACATGGAGGCAGAGGCTGGGCCACCCGCCCGGGAATGCTGGCAGCCACCAGAAGATGGAAGAGGGCAGGGACGGTTTCTCCCCACAACTGCAGAAGAAATAGGGCCCTGCTGACACTTTGATTTCAGTTTGGTCACACTGGTTTCTAATTTCTGGCCTCCAGAACCGTGAGATAATAAATTCCTGTTGTAAGCCACCGGGTTTATGGTTATTTGTTACAACAGCCACAGGAACCTAATACAGCCACATCTGTGTGACATGTCAGCCTGCGGTATGCAAGAAGGTGAGAGGTACTGGTTGATTCCGCTGCGCATCTCAGGGAAATATTAGCTTATTTCACAAGGACAGCTTGGAAACCCAATGCCTTACCTCAGATGTGTAACCTTAGTGGGAAGGATTGCAGGGCCATGTCAGGTGAAGGGAAAGATATTTTGAGTCAGGAGCAGGAGGCTAACTTAGTGCCATTACAATGATAACCTTTACGACACTGCTTTTTCGGTCCAAAGCCACCAATGAGTCTTGATAGGGTTGAGAGCCATCTTAATTGTGAGACCTTGAACCAGTCATATGAGGACTCTCCAGCTCAAAGATTCCTCTCCAAAATGGAGAGACCAATTCTTACTTCAAAAATGAGATTTGAATATTAAAGCAAAAAATATATGTGAACAGATTATGCAAATTATAACGGGTTATGAATTCAGGAGCATTCTTATTATTTTCCACAACACGAGACCTTGAAGGTGAGAAGACAAATGATACCCTGAGTTGGGCGCCTGTTACCTCACTAGCCTTTTGTGAGGAGGAAACGAGGGCACGGCAATTGCTGCCATTCGTGAGGGTAGATAAGGTGACAAATCACTGTGTGAAATACGTCACTTCGCCCTCAGCGCAACTCTCAGGGGGAATTAAGCTCCCGTTTTACTGGAGAATGATTCTATCTCAGCAGGCTTCCCCAGTCCTGGCACACAGTAGGTACTCAATAAGTGGTAGCTGATCCTGAATTTGGTCCCCATTGGGCCCGGCAATTTCTGCCTTTTGTACGCGAGCCTACGTGATGCTGTTGCTTAAAGCAAATGAAAACGGACCATAGTTTGCTGGTCTTTCTGTTGCTTTTCTGGAGAGTTCACTTAAAACTATAAGCACCTGCTTTGACTAGAATGAATGACAAGGCACAGCTCTCATCATTGGCTGCCCAATTCCTGGAGTGGGTAAATGAACAGAACCAAGGATCTCTGTATTGTAGCTGCTCGACTTTTGAAGATTCTAGAGAATGAGAACTACGCCCAGCCCGGCCTCCAGAGCCAGTCCTCAAGATCCCCTCTCGTTGAGCACACGGAGGAAGGACCGCAGGCAGCTTTTCCCAAAGGCAGCACTTTGTAAGTTAATTATCATTTTAGGAAGCTGGCCACCCTTGGCTTTCCATCCTCTTGCTCCGGGGTCTGGGAGCTGCATAGATATCTCAGCAACCCCTTTTATCGTTCATCTTCAAAACACCCACTTCGTGGGAGTTACACTGCAGCCTCACCTCACGTCCCTTGACCCATGGACAGGAAAGAGGCTTGGATTTCCTAGTTTGGGGTTAAGAATGGGTCATAGATTGGTGCTCGGTGGTCTGGAGGGGGTCAGGCAGGTAGGTTTTGCCATAATGGGTGGCTTTATAGGGGCCTTCAGTGCAAGGCATTATCAATTTATAAGGAAAAACATACCACACTGATGCATTTAAGAAAATACATGAACTATGTCCTTTATAATAATCCTAAGAAGGAATTCAGATTCTAAAACTAGAGGAACTAGATGCCTGTTTATCTGTGAGAAGTTAGGGGGAAGAGAGAGAGAGAGAGAGAGATAAAAACGTCAATAAGAGTGAGGGCAAATCTAGACCAATAAGCAAAGGCATGTGATATTAGGGGAAGAGCAGCAATATCTCAAAAGAATGATACCCCAAGGGATGAAAGATTGCGCTCAAGAGGTCCAATGCCTGGGAGATGTTGGGTGTCATCAGGTAAATCCGGGTAGGCTTGACGGAGGTCATGACATTTAGTGTTACCTTTGGAAGAGGAGGAGGGTATTTGGCTGAAGCTGAACAGAGCCCATACTAGACACAGAGCCTCTTGTATGTAGGAAAATACAAGGCCTCTCAAGGATTTTTTTTCAATCCTATGATTCAGGGATTAATATACAGATCATTATATTTGGGTAATTATTAATTTAATTCAGAGCTAGGCAGGCAAACCAGGACTTGCCCACGGGAAAGGCTCTAAAAATTCCTATGTAGAGACGCATGTGCACCAGGGATTCATTGTATAAAAAAGGAAGTTGTTTGTGAGATTAAACCCAAATTTAAAGATGGAGTCAGTTGGCAGAAGCCTCACATAGGCGTAGACAACACGAGACGTAATTCAGGCTCCCATCCTGTGCTAATTAACAACGTACAACATACAACAACCCTGTGCTACTAGGAGCACAGACCCTAGAACCAGAGAGGAGCTCAAGGTGACAATGTCAAAGAGTCTCCCTGCCGTTGAGACTGAGGTCCAGAAGGGCCTTGCCCTCATCCACGCCGCTTATAAACAGCAGAACAGGGATTATACCCTGAGTTCTTGGCTTTGGACAGTGACCCATCTCTCCTCCATGTGCTATGCAAGGATTTGAACTCATCTCTCTGTGTCTGAGAAGAGACGGCCTGCCTCAACCTGGCCCAGGTCACCAATAAATGAGTAGGTGCCCCAGAAGGTTCAGGAAGTGAGATTTTGGTATTGTCTTCCAAAAACTCTCTCCTCCCGATGTGACTCTATCCTTCTAATGATTCCTACAGTTATTCCAAAACACCCTCAAGAAATGTTGCATAAAATTCATACAATGGATTTTTCGTAGAGGGGTAATACATTTAGCTTGAATAAAAAGCCACTCAGTCGGTGGCTGAGCCTGTAAGCAGAAAGAATTAGGGGTCTCCAGAAAAGGAAAGACGAGGCATAACTTTCCTGACGTAAGAAAAGTCACCGGAGGCCCCCAGCCATTCTGTGATCCGCGCCGGACCAGCACGACTTTTTCAAAGCACATTCTCGAGCCCCTTTCGCAGGATCTAAACCCGTTCGAGCACTCAGGTACCAAACCAGCCAAAGCCAGAGAACTGACGATGTTGACTCTTGCAGGCCCCGGTGACTTGGACCTGGACCTTAACATGACTCCTGCCCCAATCCCAATTCCAGAATTCCATATTGTGCAAGCCCCTCCATGAACAGGGAGGCATTCTTAGCCTAAATCTTCCCCAGTTTTGTTGTTCACGGAGACACCATTTTGGGGAACATCCCCAGCGGATGTTGGAAGTAAAACCCTTCCTTTTCCTATTCTTTGGCCTAATTGTGTCTCTTGGCTCAATACCCGCTAAGAGGTGAACCCAGTTTCAGATAAGAAGCCCATCAGGTATTCCTGTAGTGATAGCTGGCTGGGCGGAACGTAATATACACAGTAAACAGAGGAGGGTATTTGAAATATTTTGAACAACAGAGCCTGTTTTCAAAAATATATTGTAAAACCCTAATGTAATCTAATCCAATCATGTTTATTTATTATGAAGTCTATCACTTAGATCAATGGGGTTGGCTTCAAAAAATTATTAATTGGGGATTGGAAAAGACAGCTGCTGGCTCAGAAAGGCATAATATTTCAATGAGGGACTAACTGTACAATCCCTAAAGTGTCACTGTATAATCCATTTTAGAAAACTCGGATCAAAAATCAATAGTTAGACTGGTGTCTCCTAACTGGCTGCACACGCCAAAGAATGTTCATATGATCTTCTACTGGGGAGGGAGAAGACAGTATTAAAACTTCAACTATTTTTAGTCTCAACTTTTCAAGTGCTCATTTTTTTTTGTATCTACATTATACATGACTTATTTGTATATGTGATTTATAAATGAATTTACAGGTGTTGAGATATTGCTTACACCTTTTATCGAAAGGGTGTGTGGAGCACGGATAGAGATAATGTGAGGCCCTGTCCGCGGAACTGGTTTGATGCCCCTTCTCATTTTGCATAAATTGAACTTAACATTGACTTCAAGTTAGAAAGGAAATCTTTGGGGCCAGTACCATTAAATAGTTGGAGGTCAGGCAGGACTAGCTTCTATTCTAGGGTGACTGACAGTCCTACTGTGCCTGGGATTATCCTAGTTTTATTTTATTTATTTATTTTTTATCCTAGTTGTAACACTGAAAGCCTCATGTCCCAGGGCAGCCCCTCTCCAGGCTTACTGCTTGGAAACCATGAGAGCATGGGTGCGTCGTTACCTATCTTGCTTACCCCAAATCTCCTCACCGATGAGGAAGTGGTAGCGAGAGCACCAATCACATGGTTCTTCTGAACACTGAGCGAGATGATCGCCATGGACAGATTCAGAGGAGCAGGCAGGGGCAGTCCGGGGACATCAGAGAGGGCTCGCGGACAGAGGGGATGCTGGAGTAGTACCCTTGCCAGCTCTGTTCAACCCTTCTCAGGGTGTCAGAACCCCAGTCCCTCCCTTGATTCTTGGTGTTTGTTGATTAGTTGAGATTGAGCTCACTCGTATTCCTGAGTTTTCACATCACCCTTGTATTTACAGGGAGGGAACGCTTCTCCCCAAAGCTTCTCACGTTCAGGAAGGCCTGCTCATCGCCTCGCCCTGCTGTGTCCTTGAGCGAAGACACAGAGGAAGCCACATGAAGTCCTCCACCTTCCTGACACTCACCTGTGCTCCCCATGGGGTAGATATTTTTTTTTCTTCTTTCCTTCTTTCTTCCTTCCTTCTTTTTTTTCTTTTCTTTTCTTTTCTTTTCTTTTCTTTTCTTTTCTTTCTTTTCTTTTCTTTTTTTCTTTCTTTTCTTTTTTCTCTTTTCTTTTTCTTTTCCTTCCTTCCTTCCTTCCTTCCTTCCTTCCTTCCTTCCTTCCTTCCTTCCTTCCTTTCTTCCTTTTGTTTTTGTCTTGTTTTGTTTCACATGTTTTTTTTTATTATTTTTTTTATTGGTGTTCAATTGGCCAACATATAGCATAACACCCAGTGCTCATCCCGCCAAGTGCCCCCCTCAGTGCCCATCACCCAGTCACCCCAACACCCCCCTTCCTTCCTTTGGAAAGGGAAATAGAAAAGCATCCAATCCAGAGATTAATTTTTCCAGTAGGGAGACTGCATGGTACGGGAGAAAGGACATGATTTATTTTTCATTCACTTGTTTTTGTGTCAGAACTGCAGGACTGGAATTCTGCTGTACCCAGTGTGAGAGTCCTGTGACTTTGAACAACTTTACTTAAACTTCTGGGTTTTTGTTTCCTCATTTGTAAAATGGAAAAAAAAGAACACCATATCCATAGAGTTATTAGGATGATTAACCAGATGAGGTGAACTCAAATAAAGCACATAGTATAGCACAAGGGCTTGCAAATGCTTTTTTTTGTTTGTTTGTTTGTTTTAGGAAAAATAAGATACATTTGTGGAAAATTCCAAGACCTTTTTGAGAAAACACTGAGACAAAACAATAGGATTAAAACTTGTCTTTTCTATGTAAACAAACATGTAACAAAGCATACAGGCCACCTTTTGAAATATGTCAAAACCACTCACGGACATTTAATTTCATTTATTAAAGGGATCCCTGGAAAGGAGACTATGCAAAATATGAGTAGGAAAGAGCCAGAACTGTCCCCAAAGGACGCGTGCCTGTGTCCTGGGGGTCCTGGAGGCCGGACAGCAGCTGAGGCCTCGTGTCCCGCGGAACACTGAAACATGGCCTGTCACCCCCCCGCGGTGAAGTGTGAGCGCTGCCTGCAACCGGGCCACAGGGAAAGACGTGGCAACAGCAGGCGAAGGGTTCTAAGGGGGAGACTTCCTGTGTGGAGAGCCATCTGTGGACCACAGCCGGCCCGTATCAACACTCTCAACGGCGGGGTTCAGGGGTTCAGGGGAAGCACGGCTGGTAGGGACCTTCTAAGTGGCCGCTGAATGCTTTCTCGCTCTCCTTGAGTTTTGTGCCAACTTGGAAGCCAGGACACACTGGACTGTGCACGCCGACCTGCAGGCTGCAAAACACATCCTCCCGAAGACTGGCAGGAGGTGCAAAGACACTGGGAAAGGGCGCAGTGAAACTTGAGGAGGTCATGGTCGCCTTAGCTGTGGCCAAATGTAGCGCAGGCACTTAGGAGGCTGAGGATTTTACGGAAGAGAGTAAAGGTCAAACACTCCCTCTTCGGGCCCAAGTACTGTGGGGACCTGGGACCTCCACGGATTTAGGGGGAATCAAGAAGCAGGAGGACACTAGAGGCAAACCTGGGAATGTGACAATGGCCTGATAGGAAGGAAGGTCCCTATGGGTAGAGAGCGAGTCGCAGTCAGTCCTCCCTCCCCACCTCGCTGTTGGGAACACTGGGGCCATTCTGTGTCTCCTCTGGGCGGGGGGGGTCCGTAGTGGGATGGGGCGGGCACACATGGAGAAAAGAACGGAGTGAAAAGAGGTGAAGAGGAGGGAGGTGAAGGCGACGGGAGGAGAGAGAAGGGCGTTTGGCGAGAAAAATGGGGCAGGGACAACACTGATTTCAGGCTGACAGGTTTGGGTTGTCAGGGGTACAAAGTAGCCACTGTCTGTAGCTTCCATCGGCATCCGGGGAAACACCTCGGTAGGCTCGATCCCCAGATAACCGTCGCGCGGGGAGCGAGCGTCAGATACTCAAGATCGGTGGTTGATGTGGGTGGCGAACAGGGCATGGAGCCAGCGCAGGCTGGACCTGTGGGACCTCGGCCAGCTTTATGGGACGGGAGTCTGCTCCCCAACTGTGGGTGCCCTTGATTATGCAGCAGTCAAGGACACAAGCTTCCATTAATTTTTTTTAATTTTTTTTTATTGGAGTTCAATTTGCCAACATATAGCATAACACCCCGTGCTCATCCCACCAAGTGCCCCCCTCAGTGCCCATCACCCAGTCACCCCAAACCCCCAACCAACTCCCCTTCCACTACCCCTTGTTCATTTCCCAGAGTTAGGAGTCTCTCATGTTTTGTCACCCTCGCTGATATTTTCACTCATTTTCCCTCTTTTCCCTTCATTCCCTTTCACTAATTTTTATATTCCACAAATGAATGCTTCCATTTATTTTTAAGGACGAAATAACCCAAGTGCTTCGACTACCTAATATATGTGCACATAGCTCCTTTGATACCCATCAGCTGTTTTCTCACATACCAAGCTCCAAACATTTGGCTCAATTTAGATATTAACCGTAAACCAAAATAGCCCTTCCTTTAAAGTAAACATCCTAAGTGGGGATGACTGAGGTGGAGAACAAAATAAGGATTTGGCTGATTGTGCTTCTGAGTCTCACACACAGTGGACACTAGAGTTTGGAGTCTTTTCGGCTCTGCTGGAACATGCACAATTGCTCTTCCGTAGAATGCTTTACAATCAGGCTTTTCCTTTATGTGGCCCACGTATTAATGGATATTCAGTTGCGGTATAAAGTAAAGAAAGAAAATGAAGCCCATACTTTCCTACTCCTCTCCTCTTGGGGTCTTTCTACCCAAGATTTCTAAAAAAAAAAAAAAAAGTCCCTTTGCAAGAAGCATTCAAATGCATTTCCATCTCTGCCAACGGATTCGACCAGATTTAATATACGGTAGGACTGGGATCCCTGGGTGGCGCAGCGGTTTGGCGCCTGCCTTTGGCCCAGGGCGCGATCCTGGAGACCCGGGATCGAATCCCACGTCGGGCTCCTGGTGCATGGAGCCTGCTTCTCCCTCTGCCTGTATCTCTGCCTCTCTCTCTCTGTGTGTGACTATCATAAATAAATAAAAATTAAAAAAAAAATTAAAAAAAAATATACGGTAGGACTACTTGGAAATCAGAACTAATCAGATAATGGATAAATAAAAGTGTACTTGGCATACACAGCGACAAAAAGTGCAAGGATTTCGATGTTCCATCTGCCTTGTGGAGAAATATTCAAAGTAGGGGTCCATGTTCAACCTCTGGCATAAAAAAAAATTTGAACGTGCCATTGTTATCCGGCAGCGGAGTCCTGAAACATCTCAGCGATAGGTGATAGCTTGGGCTTTGGGAGGGAAGTTAAATCCTTAGCCCGACACGTCAGGTGACCACGACCTCGTGCTAACCTATGCCTCCCCCTCCCAGAAACAATTCCTCGACGTGCGCTCACGATCCGCTCCAGTTTCCGGGGCCCCCCGGGAGCACAACTCTCTTTGCTCACCTGCTCAGGCTTATGTTCACTTAGCATGACCTTCCGTTACCTTCTCCTCCTTCCAAAGTTGGCTCCCCCAGAGCCGGAGCCAATTTTACCTCCTCCAACTTCCCTGACCGACTCCTTTGCTCCAAGCTGGTATATTTCTCATCGGCAAAGTTCATTTGGGAAAAGGAATTAAAAAAAGGAAGCATTGGCGTTCCCACCACATCTTTCTGAATATTCGTTCTGTGCGTAGTTACGTCTAATTTCGCCAACTCTGTTTTAAAGGTTTCAGGGTGGGGAAGTACCTGCTTCACTGGGTTCGGGTCAACTGCCTATAGCTGTATCTACGCAAAGCAACAGCAAGAGTCAAAGACGTGTCCTCGTAAGGTCTGGAGAATACTCTGCATTCATTCTTTTTTTTTTTTAATACTCTGCATTCTTCAACCCCATCCATCTCACGAAACACTCCTTATTGGCAGTCCCGAAGACTATGACTCACCAGACAGTAAGTATGACCAACCAGATAGAAGTTACGAAGACTGGACCTCGACACTCTCTTTTTGCTAAACCAGTGGGTACAGACTTAATAATTCTTGAAGAGTGTTTTTGTTTTTTTTTTAAACCAATAAAATCTTCCCGGGAAGACATAAAATCCACCGTCATTTCTAAACTTAAAGCTTATTAATAAGCCTCCTATTAGAACTAAACGGGTAAGTTTGCTGTCTCATAACCCACCAGGCACTTTAAACCAAAAAATATCATTGCAATTACTAGCCTGTGTTTGTAAAAGCAGAAAACTAGTAGTAATAGTAATTTTGCTTCGGGTGTTCCTTTGAGGGATCCGAGACTGGCTTACTCTATGCCATTCTGATTAATACAGATCACATTTGTTGGCTCGTGTTGTTTGTTTTCGAAGCTTAGAAAAGAGATTTTATTTTTATTTATTCATGAGACACACACAGAGAGAGGCAGAGACCCAGGCAGAGGGAGAAGCAGGCTCCCTACGGGGAGCCCGACATGGGACTCGATCCTGGGACCCCGGGGTCATGCCCTGGGCTGAAGACAGATGCTCAACCGCTGGGCCACCCGGGTGTCCCAGAAAGGAGATTTAAAAATAAGCCGTGGCCAGTCGGGATGGGAAGAGGCCGTAGGAGCCCGTGCTGGCACAAGCCCTGCCCCACTCCTCTCCCACTCCACATCCCCTCCACACCTCTGCCTTCGGGGATTTCCCTTAGTTTCTTTATCCTGCAAGGATGAGCTTGCTGCTCATCACTTTCCAAGGTGGGAGACCTGGCCTTGGCCACGAGGTCTCAATATATCATCAGGTCGTTGTCCGGCGCTGGTTGCAGCTTTTCTTAATGGTGCACTTTACCAGGCAGCTTTTTCATACATCATTAAACAGCAACTCTAGCGCTTGTGCCCCCTTCCTGATTTACCGCAGATAGTAATGTTTAAGATCACATTAAACACCACACATGCTCTCCGCCACTTGAGCAACCTTGTGGTAATGAATAGTCAATAGGACCTCCGGATTAAGGCTCCACAACGCTCGGAAAATTAGTCCGGTCTTCCAGGGAAGGTACACCCACGACGCCAGATGACGAATTTCCCAACCATATGAGTTTGGGGTCCCCTGCTCCATCTCCCAGTGACTTCAGAGACTAAACTGCAAAAACTGTATAAAAAGGCAATAAGATGGACGCCTGGGTGACTCAATGGTTGAGCGTCTGCCTTCAGCTCAGGATGTGACCCCGGGGTCCCGGGATCGAGTCCTGCATCAGGCTCCTGCATGGAGTCTGCGTCTCCCTCTGCCTGTGTCTCTGCCTCTCGCTGTGTCTCTCATGAATAAATAAATAATCTTAAAAATAAAAAAAGCCAATAAGAAGTGACCGCATTGTCAATGGATCCAGAGTCATTTAGATCAGCATTTACTAATAATGTCACCTAGGATGGAAGTAGGGAAGTAGCAAACACACGGACACTGCTTTCAAGGAGCCTGAAAACAATGGGGGAGAAAAGAAAGAGAGCGCACGAAGCATGTGCCAACCCCTACGTCTGGGCGAATATCTGTAGCTGCGTAGTAGAGAGGGCGCCCCAGGTTCCCACCTGTCCCAGAGCACTTCGTGATCTGAAATCCCCCGGGAACACGGCGGTCTTCACCGCTAGACTGGAAGTTACCAGTGGGCAGGGTTGTTCCGTGCACCTTTGTGCCTCCTGCCCAGAACGCTGGCTGAATCACGTTAGAGGCCAACAGGTGTATGTTCAACGAATCCAATCACGGTGGATGGAATCATTGGTGGATGGAATGAAGGGGAGGAAAAGCCTGGAGGGTCTGCTGTGGGGAGGCCTGAAGCACCAAGATCCACCCAGGAAATACTTGCTGAGGGGAAAGAAACTGGTATTTTCTTTTCAAAGCTACTTGTCTACAAAAGGCATCAGCTAACCGAAAGCTGAGAGTGTATTCTTTTTTTACTGGAGTTTGATTTGCCAACATATAGCATAACCCCCAGTGCTCATCCCCGCCAAGTGCCCCGCTCAGTGGCCGTCATCACCCAGTCACCCCATCCCCTCGCCCACCTCCCCTTCCCACTACCCCTTGTTCGTTTCCCAGAGTTAGGAGTCTCTCATGTCCTGTCTCCCTCCCTGATATTTCCCACTCATTTGCTCTCCTTTCCCCTTTATTCCCTTTCACTATTTTTTATATTCCCCAAATGAATGAGACCATATAATGTTTGTCCTTCCGAGAGCGTATTCTAAGGAGACGAGCTTTCTCACTGAGCAACTATAATAATGGAGCTGCAAGGTTACGTGCCTTGAATTCTGGTGTTTCCATTGAAAACACGCTCCTATAATCCTGCCCTGTCTGCTCACAAGCCTTTCTCTACTTTTATATGAGGCCTTCCTCTCCTCCACTCCCTAGGCTTCTGGAAGCCTGCAAAGAATCAGTATCTGCAGCCGTATAGGAAATGACGTTTGTCTGGATCACGCAGGCAAAAAGACATAGTTCTCCCAGAATTATTCACGTAGGGGAGGCTGCGGTTTGAAGTATCCAGGTAACGCTTTCCAAAGTTTGTCTTTGTCTCTTACGTCATCGCATTGATCTGAAGTGACAGCGACTGAAGGTGGAAACGTTAGAAGCCGTGGAAAATTTCAGGTGACCTAGGAAAAGGGAGATTTTCCCCAAAGACCCACGAGTTTAGCAAATAGGCCTTGAGCCCTCCCCAGCAGCATGGATTGTGTCCCAGAGCAGAAACCTCTTGTGCGTTCCAGTAACTTCTCTTTAAAACCACTGTGTGGGGCCACCTCGGTGGCTCAGGCAGTTCAGCACCTGACTTGATTTCAGCTCAGGTCAGTACCCCAGGGTGGGGAGACTGAGCCCCACAGAGGTCTCCCCGCCGGACAGGCAGCCTGCTTAAGAGTCTCTCTCTTCCTCTCCCTCTCTCTTTCCCTCAAAACAAAAACAAAAACTCTTAATGCAAAAGTTAGGGATCTCCTCTGATTTTTGATGGTACAATGATGCTCCTGTGATAGCCCATCTTCGACTTCCTTCGAGCAACAGCCTTTCCTAGGAGGTATCTAATTGCTAAAGACCCAAGGCTTCCCCCACCCAAGGCTAGCTAGCCTATGAGCAACCCAACAAGTGCAGGCATTTATAAGCTTCACATTTCTGCTTCCTTAATTAAATGTCTGCCACTTATTCATGGCTACAGCCAATATTTATTGAGCATCTACTGTATGCCGGGTACTGAGCGGGGCCTCTGTCAGATGAAGGAATAAATCACAGTGAAAACAGACAGCCCTGGCTTGTCTTTTTCCCTCGGGCTCAAACCAGAGAATAATACCCAGGACTAAACAAAGCACGGGTGTCCGACCATAAACCCCGCAGCTGGAGACTTTTGAAGCCACTTAACTTTGGTGGTAGGAACCACTCATTCCCACTCTCAGCTGCTTTTAGAGAGATATAAAAATATACACCTAATTTTCAATGAAAGGAGCAGAATTCATATATATATATTTTTTTACATGTAACACCTACATGCAAGCACAATGTCACTGATTTTCCCAAGTGACTCATTATCTAGAATGTTGGTTGGTGGCATATTTTCTTTCCCGGCACGCCTCAGAATATGTGAGATACAGTTCCCTTACCTTAAGAATTTATAAGAAGAAGTGTGATTAAAAGAAAATACCGTAAGACAAATGTACCCAGCAGAGTTCCAGGAAGGAGGGGGTAAGAAACGGTGTCCATGTTTTTCATGATTTCTATCCATTGCTTCTGTGGCTCCGTAAATATTTATATGTTATATATGATATTATCATAATTATGAATATTAATTAACAATATACACTTAATATTAGCTATCACAATATCTATACATAGTGGATAGTCAACTCTGAAAAGTTCCTGGCCTGCCTCAGTCTGTAAAACCATTTACCGAAGGTACTTGAGAAGCATGAGGCGTGCTGCGTCCTGGATCCTTTGGCCTCTTGGATCCTTTCTATGATTGGCTAAGCCGCCATTGCCGGTTGGGATCCTGAGAGCTGGTGTCTTCTTCTGGTTCTATGGAATATTCTGTTATCAAGGGGGATGATGTGGGTCCTTCTCACCCAGATAGTCCAGCCCATGAATCCTCAAAAAAAAAAAAAAAAAAAAAAAAAAGAAAATCCAAAGCTATTGGAAGGCTAGAGAGAAGCTTACATTATGTATTGAAAAGCTTATCATTTTCTTCTTCTTTTTGGTTTCTCCTTTATTTTTTTCCTCTCTTGGGATAGTTACCTTCTGCGTCTCTTGAGTCCCCCAATGGCCTTGTTTTTAATCTTCCCATTCTCCTTGCAGTATACTTCTGTGCGATGCTCTTTTTTTTTTCAATTAGGGGAGCTGGGGGGGATGGGTGTGTTATGCACTTTTAATATCCCTACGTGATCATTAACAATATTTTTATCACATCCAATTTAATTTGACAAACATGTGTGGAGTGTGTGCAGCATGCCCTAGGGTAGGAAGAGTGGAAGATACCAAGGGTGAGTAAGGCTACTGTGAGACTTCCTCTCTCGGAGCCCCCTGCTTAGCAGAAGACAATCACTCACACCACTGGCTAAAGCCTAACATGCCAGGGAGCATAAGTACCGTGAGAGGCTTGTGGCACCCAAGACAAGGGGTTGTGTCCACCTGAAAGGATTGTGGATTGTTTCCCAAGTTAGAGATTTGCAATATGTACATGTTGCACGCCTGAGATTAATACCACGTTATATATCAATTACATCTCAATTAAGAAAAGATAACATTTGAGTGGAACAGAATTTTTATGGCATTCCCGGACGAAGGAGAAATGGTGGGCAGAGATATTTGGGCAATAGGACCCAGGATGTATTTTGAAAATGACAAGTCATCCCTTGTGAATGGAACATGCCTAGAAATGTTAGTCAAAAATAAGCCTGGAAAGGAGAGTCAACAGAGCACCTGCACGACTAAACATGGGAATTAAGAAACGGAGCTTTAGAAGAGTCTTGAACTATGCTGTAGAGAGAAAGTCCCATCCGCGTGTCATACCTTCTGGAAGGCAACGTCAGCTAATTAGTCTGCTACAGTATCTCCAGCTGACTCAAAGAGACTGGAGATTTCTCCTCTGTTTTTAATCAGTTAGCTGGCAGTGGCTGCCAATTTAGGAAGAGAATCCTTAAAACAGGAAGGACTCAACGAAGCAGTGAGGTTGGCCAGGTTGTTGCACAGGATCGTCACATTCCTACTGATACGTTCTGCTTTCCGTGTCCACAGAGCTGAAAAACGACTGAGACTCTACCAATCAGCCTGGAAGAGGTGGTTCAAAATATTAAAATTTTAGGATTTTCAGAATAGTCTTTATTCTTCCTTCATGTCATATGATATTAGGGATTGTTTTAAAAGTCCATCTTTCTGCCCAGATTTTTATCTCCCCATCGTCCTCTTGGCTTTTTCCATTTTCTCCCACCAAAAATAATTACCCATCGAACAAAGCAAAACATGAACAATCTAGAACCTGGAGAGAGAAGGGAGGAAAAGAAGCAGCATCTGAGGACAGGGTAAAAAAAGTGGAATGGATGCTGTAAGCTTCAAGAAAATCCCAACATGCGGTGCATGGCATGAAGGGTCCCCTACAACTACGTGAAGCTCCTACTCCAGAAGGACCCCACTGAAGCAAGCCTTTTGGGTTTCAAACTGGGTATGATGCTTCTGAAACTCTGGACCTTCACATTTCACTCGGCCTAGGCAATCATAAGCACTGGGCTGCTGCACATTATGTTCTCTTATTCCCCTGGTTGTCCTAGACACAGAGAAAGAATCACTCTCAAACAGGAATTTTTATTGTTTTCATCACACTAGCTTTAGTCGGGCTATTAAAAAAGACTTTCTTTTATGAAATTTCTCTTAGGAAACGATGGATTATAAGATAACAGGAAATGACCGCAGGCAAGTGAAAAAAAAATACTGGTAATGTTGTAAGAAAACTTTCCAGAAGTTTCTTTGGATTTTTGTGTTCGGTCGAACTTCAAGCACAAATAGTTTTCCCCTTCCTCCACCTCCAGGGTGGCTCATTTCTCATCTAACATTTATCATCCTGAATGAGAGTGGGGCTGTTCCTCCCTTGCCTGGATAACTGTCACAACAGGGGTGGTTTGACCCATTCTTCTGTAAACAACTCCCTCCCCCAGCCAAAAAAAGAAAAAGAAAAAGAAAAAAAACCCAACAACCCTTAACCTTTGAGAAGAAACCAACATGTTGCTTTCTGCCATTTGAAAACCATGAGGCGGTATCTCTGCCCTAGTGCTCTGCAAACCAGCGCTCTGGGGGGTGAACCGGAGGGTTTGGCGGAGGGCAGCAGAGACGGGGGGGACAGATCCTCAATCTTCACCCGAACTTTGTCCTTAGTTAGCTTCTCTCTTGCCTCTTTTTCTCTGGAAAAGGAGCTAGCAGGTGGCAGCCTATGAGCAAGCCACCAGCAGGCTGATTACAGCTGTGCGTGTTTGGCAACCAAATGTTCATTTTGGACTTGGTTGTGGGCCAGCTCCACGGAGTGGGGGCGGGGAGAAGAACCTGCTGTTGTTGCCCTGGGGAACATTCTAGAACGTGTCCACGGATGCCAGTAGCCCAGAGCACTCCACGGGAGAGACACAAATACAGAGTCAGCTCTGGGGCCACTCCCGGCACCCGGACACACTGCGAGGCCCTGACACAGGACGAGGGCCCGAGGACGGAGGATGCCCTCCTCTTGAGCAGCGGGAGCCCTGCAAAGAGGGGAGGGACTGACGAAGGTTTCCCTGCTCCTGGCCGCGTTCACAGGGACTTGGAATTGTGTCATTGGACGGAATCTGCGGGCATTGCATCACACCTTCGGGGAATCTAAATCCTCCAGGGGCTCACTTTCCTGGCCCAGCTCCCGGAAGACCATCTGATTCACTCGAAGGAACTCTTAAGTTAACGTCAGGGACCCCAGGGTGGCCTTCATTCCTCTGACTCTGGACGAAATATTTAACGCCTGCACGTCCGCATCTGTGCAGATGTTGGGGCCACCCCTCTCCCTCTGGAGGTGGGCGTAGGAGCTCACAGCAGATGCACAAGTAATATGAAATTCAAGTCCACTTGCCTTTACGGGAAAGGGCCCACTGAAGTGGAGTCAACGGAGACAAGTCAAATAAGAGTATCGGTTCGTGCTCCCGATGTAGGCACCTCCCGGAGGCCGCACCCCTAAGACCTAGCAGAGAGGTCGCCAGCCCCTTCCAACCACGTGAAGACACAGCAGGAAGGAGCCATCTGGGAACCAGCAAGTGGGCCCTCACTAGACACTGAATCTCTCAGCTCTAGGATCTTGGACTTCCAAGCCTCTAGGATCCTGAGAATACGTTTCTATGGTTTCTAAGCTACTGGAGTTTGTGGTGTTTTGTTACAGCAGCCGGAACGGACTAAGACCTGGGTGGGAGGAAAGAGATTTTTTTCCTCCATTCCTATGAGAAATATAAATAGATACGTTGCTGTGAGAATCCATAAAAAAGGCAACTCCCCCCTCCCTCCCCGCACATGTCAGGTGGTGGGAGAGGAGAGGAAGGAGCTGCCTCAAAATTTACCCAATCTCCTTCCCCTTTTACATCTATTTTACAATATGATGATAATTGATGCCCATAATGAGGACAGAATTTCAATAGAGATCTAAAGTAATTTCTGTGCCATCAAATAATGAATCACTTTCAGGAGTTTCGGCGTTTGGCAGAAATCCAAACCTCGGTTGGTATGTATTTTGTCACTCTTAGAAGTAACCAACGTATCTACACCAACCGAGAACTCCTCGATTATTTTAGAGAAATGGAAATAGATGTTTTCACACACCTGTAGGAAAATTACAAGTAGCTATCTTGGGATACGTCTACATTTTATTGCACACCTGGAAGGAAATTGAAAAAGTTAGCCCAGTAACCGGTTATAGTTAGTATCCAAGATATTTGTGGACAGAATGTAGGATTTTTGAAAATGTCTAAATGTGCACAGATTCTTCTTTTTTTTTTTTTTTTAACCAGATATTCGGTTTAAACGGTTGGTCTATGGATTTCTACTGGCCTCACTGTCATGCCAACTGTCCTTCAGAATTCTTATTTTAGCAGTCTGTCCTCTCCTTCCATTTCAATTTTCTTGGCACACTGACCACAATAAGGGAAGAGTCTAGCCTCCCTATCTAATTGCTGGTTTTGTAGAATGACGAAAATACGATCGGAACAGTGAGTACAGATGAGAAGCAGCTGTCAGTGCTATGGTCCCAGACTCTCGGTAGACACTCTACAAAACACTTTATCTGGGAGTGAATTTCTTAGGGCCTCTCCTGCCTGTAGCTTTTGTCATGCAAGATGGGGATAGCACAGTGGTTTTGAGCATCGTCAGGCAGCGATGTGCATGCATGCATTTGAAATTTGGGGTCACCACATCACACTGAAGGGTCAGCATGTTGGTGAGTTGTGTGTCAAATCACACAATTTTGTGGGGCTACACAGCAGTGAATTGTTGAGGGTAACCAGATGTTTAGCCAGAATAATGCAAAAGTTAAAAAAGTGATGTCTTTCTTTTTAATTCTTGCGTTTCGGTGAGACTTTATGACCTCAATTAACCAGCACCCCCTTTCCTGGAGGTCAGTGGCAAACACTCATGATCTAAAACCATCTCGTTCATTGCTTTTTGCCTGCTTCCTAGTATGAAAGTGTAAGCTTCTCAAAAGGACTTGGCTTTGCTTGCTACTGTATCCCCAGTACCTGGACTGAATGTTCAAATACAAAGCCCTAGTAGATAAAGCCAGCGTGCATACAAATAAGAGAAAAACTGAACGTTTACACAAATTTGTTTGAATATGCATTAGATAGCTCTGAGAGCATCATGCACACCTGATAGCATTATTTGCTCTGGATGCCGGCGAGGAAGATTTTTCACCATATGCCCTTTTGCACCTCTTGAATTTTGAATCATGTGATTATATTAACTATTCAGAACCAAAGGAATAAAGGTTTTAAAAAATGGGGTGCTCTAGATTTGCAAACGGAGTCTAGATGCCTCTGAAGGGCACAATTATTTTTCCGTTCTTGTCAGTCCTATGAGGTTTTACGCTCACTTGTTGGTTGTCTAGGGGAGTCCAAATCGTATTATGCTCTTACATATTTTTCCTCAACACCTTCAAATATTAGTCATATATAACAACATTAGAAGACTCTGACCCCTGCTTTAGATTATTCTATACCATGAGAGGGGGAAGCTTGGGTGGCTCAGCGGTTTAGCACCGCCTTCAGCCCAAGGCATGATCCTGGAGACCCGGGATCAAGTCCCACGTCGGACCCCCTGCATGGAGCCTGCTTCTCCCTCTGCCTGTGTCTCTGCCTCTCTGTGTGTCTCTCAGGAATAAATAAATAAAGTCTTTTTTTAAAAAAAATATACCATGAGAGGCAAAAGAAAGAAAGAAAGAAAGAAAGAAAGAAAGAAAGAAAGAAAGAGAGAAAGTCAAATGAGCCAATTACACAGGAAGGATGGAATTGCATAATTAAGAACATTCACGATGGTTTTACTGAACAGCATTAAAACGGTCCATTTTCCAATCATTCATTGCTTTTATTGGACACCATCCTGACTTAATAGAATGGTTCTTCTTAACGCTGTTAATTTCTGGAAGGGCTCCAAGGCAAATGAAATCTTGATACTCGTGTTCTGGGAATACAAGCTGTGAAATGGTGGAGGTGGAGGGGGGTGTGGGGGAAATCTTGTTGAAGATGAGTTTCACCCTGAAATGTGACAGGACGCTTCGTACCTCATGACAACATGGGCAGTGTACCTCATTGCTCCCTCCAAGCCTCTAGAACGATCCTCTGTCACACTGAACAAGACTCGGGCAGCTAACTCCAAGAGGGTAAGGAGAGAAACTAAAACCGTACTACAGAAAAACATTCCATGCTTCTTACTGGCTGCTTCCCCCCACACAAGGGAGTTGTGCACGAGTGATTTTAGTTCATATAATTATATCAAAAATTGCAATGACATCAAGGATAAGATTATTAATAACAACACCTGCCACATTGGATCGATCCAATATATACCTCAAGAGAGGCCAAGGTTATTTCGTAGTTATGGTTGGGATCACCTTACCTCACCATGAGTGCAGTAGGCTAGGTTGCTGCTCTTCTTACGGGTCCAAACAAATCCAGATGTGGCCTCAGAGCCTCTGTTGCTTGCCTACCATGCCATTCTCTGCCCTTTGCTGCATCTTGGGACATTTATGGATGATTCTAGATTTAAAAAAAAAAAAAAAAGGATGGGATAAAAGTATCCAACAATTTCACGAAAAACTCATTGTTGAATTGTGAGTCAAGAAACTTTAGACCAACTAATTAACTGAGTAGATGCACTTAATTAGTCTGGAGAAATTAGACTGGTTTTCCCCGAAATACTTCAATTTAACCATGATATATATCTGTGTTTATAACTATAAACTATGCTTACTCCAGATGTTTCTAGACATGTAACAAAGTTTTGATCCAGATACCCTGCTAATTCAAAAATTGTGTGTTTTTTCAGGTAAGATAGACATTTCCTATTTTTCCAAGGGGGGGGAAAACACCCTGCTCTCCCAATTAGAAGAGTGAAAACAAACCATAAGCAGTGTTAACCCTATTGAATAAACTCCTTTCAAACACTTCCAAAGCATCTTTTTACTTGTAAACAACAAACACATTTGCTTAGAAGACACTGATAAAGCAGAAAATATCTCATTCTATTCGCTTAAAAGAAGTTGCACTATGTTAATTTTTAAGGATCCCAAATAACTAAAACTTTCCAACATTGTCACAAATTAATAAAGTTTCACCATGTCTTACGTACGTATATTGTATGCGTATACAACTTTACCGTTTTCAGAGGAGCTCATTTTCAACCCCGATCTCAAAATCTTCATACCCTGGCAACACAACCCTGAAATCCAAATAACTAAAAGACCAATTTCATGGTTTCTCAGGACTCATATCAAAAGATCACATTAAAATGAAAAAAAAAAAAAGATAGTCATTA
Source organism: Vulpes lagopus (assembly GCF_018345385.1). Lineage (NCBI taxonomy): Eukaryota > Metazoa > Chordata > Mammalia > Carnivora > Canidae > Vulpes > Vulpes lagopus. The sequence continues at coordinate 50,777,423 of NC_054828.1, forward strand.
GATATTTGCTTTACTTAAGCCAAGCATCTGATATCCAGAAATTCTGGATAATGGACCCTATCTCCAGGAGCATTGCTTATGATATTTGGCAACCAATAAAATCCAGGGAACAAACAAGAGGAGCCAATACCGGAGTCTTTTGCATCGACGTCTACTTCTGAAGTATCAGCTCTGTATGTCGGAACGTATGACTGTGCAGAGACAGGTTTCCTGACCTTGGTCGGGGACCACAGCGCTGGTACAGCTCTCTGGGACTCCCAAGAGGGCAATACGTTTCACTACTTCTTTTTCATGTACTCAAGGTTAACACATCACAGGAAAATTGATAAGACCAATGGGCACATAAATATTTGTTTACTAAAACGTGCACAGTGGCCATCCCATTTACGTGTACAGGTTAATTAAATTGCAGACGCGTGTTCTAAGAATAAGATTGATTTCAGAGTGCTTTGTGGCGAGGTCCACATGCCCGTACCACTTTGAAACGTCATCCTTTTGACTTTAGTAAGTTAGTCCATCAATTAATGACCAGCTATTTTCAGATTTTTTTCAAATTAATCTCCTAACTCCAGCTATAATTTAAAAAGATTTAGAATATGAAAAGCTTACCTCACAGGACTACTAAAATCATTTTTGTAATTGGTTGAATTCAGACCATTATCACAGAATCTCAGATTTGGAAGAGACCTCGGATTTATTAAACCTAATCTCCCATTCTTTGTAGGAATCCTTTCCCCCAGATTCTTGAGTTAGTCTCCGTTTGATAACTTCCAGCTGTGAGGAGCTTACCATCTATCATGAATACTTTTCTAATTAACAAATTATTTGATTCATTCCAGCTGTATATTGCTTTTAATTTGGGAGATTCTGTTTGTTGGTTGGGTATACAGTTACACTTTATTCACATTATTTGTGTCTTGTAAAATGATGTCTATAGGTGGAAAATTACATTAAGGAAAGATTACTTTCTAGCATGTTCCCAGGGGGAGGGATAAGAATAAAAATTTCTTCAGAATACATTCTTTTGCGTTCTCTGGGGGAAGTCCGACTCTAAAGTACACGGCAAAGTGGCGAAGAGAAATAAAAGAAGGTCAAAAGACCAACAAATCAATTATCAATGGGTATTTATGAAACAATTATTAATATTCTCAGAATGCATTAGCCACTCGGTAGAAAATGACTTCGCCTTTAGCATTTAGTGATGGGCCCAGAGCGGCTTGATAGGATTGTTTGGGTATGTGGAGCTCTGAACAGAGTCTTAGACGAAAGCTAGGGTTTGGAGAGGTACAAAGGAAGGAAAAGAATGTTATTCTGGAGTCATGTGACGTGAGGCTGTGACAAATTAAATCTAGAATCTGTGGAGTTGAGAGAAAACGAACTTGCCAGAGTAGAGAGTGGGTTGAAGAGGGAAGGGACAAGCTGTACTGCCCAAGATTACCAAAAGCTTCGGGTGGAGAGCTAGCCAAGGTCACCGAGCCTTCCAGGAGATGGAGGGAAAGACGCCTTTAATGAGTAAGCATTCTGACATCACTTGTTTTAGAGATGGGATCAGAAAAGTAAGACATGACTCACCCTTCCTGGTAAATTCGCAAAATTAAACACAGACAAAAATGGTCTTTACATGCCCATTTTATGCCTTATAAAGACAAAAAGAGTATTTCTTAACGTGGTCACAGCCAAACAATGCAAGGGCTCGGGAGAGTCACCCAATCAGCCTTTCTCTCCAAGGAACAAACCACCCGTATCATGCTACATTTGTGTCCTCAAACTCACGTGTTTGGAGGAGCATTTCCAGTTTGGGCTTCAATTTCTATGTGAAATAGGGTGTCATTAAAGGGTCCGGAAAATACAACACCCAACTGTGAAAAAAGTACAGTAATGGGAACACTGGGAAAATCGGCGGGTAACGAAGTCATCGTTAGCCACGTAACATGATTTACACGTTAATCTGATAGCATGAACTAACGTCTCGAGCTTTCTTCCTCTTGCATTACGGTTTCCAGCCAGGTTTTGATTAGTCCAGATGATTCCCTTTCGGTGTGTAGCCCACCCTGTTTCGAATCTGCACACGAGTGCGTGTTCCCTGTGTTTTACAGTAAAGCACATCGGGCCACTTCAACAGAAGAGTGACATGCCCGCGACACATTTATCAGACACGACAACCCTTCTATTGTTATCACTCTCTGTCAAATGTGACAACCCACAGGCGTTTAGCAAAACATAAAGATTGATCACCCGATTCTCCTATTCACGGTCACTTGGATATTTTGATTTTCGGTTTGACGCCAAGACATCTTCCTTCAGGATGTGCCATGGATGAGGCATTTGTGCGATGCCTCCCACACATGAGTCTTGTGGGTTTTAGGCCTTCTCTCCACCAGAAAATATGAACTGTCACGGGCAGTGTTCGGTCTATTTATCTCTGAATTACTGCCCCTCGCATTAGTGTTTTCATCAGTCGAGTGGAGGGGGAGACGGCTGCTGGTTTGCCCTCAGGAAACAAATATCTGAAGCCGAAGTGCTCTTAACAGTAAGGGCTGAAGCCAAGCAAGGAAATGGTGCAGGGCTGGTAACTAAGCGAGCTGAAGTGTGACGTCGTGGGGGTGCACGCCCGGCTCTACGCCTCCTCCTAGCTCACCTGTGGCCCTGCGGCGCCCACTCGGGTCTCCCAGTAAGTGCAGGGTCAGGGGGAGAGCACGAGCCCTGATGTACTGATTCCAACCGGCCCGAGACCCATTTAGACAACAATTGCCATTTTATAGCTTCACCAAAAGGAGACGTTTTTGCACGCGCAAATGTTGGGTAAAACATAATCAAGGACTCATGCAGGGGCTCTGGATACATTCTGGCCCACTGGGAGTTTTAATCAACATGTGTCCCCATTTATCGCTTTAGCTGAATTTTTAACCATGCAAATAACTCATCCAGGACTGTTTATATACTGGCTAAGGGAATATTTTGTCCCCGTGCTTAATATCTCACCCTAAATTGAAGCAAACCTGGCTGGAGAGAGGGTGCAATTTATGCTGCCTGCCACATTCCCCGGTCGGCTAAGACTTTTCTGTTGAAGTCCCCCCTCCTTCACTTCCGTTTTGCCCCAGGGAAGGGGGATACATAGGCATCCAGCCCTGACAGGTAAGAGCTTGCCACTTATAAAATCCAATAAATAAATTCTAAATAAATATATCTGCAAATCGAAACCATTTTGAGCTACTTAACTGAGTGCATATCTAGTCCTTTGTACACATATTTGTACAAAGTGTTGCCTGTAATTTTAAAGATGCTTGCCTCCGGGAGGTTTCGTTTTTCCATTGAAGTCCCCTTGATTTACTGTACGCAATATGTTACAGCTTCCTTATTTGCTCCTTTGGGACAGTTACTGACAGTAAATCTCTATTAAAATATTCTTCCATATGGTTGCATGAAAATTTTATTGCAGTGAGCCTGGGGCTGAAGGTCACAGCTGAGTAGCTGCAGTTAAGTATTGCAGTCTATGGACTCGGAGGTACATCTGTTCTGGGAGCTGGAGTAAAATTAGAATTTTACTGTCAATAGCATTTCTCCAAAACTAGTTACATTTGTTTACTGTGGCTGGCTGGGCCTTCTCCTCCACAGAACCTGAAACGCGTGTGATCCGGCCCAGCGCTCGCATCCTCCAGGTTGGAAGTCTGAATCCAGAATTTGCTGAACCTGAAGGTCACCGAGAAGTCCCTAATGGATATTTCATTTATGATACATGAAAATTTAATTTTACCTCCTCTAATTTGAGTCTATTGCTCGTTCACGTTGGTTTTAGCTATAACTCATTGTTTGTTCTAAATGCTTCTTGGGAAGCGGATCATATAAACTTAATAAATACTACCAAGGAAGGATTTTTAATGTGTGTCTCCAGAGCTAATGAGAAAGGACTTAGGCAACAAGTTTGCATCACTTTGTACTGCTGATTGGAAGGGGTGGGAAGGACTGGATGCCATTTGCCTGGGGTTGAGATGCCGTCAGTTCAAGTGTCAGTAGACAGTGCTCACCCCAGCAAAGACTGGGAAAACCGAGGACCTTTTGTGTGCTTTTGTTTGCTTGTTTGTTTGTTTAATTTTTTTTTTTTTTAATTTGAGAGAGAGACAGAGCAGAGGGAGAGAGAGAGAGGACACTAGCTCAGGGGAGGGGCAACAGGAGAAGGAGAAGCAGACTCCCTGCTGAGCAGGAAGCCTGGATGTGGGGCTGGATCCCAGGACCCTGGGATCATCACGACCTGAGCTGAAAGCATTTGCTTAACTGACTGAGCCACCCAGGTGCCCCCTGAGGGGCTTCCGAAAACCCAATTCCACCCCACACTTGTAGCTACATCAGAGTGGTTTACGCCTCGACACATCACGTGTAACGCTTGGGAGCTAGAGCCAGCCAACTTTCAATGTCCAGCTTGTATTTGCTACGAAGAGAAAAAGAACAGAAAAGAAAAAAGACAAAGACAAGACAATATTCAACTCTGCCTCGAGGCCTATTTTTCTCAGCAGTCTGACTTCTAGTCCAGCCCAAATCCACCCTGGCCTCACCCAGCTCGGAGCCTCATAAGATACAAGGAGAAAGTCAGGCCCAAGGAGTTTCGGGTATGTGGTCATGTTTGCACAAAGCCCACCAGCATTTCCACTGCAGCCCGCATCCCAACAGGGATCCAATCAGATGCAGAGATTTGAGCGACTCTGTATTATATTTCTTTTTTGATACCGATTAATTACCAACCTTATTACTGAGATGCCATTGATTGTCTTCTATTATTTTCAGAAGTTTAGGGAAATGTCCAAAGCAAAAAAAAAAAAAAATTTAAATCCTTATTTCTAAGCGTCAGTCAACATAGTGCACCTTTATAAGGAGGCAATAGAGGGGGTGCAGGAAAAAGTAGTAGGACAGGCATTAGGGAAGAGCAGTGACATTCACTGAGGGCCAAGGACAGGGGAGCCGGATGCTTTCCAAAATACTAACTCTCATTATTGTCACGAGATCCCTATAAACGAGGGATAATTATCATTCCCGTTTTCCAGGTGGCAAAGCTAAGATACAGGGAGAGGAAGTAACTAGTCCAGTCGCGCTGCGGGTAAGCAGAGTCGGATCCAAAGCGATATGGCGCCGGGGCCTGTGTTGGACGCCACTGCATGCGACAGTCTCTTACATGAAGGGGGGGGGAGTCGTCGAGGGCCCCCGCTGGTTTCCCAGACGCAAATCCAGTTTGAGATACATGCACAGACCAGGCCGTTTGGCCTCAGGATGTAGTCTCAGTAGGTCCATTCCCTCTGTCATCTATGGTGACAGGGATCATGCTCTTGACACCCAGCAGCGAGAACAGATACGGAGCAGGCTAAACTTTGAGGGTCTCATAGTATTTTTGCAAAATAAATGGTGAAGCCAAAGAGCTCAGTCTGATGGATCTCATAAACCAGGTAGTCTCTCCTCAGCAGGAAACGGTTCCTTATAGACAGAAATCTGTTTCGGAGGTGCACGCTACCTGAGACTGAATCTCAATCTCGCCCCTCATCCTTTTCACTTTGTACATCACCTCCCTCCCCAACACACACACACACACACACACACACACACACACACACACCAGCTGGGCAAAAAGCCAAACTGGTTGTCGAGTAGGCCACCGAGAAAGATGCCCTGGTGGCGCAAAGAGGAAATCCAGGCTAAAAGAACATCTTGACAAAGAGAGGCTGAGCCGAAATTCCTCCTGGAAGACTAATAGCCAAACTTGGGGAAAGACCAGATACAAGGGGACATCTAGGGGACTAGAGGCAGGACCAGAATCTGGGCATTGCACACAGGGAAAGAGCTTGAACAGGTGCAATAGAAACAGGAAGAAAAATGGTGCTAGACGGTAGCCCTGAGACATCAGCGCCTCAGAAGCATGGCACATTCAGCAGGCTTCGAGAATTAGAGATGCGGTTGCTTTTCAATACAGATTTTTAAAAATTGTCTTTTTGAAATGATGTTAGACTCACCTACACATTACAAGAAGAGAACAGAGTTCCCCATGTAACCTTCCCCTACTTTGCCCCGATGATAACATTTTATGTAAGCACATGATCAAAACTAGGAAATTGGGACGCCTGGGGGGGGCTCAGCAGTTGAGCCTTCAGCCCAGGGTGTGACCCCGGGGTCCCGGGATCGAGTCCCACGTCGGGCTCCCCTGCAGGGAGCCTGCTTCTCCCTCTGCCTGTGTCTCTGCCTCTCTCTCTCTAAGTCTCTCATGAGTAAGTAAATAAAATATTTTTTTAAACAAAAATAGGAAATTGAATTTGGTACAATAATTTTACCTAAACTAGAGATTTTACCTGCATTTCATCAGCACAAAGATTTTTTGGAGCACTCTCTTTGTGCCTGACGCAGGCTGTGCTAGGGTTGGGGTCCGGTCCCTGGCCTTATGGTGTCTTCCGTTTACTGACAAAAGCATGAGGCCAGCCACACGCTGGTGGGCTGCAGAATTTAGTGGCTAGGATTTGGAAACACTGTCAGCCTCCAGTTGCCATGACGCAGAAAAAGCACTAATTACATATCTCTCGCTGCCTTTCACTTTACCTAAGCATGCAAAGACGGACTCTCAATTCTTTGTGTCTTTCAATAATTACAGAGGATGTACGATGCTGCAGGACTCCCAGGGAGGTTTTTAGTGGCAGAGAGGTGGGAAGACAAGCGAGCAGGAGTCGAGAGCGCTGCTCTCTGCCCTCCAAGAATGCAACCGTAGTACTGTCTGAATCCTACGAACTTTGGAAGTAACTATTCACAGACCACCAAGGTATTTGAGTTGTATGTTGACAACTTCAATGGAATCTCTCAAAAACTTTGAGGTTCTAAATACCCTTTCATTGGTAACTACAGATACTTTAAGTAGCAATCAGGTGATTTGACGTGGGGCTAATTCCTGCCTTATTAGGTTTTGCCCCATTCTGAGAAACCTAGAAGATCTATCACTAGACACATAAGGTCAGGATCCTGACAATAACATAACTGGATTCGTGGTGGGGGAAGTGATTTATTTTAGAATTGGATTTTACTGTGTCATTATATAATACTCTTTTTTTTTTTTTTTTGTAAACTAGAAGTCATTTCAAATTACTTTATATATAACATGAGTGCTCTAGAAGAAATGTGTAAAATGATTATAGCTACGTCCTGGAGAGTGAAAGTTAGTCTCTCTGTGTGTGTCCACTTTAAATCCTATTATTTAGAAGTAGATGCAGCAATACTAAGTAAATACATATTTACTAAGCATACGTGCCTCCATCCACACATGGGCGCCTATTATAGAGACACAAAAGGAACAGCAGGCGGACTCCCTTTCCACTCAGCTTGTGCTGCAGAGCTCCTTCTATTTGCTTATTTGAGAAAGGGGAAAAGATCATTTTAAAGTTAAATTGCCTAGTGAACCCATCTATCATTTGCAAAAAAGTAATGAGCTGGAGCCGGAAGCCTAAGTCTCTGCTTTCTTCCCCTTTCTCATGGCCAAGATGTAGGACATAAAAAGCAATTTTTCTTGATGTGTGATCAAACGATGGATTAAGACTTGCAAGCAGTTGGTGATCAATTGTCTGATAATATGTGACAGATCTTGTCAGATTGACGAAAATGTACCCCAACCCAAAGGGAGAGAAGGCTCTGAGCTGTGAAGGTGCTTTCTTAAGCAATTGCCTGAGAAGCGGAGGCCTCTGTGATATCAATTATCTTCTGTATCAACACCAACAGGATTTTTGCTGTGAAAGCTGCCATCGTAGCTTGATGTGTGTAAGTTAATAACTAATTAGATGCATTTCAGTAATCACTTAACTTTAATTGGTTTTGTATCTTATTTTTCAAAGGAGGAAGGTATAGGCTTGTCCTAATATTTTACCACAATAATGTTCCACAATACATGAAGTGAATTCCCTTCCACTCTCTCCCCCGCATTCCGACAGGCCAATAAAAATAGTATTAGCTGATTAAATAAAGGGAAATTTTAGAAGAAGTAGACACAATGATAAATAGCAATGAAGTCAAGCCAGCTGGCGGGCTCCTTGGTGAACCTGCCACCTGAAGTCTTGCCCCAGGATCCAGGCGAAGCCTCCAGCCTTCTCGGTGTTGGCAGGATCCACACTCAGCACTGCCCTCTTGGGGGGAGGGCGGAGGGCGGGGGTGGACAAGGAAGAGAGGCATTGGTTACACCCTTCACAGCAGACTCGAGCTGACCCAGGAACACCCATTCACCTCTGACTGGCCCCAATTTAAGGAAACAAGGGGGAAAAAAATCCATTTCAAAATGACCTGGACTCCTTTTGGGGGCTCAGGGAAAGAGTAAGTCAGGGTTAGATGTCTTCACTTTGCCCTAAGCTTGGGGAGAAAAAAAAAAGCTTTATTTTTACATGAGGCCAAAGAAAAGACTGAAATGGGTTTTAAATTCTTTCCTAATGCAAAGGCAAGGAATCTGACTACTCAGCATTTTCTTCAAGTTTTGCTGTAAAGGAGGACACTGTGCCGAAGCAATTATTCCTGTATAAACAAGCTGTCTCCCCATTTGGGAGACATTTACATTTGGTGTTTTAGATGCTATCCCAAGGAAGCTAAAGCTGAGCTTTTATATGTGTGCAGAGAAGAGCTGGGGGAAAGTACAGAATGGATAGTCAGAAGGGGAGGTTAATACTGAAAACCAACTCTATTGGCCCCATGGAGGGATAATCTGAAATAAATAGACACATCTCAGGACATGCAAAAAATCTCGTATTTATCTATTCATCAAATCCGTGTGTGTGTGCACACGTGTGTCCTTCCAATGTGCCAGAACCATGCTAGGGTCTCAGCATTCAGGAATGACCAAGGCACAGCCTTGCCTTCATGGAGCTTGACCGAAATGGAGATACGCTGGAGATTTTCTAGCCCAGAGTTTTCCCGTTTGTCAAACTGAATTCCAGGCCGCGAGGTGGAGGTCTTTAGGTGGGTGGATAACAAGAGGGAGCTAAGCAGCTATGCTCCAGCCCATCTCCATTACCCACCTTGGCTCTATCTTATATATCGGGATTCCCTACTAGAGTTCCTCTCTTGGAGCAAAGGAGTTTTGCTTTAAAAGGAAAGAAAAGAGGGGCGCCTGTGCGCTTCAGGTGGTTGAGCGACTCTTGGTTTCGGGGCAGGTCGTGATCTCAGGGTTGGGACACCGAGCCCCAGGCCATCCTCCATACTCAGCAGGGAGTCTGCTTGAGGTTCTCCACCTTTCCTTCTCCCTCTCCCTCTGCCCCTCCCCTGGAACTTGCTTTCTCTCTCTGTCCCTCTCTGTCTCTAACAAATAAATTCATCTTAAAAAATAAATAAATAAAGGAAAGAGAAAGAAAGAGCCAGAGTCTCACTTTTTACTTAACGTAAAGTCAATTAAGTGCTTGAGCCCGGGGAGCATCCTGTGACATATCTGGTGGCAGTCGGGAGCGTCCAGCCGGGCGGCTGTCAGGCTGTCATAGCTGGTTACCAAGGAGGTCAGTCGCTGCCTCCCCTCTGCCACCTGCTGCTCAGGACGGCAGGAGCTTTGCCACCTGTGGACAAAGGCTTTTGGCAGGTGCTGCATAGCACAAAATCCTCCGGACAGAAAGAGAAGCTGTACTCTTGTTGTGTTTACTGACTGGAGTTGAGGGACAGCTTGCCAAGGATTTCCATTTTTTTAGTTGAGGTTTCTGGTGTGTAGGCGGGCATCCTAAGAAATGGTTGTGAGCTCTTGTGTGCACCCTCAGCATTTGCTGGCATTCGGAGGGGGGTAGACTCTATCGTGAAAAGTCTGGCAATTTTTCTAATCCAATTTTTCCTCAAAGCAGGGTTTGAAACTCCTGGGATTCCAGGGATCATCAGGGCCAACACGAGAGTAGCCAAAACTATGGCAAAATGCTGATTTGGCAGACTGAGGGTGTAAGGTCAAGATCTAAGATGAGAAAGGATGAATAGATGGGCATAAAATTTCAGTTATGCAAAATTAGTAAGTTCTAGAGACCTTCTGAACAACACTGTGCCCTTAGGGAATTATATTATACTGTACACTTAAAAATCTGTTAAGAGGGCAGATCAGTGTTTTACGCAAGGCCTGGGGCATTGTAGCCATTCAATAAACGCTTGTTGAATGAATGAAGGGGTGGATGCTGCGCAGGAGATGTCAGTCCTTATCCAACTATGATTGGCAATAACTGATCCTCAAGCTTTGTACCTGAGCATCTTGGACAATTTCCCTGATGAAGTTAGTGATTCCAGCATGTCTAGTGTCAGGAGCATGGGCCGGGAGGTAGAGACCCTGAGATCCGTTAAGAGTCTACGTCTAGTGGAAACCAGGGCACCAGAATCTGATGGAAAGGAACATTTGAATAGCTTTTTCAAGAAGAAATCATAGAAAAGGGTGAACACCTGAGAAGCTGATCAGACTGAGAGGAATAGGCACTTGCCAGAATTTTAATATACACGGCTGTGGAAACGAGAGAGTTTCGTATTGAGCGTTTGCCATTTTCGCAAGACGGGGTTCAAATGGATCTGATTTACACTTATAAGGAGGCAGCCTAATTGCAACCTTGAAATAGGCAAGATCAAGTAAAATTCTGAGTTTAACAGAAAAGAAGATCTGATTTGTATTCAATTACTCTCGGGAGCTCGTATGAGAATTCACACAGGGTCAGAGGCAAGCTCCTTCCCTGCCCTCTACAAGGCTATAGCCCAAGTGGAAAAAAGAGGAATTGCTAATTATCTTTAATTTGGCAAGAAAACCAGATTTTTAGGATTTGACAAATAAGAATAAAGAACTGTCACATGCAGACACTGATATTCTCTGCAAGATGTGGAAGGCTAGAAGGTTCAAGGACACATACTTTCCTTTGAAACTGGTTGTGTCTACTCCTGCAACAGGAAGTGACCTACTTAGAGATCTCCAGAGAAAGCTCATCGGGCTTCATGTAAGTTCAATATAAAACCATATTCCTAGTGGTCTTCTAGCCAGCTGACCCAACCTTGTTTCACAAACAAGAAAACATAGGCCTTGAAGGACAAATGAACACATTCAAAATTGGTGGCGTATCATTGGCAGGAACCCAGAACTCACAATGCTCCCTCCCTCCTTGGGTGCTTTCTCCTCATGACATTGCCTCAGGAAAATTCAGGAAATAGTTACTGACCGTCTTACACATGCTGACCCTGATTCGGGCCCTGTGGAGCACCAGGAGACGTCTAATACAATACCTGCTTATGGGAATTTGCAAACCTCATCAGAAGGAAGATGCAAGATGCTACTAGGATTAGATGGTCTTGCACCGTGATTCACGTGCCAAGATCGGTGTCAGCACTAACGCCACCAGATGGTAACTCATATCCGATCTTCACAACAGCCGTGTAAACCGAAGAGCTCCATTTGATAGAAATTGAAATTTGGGCTGAATAATTAGTTCACGGTCCAATAGCTAGTATGTTGCTGAAATGGAATTTGAAGTTGGGACTTCTCATTTCAAACTGAGGTCTTTCTCACTATTCCCTGCTACCTTCCAAAGTTGTAAAAGTCTTGGATTTTTTTATCAAGCACAAAACCTGGCCATCTCTAGGATCTAGTGATTGTCATAAAATTGAAAAGGTGAAGTAATTATTCTTAAGCATTCAAATTCAGCAAAACAAGTTTGAGGAGTGAAATATCTCTTTGAAGAAAAAATTGCTGGTTTCACTAACTTGTGCATTCTTCGACAGGTGTCAAAATATCAGACAGGTGTAGCCTTCATCACTTTGCTGAATTCCTGCAGAATCAGAATATTCTGAGAACTGTGTGTTAGTCAGTATAAAACCACAATACCATTGCAGGAGTCATAGAAAACAAGTCATGAATAGTCAATGTTCATTAACTGGAACTTTTAAAAAATTTTCCAGATGTGTTTTTTAAAACAGTGAGGGATCACTATAAAAAAGGGGGGGGGGGAGGTGCAACAAAAACGGGTATAACTCACAAACAAAACAATAATAGAGGAAGTAGGTACATTACACCACAGTTCTGCAACTCTAAAATTAAATATTAAAAGCTAGCCAGACACAATTATCTACAATGAATACCCTGAGCTAAAATCCGACCACATTTATTTAAAAATATTATGGTTATAAAAAGGAAATTTATAAAAGTACATCTTTTCATTGTTTTTTTTTGTTGAGGCATAATTGACATACAACATTATATTAGTTTCAGATGTATGACATAGTGATTCAATATTTGTATGTATTGCAAAATGGTCACCATAATAATTCTAGTTAACATCCATCACCACACATAGCTGTAAAGTTCTTGTGATAAGAACTTTGGAGATTTACTCTCAGATACTTTCAAATATTATTAACTATAGTTACCATGCTGTACATTTCACCTCCAGGACCGATTTATTTAATAATTGGAAGTTTGTTCCTTTTGACTCCCTTCACTCATTTTGCCCACCCCTAACCTCCACCTTTGGTGGGCAATAAGCTACGCATCTATTAACTTGTTTTTCTTTATTAATTTAATTTTTGTTTAGATTCCACATGTAAATGAGATCATATGGTACTTGTCTTTCTCTGTCTGACTTATTTCACTTAGCCTAATGCCCTTAAGGTCCACCCACGATGTCGCAAATTGTGAGTTCTCATTCCTATTATGGCTGAGTAATAGTCCATTGTATAGATATTCCTTATTTTCTTTAGCCATATCAAGGGAAACTTAGGTTGTTTCCATATCTTGGCAATTGTAAGTGATGCTGTAAATGACATGGAGGTGCATTCATCTTTTCGAGTTAGTGTTTTCACTTTCTTTGGATAAATACCCAGAAGTGGAGTTGCTGGATCATATAGTAGCTCTATTTTTAATTTTTTAAGGAATCTCCATTCTGTTTTCCACAGTGACTGTACCAACTTACATTTGCATCAACAGCACACAAGAGTTCCCTTTTGTCCATGTCCTCACCAACATTTGTTCTTTCTTGTCTGATAACAGCCATTCGGACTGATGTGAGATGATATCTCATTGTGGTTTTGAATTGCATTTCCCTGATGATTAGGGATGCTGAGGATCTTTTCACATACCTGTTGGCCATCTATATGTCTTCTTTAGAAAAATATCTATTCAGATTCTTTGCCCATTTTTTAATCTGATTGCTTTGGGGTTTTTGTGGTTGTTTTTTTGTTTGTTTGTTTTGTTTTTTTGCTGTTAGGCTATATATGTTCCTGATATATTTTGGAAAATAACCACTTATGAGAAACATATATTTTCACCCATTCAGTAGGTTGCATTTTCATTTTGTTGGCAGTTTCCTTTGTTGTTTAGAAGCTTTTTAGTCTGATGCAGTTCTACTTGTCTATTTTTGCTCTTGTTGTCTTTGCTTACCACTTATTTTCTACTAAGAATTTTATGATTTCAGGTATTACATTCAAGTCTTTAATCCATTTTGAGTTAATTTTTGTGTATGGTGTAAGATAGCGGTTCAGTTTCAGTCGTTTGCATGTGGTTGTCCAGTTTTCTCAACACTCTACACTGAGAACACTGTTCTTTCCCCATTATATATTCTTAGCTCCTTTGTCATAAATTAGTTGATCATAGAAATATGTTCTTATTGTATATAATACTGTGAGATTTTACATTTAAAATATTGAAGCTAAAATGGCTAAATATACTGGAAATATGGTAAAAAGAATAGTTGCATATACAAATGCAATCTTTAATCACTTAAAAATTCATTACTTTTTAATTTGTTTTTCAAAATTACCCAAGAGATTTTCTCAGTGAGAACAAAACACATGGTTAAATCATAGCATCTACCCACCAATTTATTACTGCTTTTGTTGGTGGGTTGTTGAATTATTTTTTGGCCTCATGAAAAGCCAAAACTAGTTGAACAAGCTCTCCAAAAATACTATGCTGGAGCTGAAACCAGCACAGAAAATGTTGGCTTGTAGAATGTGATTATGAATCACTAAAAATGATACTAGAAATCCACATGAAATATTCACTCCAGAAACAAATGGGAGATATGAAATGCATGAGCTGGAAGAGCATAAATAGTGGCATGATTATTTGAGAGTCACACAACACCAGAGGAAAAAGAAGCAAAAGTAGAAATTACTGCAGCTTATGGTTTATGGCACAAAATGAAATAAAATCCCCCTATTTAGGGAATCCAAGAATCATATTTATATGTTTTGGGGTTTACCAACTGAAATACTTGAATTACATTAGATTTTGCTGTCAGACTAGATTGCAGATGCCAACTTGCATTTTCACGGCAATAGTAACCCAAACAGGACTTCTTGGTGTAGTTCTTTTAACATTAGTCACGTAGTTACCTACACTTAAAACTGGTTAAGTTAAAATAGTTATGTCCTCAGTAGGCATCCCTGACCAACATTTCATTCTTCATCCCATTTTATAAGATGACTATCCAGACTTTATTCTGACACTTTCTTGGTAAACATGTTGTGAAGGTTATCTGTTAAAAACTTCATTCAGTAATCTAAAACTTGGAGTTTAATAAGTTGATTTTTAAGCATTGTCAAAATGCTCCCAAGGCAAAAATATGTCATCAAACTGCCTGGGTTAAAATTTATAAACTTTTAGGGATCCTTGGGTGGCTCAGCAGTTTGGTGCCTGCCTTTGGCACAGGACATGATCCTGGAGTCTCGGGATTGAGTTCCGCATCAGGATCCCTGCATAGAGCATGCTTCTCCCTCTGCTTGTATCTCTGCCTCTCTCTCTCTCTCTCTCTCTCTCTCTCTCTCTCTCTCTCTCTGTGTGTGTGTGTCTCATGAATGAATAAATAAAATCTTTTAAAGAAATTATAAACTTTTTAGGAGTATAAAAGCCAAATGGTCTCTAACAAAATTTATATGAGATCTCTGTGAAGAAAACTACAATTCAAGATGTCAAAGAAGAACTAAATCATTAAAGAGATATTTCACGGTCATGGATAAGAAAACTCAGTATTGTTGAGATATCAGTTTTTGTCTATTTCATCTGTACATTCAATGCAATATGCGATCCCAACAAAAACCAGCAGGTTATTTTGTGAATATTGACAAACTAATTCTAAAATTTACATAGAGAGGCAAAAGGCCCAAAATCATCATTCAATACTGAAGGACAGAGTTGGAGGAGTGACACTATTCTACTTCAAGACTTACGGTAAAATCCCTGTGATCAAGACAGTGTGGCATTGGCAAAAGAATAAACAAATAGATCAATGAACAGAATGGAGCCCAGAAACAGACCCATATGACTGTAGTCAATCAATCTTTGACAAAGAAGCAGAGTCAGTACAATGGAACAAAGATGGTCTTTACAACAAATGATGCTGGAACAACTGGACACCCACATAAACAAGAATCTAAACACAGACTTTATACCTTCACAAAAAGTAACTTAAAATGGATCATAGACCTAAACGTAAAACACACAACCATAAAATTCCTAGGAGATAACACAGGAGAAAACCTAACTGGTTTTGGATATGGTGCTGACTTTTTAGGGACCACATCAAAGGCACAATCTGTGATAGACATATTTGATGAGCTGGATTCATTAAAACTAAAAACTTTTGCTTTTTTAAGACAATGCCAAGAGAACGAGAAAACAAGCCTTCGTCTGGGAGAAAATATTTGCAAAAGACACATCTGATAGAGACTGTTATACAAAATATATAAAGAACTCTTAGAATTCAACAAGAAAACAAAAAGCCTGATTTTAAAAGGGAACAAAACCCTGAACAGACACTTTACCAAAGAAGATAGATATACAGACAGCCAGTGAGCACATGAAAAGTTGTTCAACATCATAATCACAAGGGAGTAGCAAATTAAAACAACAATGAGACACCACTATATATCTACTAGAATGATCATAGTCCAGAATAGTGATAGCACCAAGTGCTGGTGAGGATGCAGAGCAACAGTAACTCTCCCTCATTGCTGGTGGAAATCCAACACCATACAACCACTTTGGAAGACAGTGTGGAATTTCTTACAAACCCAACGTACTCTTACCATGTGCTTTGGCAACCATACTCCTTGGTACTTACCCAAATGAACTGAAAATTTATGTCCACGCAAATACCAGCACAAGGATGTTTATTATAGCAGCTTATTAATAATTGCCAAGACTTGGGAACAACCAAGATGTCCTTCAGTTGGTGAATAGATTGATAAACTGTAATTTATCCAGATAATGGAATTCAAGGTTAGAAAGAAATGAACTGTCAAGCCATGGAAAGACATGGCAAGAAATTAAATGCATATAACTAAGTGAGAGATGCCAATCTGAAAAGGCTGCATATGGATTCCCACTGTCTGACTTTCTGGAAAAGACAATGTTAGAGTAACAAAGGATCAGTGATAGCCAGGGGTTAGAGGGAGGGATGAATATGCAGAGCATGGAGGATTTTTAGGACAGTAAAACTATTCTCTGATACTACAATGGTGGATTCATGTAATTATACTTTTTATAAAACCCACAGAATGCGTAACACCAATACTGAATCCTACTGTAGACTATGAACTTTGGGCGATAGTTACGTGTCAGTGTAAGTTCATCAATTGTGACATACACTACTGGGGTACAGAACATCAATAGCGGGAGATATTTTTGTACTTGAGGACAGGGAGTTTATGGGATCATCTGTACTTTCTGCTCAAATTTATTGTGGATCTAAAAATTGCTCTAAAAATATTAAGTTTATTAGTTAAAAAAAAGGGTAACTGTTTGAATGAGGGAGTGATAGTGTTTGGTAGAACGTGTCAAAAGAAAGGAGGAGAAAGCCTCGTTCAACAAGAAATCCTGCTTCTTACACCGTTAGTAAAGGGAATGGAATGACTTTATACAATGACTATTAGCAGCATAGGAACTTGTCTTTTTTTCATGATTGGGAAATACATATTAAAAAGTTGTATGTAATGTAGACACAACTTAAAGTTTTCAAAGTTTGGTCCTTGAAACCCTTTGAGGAGATCAAAACTATTTTCATAACTATACTGAGACATTAGTTGCCTTTTTCACCGTGTTGACATTTGCCTGCCTGCTGCAAAACAATGGTGAGCACAAGTGCTGGAGCCTGAACTAAGGCAGTGGCATCAGACCGTCCTGGTAGTCGCCGTACTCTTCACCAGTATGCGCTTGCAGATGAAAGAATGCCAGCTTCACTTAAGAATGTCTTTGATGAAGCCATAAAAATGATCGATGTTATTAAATCCTGACTCAAGTACAACATAATGAAATGAGACATATGCACAAAGCACTTCTGCTGCCCACAGAAGTATGATGCTTGTCTTCAGGCAAAGCACTGTGTGATTGTGATTGTGTTGTGAGCTGAACTGGCCTCCCTGGTCAAAGAGCATGATTTGTACTTTAAAGAACAAGTGGTCGACAAACTATGATTATTTAGGGTTGGTCATCTGGTGGACATTTTCTCAAGAATGAATGAAGTGAACCCGTCACTTCAAGGAAAACAAAGGATAGTATTTGTTGCCAATTGTAGAATTTGAGCTTTTGAGGATATAATTGGAATTTTGGAAAACTCATATTCAACACCATGAGCTTAACAGTTCCCCATATTTAAAGACTTTTCTGATGAGATGGGTAGTGATATCGATGAACGTGATTTTTTTGATGTTGCAGAATGAAATGTATCAACATTTAGAAATTCTGTATAACTCAGTGAACCATTATTTTTCTGAATGACTAAATGAATATCATAAAATCATGCATGGATGAGAAATCCATTTGAAGTGCAAGAAAGACCAGTGGATTTTACTGTAACTGTAATAGAGTTCAGCGATATAGTTTTAGATACCACACTGCAGCTAACCTTTAAGAAACCACCACTTGTCAAGTTTGGATGTAGTATCAAAGAATATCCAGACTTCGATTAAAAAAAAGAAAAGATTAAAATACTGCTCCATTTTCCAACAGCATAATTTGTCTGAGTCTTGGTTTTTTTTTTTTATATTCTTCAAAAATTTGCATAATTCTATAGGATGAAGAGAATGACAGAGCAGATATTAGAATCTAACTGTTTTCTATTAAACCAGATATTAAAGAGATTTGGAAAATGAAAAACAATGCCACTCCTTTCATCCAATTTTGTCTTGTTTTGTTTTGGAAAATACATTTTACTTTCCTAAAAATAAATTATTTATGTTGTCAGGTAACGAGTTTATTATAGTTTTCAAATAAATTAACACAAATGCTTTTTGCATTGTTTTTTACATAGGGGAGTTAGCTCACATAACAGAATTCCTTTGGAGTCTGCAATAATTTTTAAGAGTGGAAAGGGGTCCTGAGACCAAAAAAGTCAAGGACCAATAACTTAAAGACATAATGGAACAAATGCCACTTACCAAACACATTGCTTAAGGAATCAAACATCAGTAGCGCCTTTGAAGCCACTGTGTTCGATCCAAAATACAGCTCCTTCCCCTCTTCCAAGGGTGAGCATGTTACATAACTCTTATATTTACCATTCTCCTGCATTTCTTCATAGTTTATCTCACATACACACCTCCCTATAAAATGTTTAATCTTGCCTGATTTGAACTGCATACAAATGGGACCACACTATATGTCACAGCTGAGTTTCCTTGAAAGCAATGCTCAAGAAAAGAAGTTGGATGTATATTTTGGATGTGAGCCCAGGAAGCAGAAGTGTGGGAGTGGGAGTAGAGACTAGAGAAGAGAGAAAACATTATTGTGCAGGTTATTGCTGTGGGCAACTGAAGCATAGGGCTGCGGTGTACCCTCTGTGAAAATGTATAAAACACATGTCAGAAGTGGCCCACAAGACCAAAGGAAAGGAGACAGTATTAGTCACCGGCATCATCTCCATTTGGTTAAGAGTGGCTCTCAGGGGCTTAACTCCTTTGCATGTTCAGGCTGAGTGACTTCCCACAGTTCCGAGAAAGGCCCGAGGCAGAAAAGCAGAGGCCCCACACTGTGACCTTGAGTTGGTACACTGGTCGCTGCTAGTGGCCATACAGCTGTCTGAAATCAGGTGGGCTAATGGGGGCACCACAAATGCTGGCTATATGCTATGTATTCTTTTATGACCCTTTTTGACTTCCAGAGAATGGTTTTGAGGTATTCGGTAGTTTTACAGTTTTAGTTAATTCATTGCACTGGCCCACAGTACTTTATTGTCTGACTATTCCACAACTTCATTTCTATTCTATTGTTAGACATTTGGTTTGCTTCTGGACGTAGGGATTTTTGTTAATGCTACTTCAGGAAAACAAACCCACATACAAACATTCCCATGTCCTTACATTCCACCTAAAAATCTCATAATCAGCAGAAATGAGGCCTCCACCTTATTTCTGTATTTCAAGTCTTTCATAAATTTGGCCAACCCAAGTCACATTCTGGCAGACTCTGAGAAGCTTAGGCTTTAGCCTTCTGGTCTCTGCAGTACAGGAAGGTGCACTAGAAGAAGCACCTTATCTAACTTACTAGGCAACCAAGCAACAACTATGAAAATCAAAAATACTCATACCCTTAGGTCTTGCAACTTTACTCCGGTAATCTATTCCATAGAAATAAAAGTACTAACCCCAAAGAGCATAGGTACAATGACATGTATTGCAGTACTGTTCGTAGTGAACTGAAAGTAAGTGTTCTTTAATAAAGGAATGTTTAAATATATTGAAGTATGACCACGTATTGGAATATTACACAGTAAAAGAATGAATTAGAGTAATATCAGATGACTTGGAAGGATCTACAGGGTAATATTGGGTGAGAAAAGAAAGATGCAAGAATGTGCATATTACATTATCCCATTTTTTGGTAAAAGAATGGCCAACGAAACATATATATGATTACATAAAGATAGAAACTACATAGGCTGCCCACTAGGCTATTCACATGGTTTATCATGCTTAAGAAAGAAATATAAAGCTAATGTAGGACAAGGAAGAGGGGTGGGAGATATATATATATCAAGACAGTCCGTTCAGTGTGATCATTTTAGAAGGTTGGGATTTTAAGCAACCTTTAATTTCTTTACATTCGTATTTGTATGTACTATTTATTTGTAAATACATGTATAAATGTTTGTTTTATTTACTTATATTTGTATGCACTATTAAAATTATTTATAGCAGATGCATATTATTTACATCATCAGTATAAAAATACGTTTTGAGTGTGAAAAAAATTCCTCCTTTCTAATGGAACTGGGGGAAGAGGAATGGTAGAGAGGGTTATTGTTTTTCATCATCCACTTCTATTAGATTTGATATTCTGTGGGGGCACCTGGGTGGCTCAGGGGTTGAGCCTTCAGCTCAGCGCAAGATCCTGGAACCCCAGGATGGAGTCCCACATCGGGCTCCCTGCAGGGGGCCTGCTTCTCCCCCTGCCTGTGTCTCTGCCTCTCTGTGTGTCTCTCATGAATAAATAAATAAAATCTTAAAAAGTAAGATTTTATGTTGTGTGTGTATGTGTGTGTGTGTCTATAACTTTGATAAATGTATAAAGGAATAATTTTTTTTAAGTTAGCAAATGGAATATCCTTGTTTGGGCTCAGGTTGATTTTGGCATCTGTGCCAGGAGAGCACCCAGTTCTACTCCCTCACTCCATGAATTAAACTATTCTCTTACAGAATCAAATATCCTTTCCTCTTGGCTCCTTCTCTGGAGGTTAGAAAAACCTCACCTACCTCCTAGCTTATAAGATTTTCCCTTAATATTATGGCCTCTTCTATATACTGCACC
Source organism: Vulpes lagopus (assembly GCF_018345385.1). Classification (NCBI taxonomy): domain Eukaryota; kingdom Metazoa; phylum Chordata; class Mammalia; order Carnivora; family Canidae; genus Vulpes; species Vulpes lagopus. Next base: position 50,798,154 of record NC_054828.1, read on the forward strand.
ATCTCAGGCTTCGTCTTGTTGCCAAGATACTGTCTCATATTTCATTTGCCCCTCATCAACCACTATAGCTTTTACCCTAACATATGCTCCATGGAACTCCCCAGCCAGGGCCACTGTGCCCTTCTAATTGCCGGCTCCAGTCATCCTGTTGTCTCAGGAGCATTTGACTCACTGAGCAGCTGCCATCATCATCATCATCATCATCATCATCATCATCTCCTCCTCCTCCTCCTTCCTCCTCCTCTTCCTCCTCCTCCTCCTCCTTCTTCTTCTCCTTCTCCTTCTCCTCCTTCTCCTTCTCCTCCTTCTCCTCCTTCTCCTCCTCCTCCTCCTCCTTCTTTTTTTAAAGATTTTATTTATTTATTCATAAGAGATACACAGAGAGAGGGAGAGACACAGGCAGAGGGAGAAACAAGCTCCCTGCAGGGGGCCTGATCAGGATCACGCCCTGAGCTGAAGGCAGACACTCAACCACTGAGCCACCCAGGTGTCCCGGAGCAGCCATCTTCTTAAAGCTCTTTCATCTGTCTGCTTACAGGACACTATTCTCTCCCCATTCTTTTCCTGTTTTGTATAAATTTTCTCTGGACCTTCTGCTAGCCCCTCAGCTGCCTTCCCTCAAAACTACATGTCTTTTCAGGTACTACCTTCTTTCTTTCTCACTCCATTCACTTTCCATAGAGATGACATTCCTTGTGGCTTCTGCAGGGATAACTCAAATTTGTATTTATGGCAGGGATCTCTCCAGAGTTCCTCACTTTAACAGCCTCATGGAAATCTTCTAGGTATCTCACTTGTTCACCAAACTATATATGTGAAGGACAGAATGTATCGTCTTCCCTTCAAAATATCCCCACACCAATTATCAGTTTGTGTGTCCCATCTTGTCAAATGGTGTTAGCCCTCCCTATCTGCCAGCCCACAAGAGGGAATTTGAAATATGAAGTCATTATATAACCTTGTCTCTTACCATAATAACCAAGTTCTTTTGACTCTATCTCCTAAATACCTTTCAAACCCTTCTAATTGCTCCCTGGCCTCTACCTATGCCTTAGTTCAGCTTATTGCTCCTCATTTGAACTTTTACAATCTTTTTATCTCTAATGGCACCACCTTCATACCATTCTTCATGTTGTCAGAAGTGTGAATTTTCTTAAATGTAGAGCTGAATAGATGCTTAAAAATTTTAAATGACAGATTACCTGGGAAAGAGAAGGAGGATCCTAAGCTCACCTCAACCCCAGATAAAACCAGATAACACCCATATCAGTGTAAGTAATCCAGAAAATTTGGGTCCAAAGTCGGGCAGAAAAGAATCTCCACAGCTAAATGTAGAGAAAAGGCCACATCAAAGAAGGTAGGAAGGATGGACACACAAATAGGAGCTAACCAGACCCAGGAGGGAAGGACACTGTGGGCATGGAGAGATGAGAGAAACAGACCCTTACACCAAGCATCCAAGGCATGGGAAACCCAACTAGGAAAGAGGAATCCCTATAACATTTGCTTTTGAAAACCAGAGGGCCATAATTTTGCAAGTTCTTACAATCAGTGGAGCTTAACACCTGGAACTTTAAAAATCAGTGGGCTCAACTCTGAAAGAGCAGGAAGGCAACAGGAAATGGAGTCCTGGCCCTTAATGAAACAGCACAGCAAACAGCCCTGCTGAGATATGGCATAGAAGCAACAGTTTGAAAAACACCTGGTGTATATGGGGAGGGATACTAATCTCAGAGTGCTAGAGGCAGGGATAGTTGGGAGATTTCTCCAAAATCAAAAGAGCTGGTGGGTGCCATTTCCTTCCCTTGTCCCCCAACATAAACATATGGCCACCTGCGGGAAGCATCACTGTGCCAACACTCTTCCCCTCACTTGCTAATAGCACACCTTGCTCCCACATTCTCCTGCAGACTTACCACCTACAGTCCTGCTGCAGTTTTCTAAAATGGATCCAAGTCTCCTCCCACAGCAGTTCTGAACAAACCTTGCTAACACCACACGTCCCGCTCCCTCCAAAGCACCGTTGGCTGGAGCCTGTCCACAGAAGTGCCACAAGCCTGGCAGTCGGCAAGCAGCCCCAACAGGGGCCAGCACTACTCCAAAGTGACTTGTGCCTTGGGTATAAGGAAGATAACCACACACACCCATCTGACCACAGGCCTTGCACACCAATGAAAGCTTCTATGAGCACTACACAGAGAAAGCACCCAGTAGTTCTTGCTACTACATCTCCAGAAAATGCTGGTCTAATTCAACTCAAGCCCAAGGCAGTGCCAGACTGGCCCACTAAACACAGGACCAAACCTGCCACAATAGGCAAAGAAAGACATTGCAGACAAAAGCACTAAAGTCAAACATGATTCAGCCACAATAATAAGGCACACACACAAAGAAGACACTAAATTCTGGTGAATAGGGGATATTGCATGGCAAGGCACTATAGGACCTCTTCTTCATAAGGCTGCTACTTTAAGAGCAGATATAGCTGAGTTTCCTAACACACAGACACAGACCCAGAGTTAGACAAAATGAGGGGACAGAGGAATATGTCCCAAATGAAAGTAGGGGACAAAATCAGAGCAAAGGACCTAAACAAAATGGAGACAAGTCATATGTCTGATAGAGAATTTACAATAATGATTTAAAAATATACTCACTGAACTTGGGGGAAAAAATGGAAGACCTCAATGAGACCCTTAACAAAGAGATAGAATAATAGTGAAAGGGAATATAAAGGAAGGGAAAAGAAATGTTGGGAAATATCAGGAAGGGAGACAGAACATAAAGACTCCTAACTCGGGGAAACGAACTAGGGGTGGTGGAAGGGGAGGAGGGCGGGTGTTGGAGGGGAATGGGTGACGGGCACTGAGGTGGACACTTGACGGGATGAGCACTGGGTGTTTTTCTGTATGTTGGTAAATTGAACACCAATAAAAGTTAATTAAAAAAATAATAATAATAAAGCTTTTCTTCAGTAAAAAAAAAAAAAAAAAAAAAAAAAACAAAGAGATAGAAACATAAAAAAGAACCAATCAGAAATGAAGAACTCAATAACTGAAATTAAAAATATACCAGATGGAATAAATAGTAGACTTGATCAGCAACCTGGAGGACAGAGTAATGGAAACCAATCAAGATGAACAGGAGAGAGAGAAAAATAATACTAAAAATAAAAATAGACTTAGAGAACTCAGCAACACCATCAAGCATAATAATATTCAGATTATAGGAGTCCCAGAAGGAGAAAGAGAAAAGGGGACAAATAATTTATTTGAAGAGATAATAGCTGGCATTTTTCTGAATCTAGGGAAGGAAACAGAAATCCAGATTCAGGAGACAGAGAGATTTGCCAACTAAATCAACCCAAAAAGGTCCATACCAAGGCATATAGTAATTAAAATAAGAAAGGTCATGATAAAGAGAGAATTTTTAGAGCAGCAAGAGAAAAGAAAAAGTTATTTATTTTTATTTATTTTATTTATTGTATTTATTTATTCATGAGAGACAGAAAGAGAATGGCAGAGGCACAGGCAGAGAGAGAGAGAAGGAGGCTCCCATGCAGGGAACCTGATGCGGGACTCGATCCCGGGACTCCAGGATCACGCCCTGGGCCAAAGCAGGTGCTAAACTGCTGAGCCACCCAGAGATCCCCAAGAAAACAGTTATATACAAGGAAAACCCCATAAAGCTATCAGCTAATTTTTTCAGCAGAAACTTTGTATGCCAGAAGAGAGTAGCATGCTATATTCAAAGTGCTAAAACAAATAACAAAACAAAGCAAAATAAACAAACAAAAAACCCTGCAAGGCTATCACTCAGAAGTAGAGAGAAAGTTTCCTAGACAAACAACATTAAAAGAATTCATGAAAATTAAACCAGCCTTATAAGAAATATTAAAAGACACTCTGAGTAGAAAGGAAAAGATCATAAGTATGAGTAAGAAAAGTAGAAAGCACAAAAGCAGTAAAAATAAATATATCTATAAAAATCAGCCAAGGGATTCACAAAATAAAATGTTGTAAAGTATGACACCTATACCTAAAGTTCTGGGGGGAAGGAGAGAGGAAAAAAGAATGGGTTCAAATTTAAGCAACTATAAACTTAATATGGGCTTCTACCTGCATAAAATTTTATATATAAACATAATGGTAACCACAAATCAAAAACCAATAATAGATATGCAAAAAATAAAGAGAAAGCAATACAAATATATGACTAAAGAAAGCCAACAAATCATGAGAGAAGAGAACAGAAGAAAAGAATAGAGAAAACCTAAAAAAAATACAAAACAACAAAATGGCAATAAGTAAATATGTATCAATAATTATTTTGAATGTAAACTAAATAAACACTCCAATCAAAAGACTTAGGGTGGTGAAATGGTGAAAAGGCAAGATTGATCTATATGCTGCCTACAAGAGACTCATTTAAGACCTAAAGACACGTGCAGATTGATAGTGATGGGAAGAAAAAGCATTTTTATGCAACTGGAAGTAAAAAGAAAGCTAGGATAGCAATATTTATACTGGCAAAATAGATGTTAAAACAAAGACTATAACAAGAGACAAAGAAGGGCACTACATTATTATAAAGGGAACAATGCAACAAGAAGATATAACAATTGTAAATTTATGCATCCATTACGGCAGTACCTAAACACATAATGTAGCTAATACCAAACATAAAGGAAGTAATTGATAGTAATATAATAATAGCCCATTTACATCAGTGGATAGATCATCCAAACAGAAAGTCAACAAAGAAACAGTGACTTTGAATGACACATTGAACCAGATGGATCTAATAGACATATTCAGAACATTCCACCCTAAGACGTCAGAAGATACAGTTTTTTCAACTATACATGAAACATTCTCCAAAATTGATCACATATTAGGCCACAAAACAAGTCTCAACAGATTCAAAATAATTGAGATCATATCACGTACTTTTCTGACTGTAATATTATGAAACTAGAAGTCAACCACAAGAAAAAAATCTGGAAAGAATACAAAAACATGGAGGTTACATAACATGTTACTAAACAATGAATGGGTCAACCGAGAAATCAAAAAGGAAATAAAAAAATACCTGAAGACAAAAACACAGTGGTTCAAAATCTTTGGGACGCAGGAAAACCTGTTCTAAGAGGGAAGTTTATAACAATACAGGCCTACAAGAACAATCTCAAATAACTTTACACTTAACCTTAACCTTACACCTAAAGGAGGTAGAAAAAAGAAGAACAAATTAGACCTGAAACTAGCAGGAAGAAGGAAATGATAAAGAGTAGAGCAGAAATAAATGATATAGAAACTAAAAAATAATAGAACAGATCAAGGAAACCAGGAACTGGCTCTTTGAAAAGATAGAAACCTTTAGTCAGAGACATGACAGAGAGAGAGAGAAAAAGAGAGAGAGAGTCTGAGAGAGGATTAAAATAAAATCAAAATGAAGGAGGAGCAATAATAAATGATACTACAAAAATACAAGGGATTGTATGAGAAATTATTAAAAACTCTATGACAGGGACACCTGGGTGGCTCAGCAGTTGAGCGTCTGCCTTCGGCTCAGGGCGTGATCCCGGGATCCCGGATCGAGTCCCACATCAGGCTCCTTGTGGGGAGCCTGCTTCTCCTTCTGCCTGTGTCTCTGTCTCTCTCTCTCATGAATAAATAAAATATTAAAAAAAAACAAAACTCTATGACAGAGATGCCTGGGTGGCTCAGCAGTTGTGTATCTGTCTCTGGCTCAGGGCGTGATCCTGGAGTCCCAGGATCAAGTCTCACATTGGGCTCCCTGCATGGAGCCTGCTTCTCCCTCTGCCTATGTCTCTGCCTCTCTGTGTATCTTTCATGAATATGTAAGTAAGTCTTTAAAAAAATATATGACAACCTAGAAGAATTGGATAAATTCTGAAAAATATACAATATACCAAACCTGAAGCAGGAAGAAGTAGAAAATTTGAACAGACCAACTGTCAGCAATGAAATTGCATCAGTAATAAAAAGAAAAAGAAAAAAAACACAACTCCCAACAAACAAAAGTCCAGGACCAGATAGCTTCACAAATGAATTTTACCAAACATTTAAAGATTTAACCATTTCAAAAAATAGAAGAGGAAGGAAAGCTTGCAAATTCGTTCTGTGAGGCCAGCATTACCCTGATACCAAAATCAGATAAAGACACTACAAAAAAAGAGAACTACAAGTCAATATCTCCGATGAACACAGATGCAAAAATCCTCAACAAAATATTAGCACACTAAATCCAACAATTCATTAAAAAAAATCATTTACCACAATCAAGGGAGGTTTATTCCTAGGATGCATGGGTAGTTCAGTATTTGCAAATTGATCAACACAATTCATCACATCAACAAGAGAAAGGATAAAAACCATATGATCATTTCAATATATGCAGAAAAATGCATTCGACAACATCTATTTATGATAAAAACTTCCAACAAAGTAAGTTTAAAGGAAACATAACATAATAAAGACCATAAACGAAAAACCCACAGCCAACATCATACTCAATGGTGAAAAACTGAGTTTTTCCCTTAAGATCAGGAATAAGACAAGGATGTCCATTCTCACCATTTCTATTCAACATAATACTGGAAGTCCTAGCCACAGCAATCAGATAAGAAAAAGAAAAAGGTATCCAAATTGGTAAGGAAAAGTAGAACTTTTACTATTTGCAGATGACATGAAACTATATAGATAAAACCCTAAAGATTCCACCAAATAACTTCTAGAACTGATAAATGAATTCAGTAAGGCCACAGGATACAAAGTCAATATACAGAAGTCCATTGCATTTCTATACATAATAATGAAGAAGCAGAAAATAAATTAAGAAAACAATACAATTTACGATTGCATCAAGAATAATAAAATACCTAGGAATAAATTTAACCAAAGAGATTAAAGACTTGTACTTTGAAAACTATAAAATACCAATAAAAAGAAATTGAAGATGACACAAACAAATGAAAAGATATTCCATGCTCATGGTTTGGAAAAATCAGCATTGTTCAAATGTCCATACTACCCAAAGCAATCTACACATTTAATGTAATCTCTATTAAAACACTGATAGCATTTTTCACAGAACTAGAACAAACAATCCTAAAATTTGTATGGAACCACAAAAGACCCCAAATAACCAAAGCAATCATGAAAAAGAACAATACTGGGTTTCAAGATACACTACAAAGCTCTAATAATCAACAGTATGGTTCTGTCACAAAAAATGATGTGTAGGTCAATAGAATGGAATAGAGAGCCCAGAAATAAAACCATAATTATGTGGTCAATTAATCTGTAAGAAAGGAGGCAAGAATATGCAATGGGAAAAAGGAAGTATTCAATAAATGGTGTTGGGAAAACTGGACTGTTACATGCAAAAGAATGAAACTGGACCACTTTCTTACAATATACATAAAAAAAAACTCAAAATGGATCAAGGACCTAAATGTGACACCTATAACCATAAAAGTCCTGGAAGAGAGCACAGGGAGCAATTTCTCTGACATCAGCCATAGCAACATTTTTTCTAGATATGTCTCCTGAGGCAAGAGAAACAAAGGCAAATAAACTACTGGAACTACATCAAAATGAAATGCTTCTGCAGTGAAGAAAACTATCAACAAAACTAAAAGACAAGCTACTGAATGGGAGAAGATATTTGCAAATGACATATCCAATAAAAGGTTAGTATCTAAAACATATAAAGAGCTTCTACAACTCAATACCTGAAAACCAAATTATCCAATTACAAAATCAGTGGAAGATACAAACCAGCATTTCTCCAAAGAAGACATACAGATGGCCAATAGACACATGAAAATATGCTCAATATGACTCATCATCAGGGAAGTGCAAATCAAAACCACAATGAGATGTTGTTTCACACCTGTCAAAATGGCTAAAATCAAAAGCATAAGAAACAAGTGTTGGTGAGAATATGGAGAAAAAGGAACCCTGATGCACTGTTGGTATAAATGCGAGCTGGTGCAGCCACTGTGGAAAACAGTATGGTTTCCTCAAAAAAACTAAAAATAGAATTAACCTCTCTTCCAATAATTCTACTACTGGGAATTTACCCAGAGAATATGAAAGCACGGTTCAAAAAAAATATATATATATATACCCCTGTGTTTATTGCAGCAGTATTTACAAGAGCCTAATTATGGAAAGAGCCCACGTGTTCATCAACAGATGAACATATAAAGAAGAAGAGATGGTATCTATACACAATGAAATATTACTCAGCCATAAAGATGCCATAAAGAAGAATGAAATCTTGTCATTTGAAAAATGAGTGGAGCTAGAGAGTATCATGCTAAGTGAAATAAACCAGAGAAAGACTGTATGATTTCACTCTAATGTGGAATTTAAGAACAAAACAAAGAAAAAAGAAACAAACCAAAAAGACCCTTTTTAAGTTTTTTATAAAGATTTTATTTATTTATTTGACAAGAGAGCACGAGCAGGGGATGCAGCAGAGGGAGAGGGAGAAGCAGATTCTCCCCTGAGCAGGAAGCCCGACATGGAGCTTGATCCCAGGACACTGGGATCACAACCTGAGCCTAAGGCAGGTGTTTAACCAAGGGAGCCACCCAGGCGCCCCCCAAAAAACAGAGTCTCAACTATGGAGAACAAACTGATGGTTATCAGAGAAGAGGTGGGGGGCAGGGGATGGATGAAATAGGTGAACAGGATAAAAGCACACTTATCAGGATGAGCACTGGGTAATGTGCAGAATTGTTGCATCACTATGGTGGCCACATGAAACTAATATAACCCTGTATGTTAACTGTACTGGAATTAAAATAAAATCAATAACTTCCCATGACCTGTATGTCCGAATTTAACTTCTTAGAATGACATGTAGGACCTATCCCGCCTACCTCTCTGAAATCATCTCTTACCACTTATCCACATGCAAGTGACTATCCTTCAACATACTGAATTACATACAGCCCCCAAGTCCAGCTCCAACACCAAACTATATCTTTGGGGAGGCATCCTACACCTGGGCATCGGCCTTGCATAATTCCATGTTTCTATCTGCCTCCACGTTGGGATGTGAGTGCCTCCGGGGGATAGACGGGAGGGAGCTGTATTCCACTCCCATAAACAGCACATGCTGGTATTTATTACATATTGGTTGACTATCAATGACCTCGCACTTGCATGTACAGACACTGAGTATCAATAGGAAGATTAACTTTCCTTGGTCACACAAGAAACATAGCCACCCGAGATAAAATCCCACTCTTGCCTAGAATCTGTTTTGGGTGCTCTTCTCACCACACCCCATGTCTTTCCATGATAGTTACATCAACCTAAGCAAGATACTTCCAGCTTGGAGCCAATTTTCTCATCTCTAGGATGATCATTTCCAAGATGTCGCTCATCTCTGATATCTGCCTTCGCACAGTGGCGAGTTTCCAATCTATCACTGGGGCAAGTTATTTAACTTCTCTGTGTCTTCGCTTCCTCATCTGCAAAATGGAGATAAGAATAGTAACTTCATAGGGTTCTTATGGTGATTAACTGGGAGAATAATTTGAAGGGCTTAGGAGAATGTCGGGCCCATGATAAGCATTTGATATGTGTGAGCTATTCTTATATTCTATCTAGGTATGCAGCTGAAACACTTGAACCCTTCTATGACAAAAGTGGATGGCCAAAGATCAGCTAACTCACTTTTTAAAACAACAGTTTAGGATTGGTTTTCAGATGACAAACATAGATCATTTTTAGGTGTTGTTTAGCTTTCCAATGAACCTATAGGTCAGGGGACCTCCATATCCCTAGACCTCCATGGCCAACACTTGTCCTTTGGTAGTTCCCCCCCCCCACCAACTATTTTGGACAATTTTAAGCCCAAAATATATTGCTAAGTTTATCTCATTCCAACCATTGATTGGTAAGGCAGTTTTGAAAGTTAAGGAAATTATTTTTTTTACATTACTTTGCTGAGAATTTCTGCCAAGTTTTACATAAGATTTCCCTTACTCCAAGGCTACAGTGTATGTTTCCCTGAAAAAATTTAGGAAAAGGAATTTTTAAAAATTATGTAAAAGCTGAGTTTTATAATCTCTAGACTCATGCTCTTGGTTTTTTCCTGTTGTTTGGTTACTGTAACAAGGTGATTAAATGCTCATCTTTGGAAATGTGATGAAAATGCATAGAAACTAGCATCACTCTCCCATCCAATTAATAGAGTAAGAAAAAAAATGTCAATCAACACAATTATACCAGGCTATTTACCAGCACATGTAGAAATGTGCGACTTCAGATCTGGCAATCTGTATTTCATGTGTCCTCGACAAAACTAAATCAAAACTAAATCAAGACACAGAGAGGCAGAGAACTAGGAAGAGGGAGAAGCAGGATCCCCACAAGGAGCGGGATGTGGGACTTGATCCCAGACCCCAGGATCACACCTGAGCCAAAGGCAGACACTCAACCACGGAGCCACCCGGACGTCCCTACAACGTGAAATCATGCCAGTGTGTATTCAGGAGAAAATCTAATCTGTATGTGTCTCATTCATTTGTAAATCATCAAATATTGATTTGGCAGGGCTGGTGGATCACCAAGAAACATCTGATTTGTTTTACAATTCCTTTAAACAGCCACCACCTCAAAATAGAAAACTGTATTTTGCCTGCCATAAACAAAACAGAACATGAAATTTTGAATCAGAGTAGTCAGAAGCTGCCATCTCAGTGCAGCTCAGGATGGCAGGTGGTTTTGAGGTTCTAGGTTTTTCTTATTCCTGCTGACAGAAAAGAGAGATAGAAAATAACTAACTAACTAACTAACTAACTAACTAACTAACTAACTACTAACATAGACTGTTTCTGCCTTGGTTCTCTACTAGGGAAGTTGGACCTGCTTTGTTCTGGGTGTCAGCAGGGCAGACAGCCTATTTTCTCTGTCACTGGATGTTGCAATTATACTTGGCAGCAGGGGAGGAACCGAAGCCATAGGACGATGAACAGAGATCCAGTGAGCAGCTGCCTGGTTAGGATGCTGTAGGTTGCCGTTTGTGGAGTCCCAGGGGGTACTCTGGGCTTGGGTAAGCAGAAGAGGTGTCAGGTGGCAACCAAGTCACTATGTGCCTCCTGCATTCTCTTAGTGCCTGAGGCAACTCAGGAAGCTCAGAGATGCTGCCAGAAATGGTGCCTTTTTCCTTGTCAACACAATCACAAACATGAAATGCAGCTGAGTAACTGGTTGCAAATGGGAGATCATGCTTTGCTGGAGTCTGGGAGATGGGAGCACAAAACAACCCCCCACGCTGCCTGTTCCTCACCATAGGAGTGCCATAACTCTCTGTTTGTTGAATGCCAACTCACCAGCACTCCTCAGGTAGAGTAAACTATAGTTACCTCTGCATTCAAACACCAAAGAAAAGCACTAAAGACTACAGAAAGCACAAAGCAGAAGAGCCCCTGAATGCCCCTAGGCTGCCTGTGATTGTCATTTTGAAGGATTGTTATTACTATATTTTGACGCCAGTGGACATATTGAACTTCTTTCCTTAGTGCCATTGGTGTCAGCAGGATCAAAGGTGTGTGTGCATGTCTGTGTCTGCACGGGCCTGGCAGGAGGTGAGATGGATGAAATAGGAAGAGGGGAGAAAAAATGGGCAACTGAAGAAGGAATGAAAGATGAGGGTGGATGGGAGCCCTGATTTGAGGTTATGTGCCTCATGGAAGATGAATCGTTCTATAATATAGTTCAAAGAGGGGACCAGCACACATATCTCCTTCAAAGGCATTTTGCCCCCAGTGAGTCACATTCTCTGAGTTTATTGAAGGAACCACATATCCCATTTATTGTGAGCAAGACTGATCCCATGTATAGAAAATGGAGGCATTGGGTAGATGCAAACTATGCCTTCAAGCTGACTGTGAGAGCAGTGATTAGAGCAGGTGAATCTTTACTCACTTTTGTGATGGCATCTCTTTGGGATCGGCTGCATGCCAGGCTAGGTGCAGGGGATATAAGATGAACAACAAGGTATAGGCCAGACCAAAGAGGATGGACAACTACCCCCCCCCCTTTATAATATAATTGAATGTGTCTTACAAAAGGTTGAAGAACGCACAGCTAAGAAAGGGAGCATAAAGGAGCAGCACTCAGCTTAACATGGAGAAAAGAGATACTTTCTGGAAAAAGAACATAATAAGCCTTTTGAAAAGACAGTTGAAGGAGAAGGAGAAGCAGAAGTTAACCAAGCTAGAGGGGCACCTGGGTGGCTCAGTGGTTGAGCCTCTGCTTTCGGCTCAGGGCATGACTCCGGGGTACTAAGATCGAGTCTCACATCGGGCTCCCCATATGGAGCCTGCTTCTCCCTCTGCCTGTGTCTCTGTCTCTCTCTCTCTTTGTGTCTCTCATGAACAAATAAATAAAATCTTTAAAAAAAGAAGTTAACCAGGCTGACAAAGACAAGGAAGTTTTAAGAAGAGAGGATAATCACAGCTAACACTTGTATCTAGTTTGTACCAAGAACCAACCTACCACTTTATATGTATTAACTCATTTAACAGTACAACAACCATATCAGAGAAACCAAATAATTATCCACATATCTGTTTTGAAGATGAGGAAAATGGGACTGGAAAACAATAATAACTTGAATAAGATAAAATAGGAAATAATGGGCAGAATCAGAATTTTAACCCAGAACGTCTGTGTTTGAAGTGTTTGGAGTCCATGCTCTTAATTATTATAATATACTGCTTTTCCTTGCTAGGGGGAAAAAAAGGTATAAAAAGTGGAGTGTTCAAATACCCTTGGGTCAGTTCAAATAGTTCAGCTATTGAGGATCAGGTATTGTACCAATTGCTGATGTTACAAAGATGAATAAGGCTCAGTTCATGCTCCCAAGGTGCTCAAAATATAATAGGAAAAGAGACTCTTAAACACTTAATTCCAAGTTAATGTGGAATAATGTTTAGAAATTTCAGCTGATTGTCTTTTCATTCCCTATAATTTCTTTTTACTCCATGGTCCTTCTCCCATTCAAACTACATATCTGGATTGTTAAGGCAGAAAAGCAAAAGGGAGGCTTTTTGAGCATAATCCAGGATCTGCAGGACCCAGGGCATAAAAGGTACGCATGCCATAAATGGTATATTTGGAAGAATTCAGCATGACACAAGGTCCCATGGAACCCACCTACTTCCATACACCACAATCAATGAGATGAAGATTCCTGAGTCTGAGAGGACAGAAGATGGATAAGAGGAGAAGCAAATGAATTGGAGGCTGGGGTGAGTCCCTGAGACTGATCCCAGGGCAGACACTTTGAAAAGAACCAAGGACAGAGAAGAACACCTTGCTTCCAGGCAACTGGCTATATGAGTCAGACATTTGCGAGAGAGGTCTGAACGGGAAAATTGAAGTTGGCATTATCAGCATATAGTTGGTATTTACAGCATGAGGTTGCCTGAGATCACCAAGGGAAGCTGTGGGAGGCGATAGGTCTCATGTCACTCTTTGCACCCAAGTTAGGATGAACTCAATAGTGATACCTGCAGATGGGGCGGAATGTCCTTGTGACTTTCCTCTGTACCTCGCATGATACAGTTTCCATGTTTCCCATTAGAAGCCTCTTGAGAGCAGGACTATCAACTATTTTGTTCACTGTTAAATTCCCAGGGCCAAAAATCATGCCTGGGACATAGTAGATGCCTATAATTTTTGCGATGTATAAATAGATATGTTTGTCTTTGTTGAAACAACAAGGAGAAGCCTGAAGTTTACTCACTCATTCAACCTAGAACTACTGTTTGCAGGTACTATTCTAATTGCTTAGACTATGCCCATCATGTACAAAAAAAGTGCAATTCTCACCCTCTTGGAGTTCATATTTTATTAGGGGAGACAGATATTAAACACTAAACCAGAATTATGAGTTTACTGTAGAGTATGTTTCCCTGCAGGATCAGGCTGAGATCACCCCATCTGGGACTTGGCCTGAAACTGTGTCCCTGCTTGATGTCTTCTCCTTATTGCTCCTGCTCCCCCGCCTTCTTGCTTTCTTCTGAAAGCATCTTATTGATAAGTTGCATGCAGATATATCTTCCTGAAGTGTTGTTTCTCAAGGTTTGTTTCTGAGGAAACTAAGATAGGACTTGTGCTAGATATTAAACTTATTTATAGAAAAAATAATATTTTTTTTTACTTCTTGCATCCCTGAGTTTATAGCCTGAGACTGGATATGCTGAAAATATAATGCAGTAAGTGCTACAATTAAATTTGCACCAAAAGGTGGCACAAGGTCCATTGTGGAGGAATCAGAAAGAAGTCCCTGAAGGATGGGTAGAAATTAGCTGGGCAAAAAGTGGTGAAAGTCACACTTAGAAGAAGGATAGTAAAGAAAAAGGGACAGGAGTCACAATGTGTGGGCCCTGCACCTGGCTCAGCAGATCTTCAGCTGAGAGCTGCAGCACATGGCCACAGATAAGTTTATTTGGGAGGTTCTTGGACCACAGGGTATATGTGGAAAAGGGGATGGGAGGTGGGAGAGCTGACAAGGATGATGCAAAGTTGGCCAAGAGACCATCATGAGAGTCTTCCAGATTAAGAATCCGAAATTTTTCTAAAAGTGTTCAGGGCCATGGAAGAAATTTGTTTTGATTTGTAATTAGGTCATATAGTCACATGGTGCAAAATCTAAAAGTAGAGTCTTTCTCCTGTCCTTCCTCTGGCTGTGAGAACTCCCAATACAAGTTTCCTGAGTATCTTTCAAGAAATAAGCTTTGCATATATAAAGCTGCTTTGTTCACCTGACCTTATATCATGATGATCTTTGCATAATATTGTGGAGTTTTGTTTTTTTAAAAAAGATTTTATTTATTTATTCATGAGAGACACAGAGAGGCAGAGACACAGGCAGAGGTAGAAGCAGGCTCCCTGTGGGGAGCCCGATGTGGGACTCTATCCCAGGACCCTGGGGTCAAGCCCTGGGCTGAAGGCAGATGCTCAACTGCTTAGCCCCCAGGTATCCCTTATTGTGGAGTTTTGAGTAGAGGAGTGATATGAACAGATTAGCATCATAAATATGCACTGTAACTACGTGTGCAGAATAGATGCAGAGGGGAATAGGGCAAGAAACAACCAGTATCTTGATATAAGAAAATAACAATATAATGGAGAGAAAAAGAAGAACTTAAAACTAGCTTTTTTCATCAAATAATGACCTCCAATATTTATTTAGTGTGTGTCTTACAAAAAAGCTCAGATCACCATCATCCAATCTCCAAACCATACTGTGGCCAGCTGAGAAAAGATATTTGAGCTTACAGTCTGCAGATTGAAGAGAAAAAGTACATAGAAAGGTATGTTTAGGACCTCAAATTATGATTCTAATAACCTTTCCCTTGAATATAAGAACTCTAGTCTTTTGGTGATTCCAAATCACTAGCACAATAAATGGTAACTTTCACCAAGTACCATGAGAGTCAGTTACTGCACCAGAAAAGTAAAGTAATGATCTAAGAATTCCTAGAAAATGGAGGAATTTTTTTTTTATAATAATGTTTAAAAACGCTTTAAAGACTCTAGGGTAACAGAAAGCATTATTAAGTTACCAAAATTTCAAATAATTATTTTCAGAAGCAAAGAAAGAAATTAGACATGGGTCAGACTCTCCCATTAAGGGTTATCTGGACAGTAACTGGATTATGCTTAATGTCATCTAAACAGGATACATCCAATAACCATGATTGATTCTTTTTCAGAGGTGGACATGAAAGGCTTTGATAGTCAGACTTCTAAGATGGCCTCCAAAGGTCCCCATTTCATGGTATTCATGTTCTGTGGAATTCTCTACCCATGGAGGTAAGCAGGAACTAGTGACTTGCTTTCTAATAAACAGAATAAGACCAAAGAGATAGGAGGTCACTAATGTGATTAGATTACAAAAATTGTGACTTCTCTCTTGCTGGCAGATTCTCTTAATCATCTTCGAGGCTTGCATGCCCTGATAAGCGAGCTGTCATGTTGCAAAGTCTCGCACAGGAAGGAACTGAGGATGCCTTTCTGCTAACAGCCAGCAAGGACCTGAAGCCTCAGTCTAATACCGTGAGAGGAATAGAATCCTACCACCAACTAGGTGAGTGAGCAGATCCTTCCTCAGATCAACCTTCAGATGAGAATGCAGCCCCTGGGCTCACACGTTGATTGCAGCCTTATAAGAGACACTTAAGCAGAAGATCCAGCGAAGCTGTTATCTGGAATCCTGAACCATAGAGACTGAGATAATAAACGTGTACTGTTTTAAGCTGCTAATTTTTGGCATAATTTGTTGCACAGCAATAGATAAGTAATGCAAAGGCCTTGCCACATAGACAAAAACTGAGTCATTTTGATTTATTTACACAGGCTGACACGATTCTGTTAAACACTTTATGTATAGCCTTCTCCTAAACTCAAAAGTATAATGAGTGACCCAAATGCTCACCAGAATGCATACTTGGTTGAGACTTAGATATCAGTGTGTCTAAAATTCTAGTCCTGTTTTACCACCACTACTTCCTGTGATATTCCCTTAGCATGGTTTTCCCCTTGATTCAAGATCCTTTGAGGAGGACTCAGGGGAAGCTGGTGTTCCCTCTGTGACACAAACAGGAAAGAAAAGATGTTAGACTCCATAGACTCCATACTTAGAGTCACACGACACAAAAGCAAAGCTGTCAGCAACTCCAGTATCACTGGATCAAACATGAGGGTTCACAAGAAGCTTAGACAGTCCTACAAAAGTGTTCTAAATCAGAACAAGAATATTGGAGTTGGGGAACACGTATAGTCAGTCCCAACAGATAGAGTCTTAAAGGGATCCTAATCTATTTGGAGGGTGAGATTAGATGATATTGGAGAATCAGAGATTTTTCTCTTCTTCTTCCAGGTGTTTTTCAATCTGTCTTCACTTGAAGGTTGGTAAATCTATATTTAACAAGCACTGACCCTAGGGCATTAGAGAGGATAGCAAAGAAGTAAAAAATTAAAGATTCTGCTCTTACTGGCATTATAATGGTGAAAACTGGACACATATAAAGATCTACAAATATGAAATAGGGAGTCCTAACTTCAAAGAAGGTAGGAAATATGTAGTGTTCATTACTTACGTGTATTCAGTGAGACTCTCAGTTCACTAACTCAGTTCTCTGAGACATAACCAATTAAAACTTTTCCTTAAGAATAAATCCATTGGTGATCTCTCTCCCACCTGGCCAGTGGGACATATGATGACAGCCATTATTTGGGGTCCTTCTCTTTCAAGGATTGTTACAGAATTCCACCCAAAAGTTAGACAAAAGGCCTCCAACCCTGAATGCAGTGTAGCTGTTGTGGATTCCTCACCTCCCAGGCCTGCATGTTCCCTTGAATAGAGGAGGGTGTGGGTAGGAATCTCAAGGCACCTCAACTAAGGACCAGAAGACAGGAATCCAGACCTTCTCTGTCCATCACTTAACAGTGTTCTGGAAAAAACTCACTCATCCTTAAAAGGCTCTATTTCTCTTTCTGTAAAACTGAGGGGAAATTACATTGGTATTCCAACTGGATTCTATCTGCCTCATCAGTAGTCACACAGGTGGTTTTCTCTCATTTCCATACTTCAAAATAAGTATGGAAATATTAAGTATTCCTTCTGGGAGGTAAGCTAGCCAGGAATTCTTTTGCCTCTGTGACAGATGAGACAATTGGGAGATTGCCATAAGAGATTCGTTCAAGCTCAACACAGCAGGCCTTAACCAAGCCAGGGTTAGAATGAGGAGTTTATGATACTTAATCCAGTGGTCTTTATATTGTATGGCGGCTTTATATTGTACTTATAATAGTCGTTTATTGTTACACCCCCAAGTAGGTATTAAAATGTGCCTATGGAAATAGCATTGACTTCAGGTGGATCATCTCCAGCCGGAGAAGGGCTAAATATGTCTAGGTGAGGGATTGGGACTAACAAGGCAACAGAGAGCAAAGGTAGGCTTTTGTGTTAGGTTGATGGGGATGGTTTTTACTGTACCTTTGTTTTTAATATTGGATCTTTCTCTGCAAATGTATGGATACAGCACAGAGACATCTATTACCTGTTTCTGAAACATCATCAAAAGCCCCATGGGCAGCAGAGTATAATGCAATGTGCCAACATGACAAGTGTGAAGTGTGTCAAGTCAGGGAACACCATAAATCCTATATTCAATTCTCAAAGAATATGATACACAAATGTCCATTCATCTTGCTCTCTCACACTTCCACCATTTTCGAAGAAGGTGTCTGATAGGCTAGCGAGGGCTCCCTCTGTGCTGAGTTCCTGAGGGCAAGACTCATTAGCCATGTGGCCATCTCTAAAATTATTACATCCAAACACTCAGGGAAAATAAGAACCTGAGGTAGCACACCATGCCTTGCTGCTATCATTTGTCAAAAACTGGCACCAGTTAGAAATGACACAGGATAACAAGTCCAGAAGCATCTAGAACAAACAAGAATGATTCATCACCGAAGACAGGGCAAAAACACACTCCCATCCATCCCCATATCAATTATACCAGCCATGAAAATAAGTACTGGTTCACATTCCCAAGGTCCGAAAAAAAAAAAAAATCGGGTGGGCCACAAGGAAATTATATTATAGTTAAAATAGAAAACAGATCTAGGAAAAAATTAAGTGTGTTGTACTCTTCTCTATGTTTGCTTGTCACGAGGTTTTTGTTTTTCAAGAAAAAATAAGTCTGTGAAGAGGAGATCAGTATTTGTACAAAAATATACGTATCCCTTCTCTCTAGCTTGGGAACATCTGAAGAAGTGAAGAGAAGTGGCAAGAGCATGCAAGAGAGGGGAAGGGGCCCGCTCAGCAAAAGTGAGAAAGATGACCAGGAGCAGAAGGACTCTAAGATTAAAGAATGGGCAAAATTCGAACAGTAATAGGTAAACTTTATGAAGTTCTCAGCAAGTGCCGGATCTTTGCTCAAGCTTTCCCGTGTATTATCTCAATTTCACCACA
Organism: Vulpes lagopus; assembly: GCF_018345385.1. Lineage (NCBI taxonomy): Eukaryota > Metazoa > Chordata > Mammalia > Carnivora > Canidae > Vulpes > Vulpes lagopus. The sequence continues at coordinate 50,817,195 of NC_054828.1, forward strand.
ACAGTATGTGGATGGGCACTATTGTCGTCCCATTTATTGATGAGGAAACTGAGGACGGGAAGGTTACGTGATTTGAAGGTTAAATATTTAATTCAGGCAGTCTGCCACAGAACTCATACTGGAACCAACGAAGCCAGTAGTTTTCAAGCATATTCTTGGATCAGAATTCCCTGGAGAGCTTGTTTAAACCCGGGTTGCTGGTCCCTGACCCAGAGTTCCTGATTCAAAATAGGTGAGATCTGAGAATCTGCCTTTGAGCTAAGTCCCCAGATGCTGCTGAAGCTGCTGACCCAGGGCCCACACTTTGAGAACCACTGCATTAAGCTACATTGCCCTTGTAACAGGCGGGCATTCCAGTGTAGGAGAATAACATCACATCTGAATGCATAGATTAAAAAGAGGTCGAGTCAGGTGACAGCGGAGAAGCGTACCAGAGCTCTAGAAACATACTTTTTCAAAAAACGTCACAGCTGAGACGTAGAAACACTGCAGTGAATACCGCAGGATACAGACAGAAATGCTGTCCTTTTTATACTTAAAAAAACTAAAACTTCGGGGACCTACCAATAAGGTAAGAGCAAACTTTTATAGGTAAGGCAAGGCAGATGGCTGTGTCAGTAGCATTTATTAGCATATATTTACCCCGAAGTATGCTTATGTCAAAAGGGTAAAAAAAAAAAAAAAATGAAAAGAGTGAAATAAGTCAATCGGAGAAGGACAAACATTATATGGTCTCATTCATTTGGGGAATATAAAAAATAGTGAAAGGGAATAAAGGGGAAAGGAGAAAAAATGAGTGGGAAATATCAGAAAGGGAGACAGACATGAGAGACTCCTAACTCTGGGAAACGAACTAGGGGTGGTATGAAGGGAGGTGGGCGGGGGGTGGGGGTGACTGGGTGACGGGCACTGAGGGGGGCACTTGGCAGGATGAGCACTGGATGTTATTCTATATGTTGGCAAATTGAACACCAATAGAAAACAAATTTATAAAAAAATGAAAATACTTTGATGCATGTGGGGCCGTTTAACAACACACTATACCCATGTCTCATCCAGTGTTCTAAAAACAAGTATGAAGCAACACGGGTAATCTTCTCCAACTCCATGTCAAAATCTGAGAATTTCATTTAAGTTCAGGGATCCAGTGAAACCCATTGTCTTTGGAACGTCAACTGGGATCCTCAAGAAAACTTTTATTCTTAGACCTCAAGAGTCATATTTAAACAGAGATATTAAAATAATAATAATAAAAAACCAGAGATATTTCTCTTAAATCGATATATTAGCACCTATCTTATATATCAAGTAAAAAATATTTTACCTACACACATGCATGCACACACACACATATATACAGTGAAATTTTTTTTGTAAATTTTTTTTGAAAAAATTTTTTTTGTAAATTTTTTTTGAAATTTTTTTTTTTGTAATGTGAAGTGTTTCCTGTAGTAACCAAAATATCTCCCAAGTCTGGCAACTATTTTTATTTCACCCCACTGGTAGTTTTCACATACAAAAGCGTACGCAAAGCAAAAATCGGCCACGCGACCATTCTTTCGATGCTTTCCATGACAAAGCGCAGAGGACACAAAGGGGTTGGACGTTATGATTGTCATGAGGAGGCTGACAGTCTAACTGCAAAGGCTTTATACTTTCATTTACACGTACGAACGTGCCTCTGTCTTCCAAAGTGTCTTAGTTGTAGACAATCACGCACATGCATTGAATCCAGAGGAAGGCACCAAGCATTTCCTCGCTCTTCTCAGGGAACCCAACGTGAAGCCTACTGCAGCACGGCACTTTGTGTCACTTTGTGTCCTTCCCCCTGAGATGGTTGAAATGAGGTGAAAAATATCAACGGAGGGAGAAGAAAAGTATACACACAAGGCCAAATATGGTAGGTACCCAAGTAAGTGCATATATGAGATGACACCGGAGCCTTAGTAAACTGTCTGAGAGACTATGGGAACTTTAGATTGGAAGAAGCTTGAGAGATTATAGGAGGGAGGGAACATGCTGGACAGGAGGGCGCTCCTGAAACGTATTCTTGAGCAGCTCAGAGAAGGATGGGTTGTCACACCTTCAAGGGTGACTTGACTTCATAGGCATTAAAGAGCCTGAGGGGAGAGACATAAAGTAATGGTTGAAGCAGACGAGATGGTGACATTCTGTAGGATATATTTGAGGGGAAATATAGGAAACTACTATACGGGCCAGATGTGAAGTACTAAGGACTCACACTAAAGTCAGGCTGGCGGGAATGGAAAGGAAGGGATGACTGTGAGCGCAACCCCTGTTTTGGCTGTGACTGTGGCTGAAGAAGAAGGAAGAGCCAGATAATGATGTCAAGCTTTGCAATTTCAGTGTCTGGCCAGAAACAGCAAATAGAGGTCAGATCCCTCATGTTTAGTCAACGGCAGGGTAACATCTAACTATTTGAAATCTCAGCTCAGCCTTTCTTCTAGGACGTCGTGCTACTTCATGCCTGCTTCATACAAAGTTTTTTGAGTCTTGACATTATTCCATATCATAATAACCAAAACCATGTGGGACATCTCATAACAACAATGAAAATAAGGTGGATTTTTTTTTTCTAGCTTCCAAGTTTTAATTCAAATGAGTGGTTTTATATTCCTGTAGTAAGACAATTAGACCTTAGGGCCTTGTGTGTATACTTTTCTTCTCCCTCCGTTCTCTCCCGAACTTTTATAAGAAATCTTTTATTTTTGAAATCCTACTATGATGATTTATAATGTCATAATTATAGTTTTTTTTTTTTTTCTCAACAGAAACTGTGTGGTGCCTCATCCCCAGAGTAATCTCTTGTTAAGTTCTCATTCTTCATTGATTCCAAAGGTTCTTTAGAGCAGGGTCCCTCAACCTTGACATTGTTGATATTTGGGGTCAGAGAATTCTTTGTTTTATGTGCTCACCTGTGCATTGTAGAGCATTTAGCAGCATCCCTGACCTCTACTCATTAGACGCTGATTGCACCCCCCACTCTTGTTGTTATAATAAAAAATGTTTCCAGGCATTGCCAAATGCCCCCTGGGGGACAAAGCCATTCCTAGTCAAGTACTACTGCCTTAGAGATATTTTTTTGAGACATTTAAAAAAAGATTTGTATTAATGAAGATATTTCCATGTGACGGTGCTTCTGTTGGGAAAACCGAGTTCCGCCTCAGGATGGTGGCGTTCCTGCACCTGGAGAGAGGTGCAGAGAGCTGGGAGGACAAGACTCGGTTACCAGTTATCAAGTGTCACCTCCAAGTTCCCTTTAATGGGATGCCGCTACATCCGAAATGAAATGAAAGGTTATCTGCTTACAAATAGGACCCAAAAGGTCTTCGGTGGTCTTTAAGCAAGACGTGACAACAAACTGCCTTCCGTGAACTCACTCTTGGCTCACAATCAAGTTCCTTCGTAGCCGCTTAGAAGGGGTCTTGTCTCGTGGAACAAACATTACAAACCCCGTCCAGCAAATGTCAACATCTGCATTATGAACCTTCCAAAGGTGACTCATAGTGGAGGATAGAGCTGAGCAACCCGTCCCCAGTATCCCCAGGTCTAGAAAGCAAGACCAGGGAAGCGGCCTTTTCCCCCGAGAAGGACGGGCCTGTTACTCCACACCGATTCACCCCAAGCAGGCAGGCCCGGGAGAGAGTAAAGGAACTGATGAGACATAATGTGCCATCAACATCAAATTCTATAACCTCATCGTTCAGATTCATCGGGAATTGAGTAAAGAAAAAGGGACCTGTTACGTTTAATCCTAAGCTGACAAGACATTTGTATTTATGGGGCAAGAAGCTACACGTGCCAAGCAGGCTCCTGTCTCCCTTAAGTAAAAGCTTTGTGTCAGCTCTTCTGTTTACTCATTCGTAGGCTGCTTTCTGGTCTCACTTGCTTTCCTATATATTTATATTGAAAGAATACATTCTCAGCAGCTTTTAGGCCCTTAAATGCATTTCAAGAGGAGACCAAGCCCAATCACTGTTACTTAATTAACACAATTGTGAAGACTTCAATCTAGCTACACAATAGCTTTCCTGACCTTGCAGAAGGAGGCACGACTTCATTATTGAGTATATTGTTTCCTATAAACATATAAAACCCCTACAATAACAATCCCATCAGCCGAAATGAAGTTATCTGAGAACAGAATTAAACTCTAAATGACCTTTTGCTCTACTCCGTAGCCCCCTATTAATAATTTCTAATCTAATCAGTGTGGATAAATGTACTGAGGCTGGTCATGCCAGGCACTGGGCCAGCCCGGCCAATTGCCGTCCATCTGATTCATTCCAGTCCAGAGCTTGTCTGGAAAAGACGCATCCCTCGCTCAGAGGCCACTGCCTGATTTCCTCTTTTGTTATCTTTTAGCGGCAAAGTCATGTCCTTGTAACTGATAGACACGTTTCTTTGTAAATAACCCTGGAGTGACTGATAGAGCTTTTGCCAGACAAAGGCAGCAAATAGCAAGGCATTACTCATGCCAAGCCAGAGAACACTGTGTCACGGCTGACAAATTTATGGGAGATATGAGCTCACCTTTTGCACAAATATATACTTTCCTGGCAAATTCATCACATGCTTTAATGGCCCCATACTGCATTTGTCAGCTGTCTGTCCCTGTGCCTTGTTGCCTTTGGTTTCCTGTCAAGGATTGTTTGTTGAAATCGTCTAGCAGCCCCATTCCTCAGCAGGGAGACCCGAGAAAGATCAATGATGACACCTGTATTGATAATATTTTACATTCAACTATTCGGCTGATAAATCATTTTAACAATGCTGATATGTTTATTGAGTGTCTGCCGGCATCACAATTACACGGAAAGTGATACCAACTTAAATCTTTGCTTTGTTGGTCTGCATTTTATTTCTTTCTCTTCATTCTCCCATGGTTAAATATGCCTTGGAACAGGTTTGACTTCCCCATCTCGGTCGAGAGCACGTGAAAACAGGAGAGGAGGTGACCTTGTCCTTCCACGCGGTGGTCTGTTTTTTTCAAAAAGAAAGGACTGGCAGGCTTCCGGCTCTCCTTGGGTGAGGGAGTAATCATGGGGGGTGGGGGGGAGCAAGAGGGTTGTCTTAGGGCCCTGGTAATGTTCTGTTTCTTGACCTGCGTGTTGGGGTCAAAGACGCATTCGCTTGTGAACATTCTTTGGGCTTCTCTTTTTCAACAGACGTACTTTTTGATAGGCACATTGTACCTCACTAAAAAGTCGCACAAGAAGTAGCAAACATCACACACATCCACGCACACACACATCATAAATACGCAGGCCCGGAACTCTATCACCTGTAATCCCTTCAGGTTTTTCCCCCTATAAATATCACAGGTCCAACGTGGAAATTATGTCCCACAAGCATTTTAGAAGTGGTCGTTTCACCACTACCCCTCACCCCCAACAGAATTTCAAAGTAAACCTTAGGGTTCTCAAATTCCTTGGCCTTTACCCTCCCTGTAGGACACTTTCATCGTGAGCTCCAAGGTCTTTGTGAGGAAACAGAGACTAAGGCATCAGAAAGAAGAGACTGATTTCTTGATTTCTCATTCAAATTACCTTTGATTCAAGTCACATATGTGCTCAATCCACATCTATGAAATATTCAGATTAAAAAACGAACATCCAAATAAAAAGGGGCGAAATTCAACTACTTGAGTTGATGAACTTATTATCGGAAACAGGCAGACGTGTGGGCTTCCAAGAAGCCCTCAATAGACAGCCACTTTCTTGTCCTTGGCCAGAAGCGCGTCACATAGCTCCTCCACCTCAAGGAAGTCTGGGAAACGGACTATGTAACTTCTTCAGGCTCTGTATCAGAGGCAGGTAATGAGACGGCATTTGGGAATGAGTGTTGAATTGGCCAACTCCTAATTCTGGCTACGTGAGCCGAAGCCAGAGCAAGCCATAGGTGAAATGTGTATATAGGGATTGTCCAGGGAAGAATTCTTTAAAAGTGGCTTCAACTTTGGATGCTTATTGTAATCATCTGGATATCACCCCCAGAGATTCCAATTTAACTGGTCTTGGGTGTGCCCCCTCCCCACCCCACCACTGGGATCTTTAAAATTTCCCCTAAGTGATTCCAGTGCTCAGCCAAGATTGAGTGAGAGCTTTCGGCGTAAGCAGCTAACTCTAAGGACTTACCTGTCCAAAGAAAATAGCAAAAGTATTAGATGAATTATCAGCCATTATTTTTTTTTTTTGTAGAGGTGAAGTTGAAGATCAAACAAAGATTTTAAAAGGACTTATAGTTAGAAAAAGAGTAAGAATCTGGGGGGGGGGGAGTCCCCTGATTTTACAAACACTTGAGTAGCAAATGGGCATTAGAACATGAACAAGTTTATTTTTAAAAGTGGTGTGTTGATGAATTAACACTCAATTCAATACTTGGATCTATTAGCATAAAAGTATATTTTTATGAATAATTGGAAAACTTTGTTACTATCATATCTTCACCTCCTAGCTCTACCAGTTCCTAGCCGTGGTCTTGTACAAGCCATAGACTTCTTGGAAAACCTCAGTTTTCCCATTTCTGGGGAAATGGGGAAAAAATTGAACCTACCTCAAAAGGCTTGTTGTAAGGAATTACTGAGATGAGCTGGACGAAACGTCTGGCACATAGTAATAGCCCAATATCATCATTGTTTTGGGGAACCCTTTCGGGACGCTCATTTATAAGCATCAGCGTTACCAAGAAAGGATGAGGAGAAACAGGATGTGAAAAACACCGAGGTGACAGATAACTCCTATCACAATGAGGCTTGTGATCAACTACCAGTCAACTCTTCAGGAGCAAGATATTTTAAAATAGATATAAAATGCTGCTGGGGGGGAATTAGGTTAAATACGAGGAAAACAGTTAACTGCGACAGCAACAAAGCACGATGACACCTTACTCTGAGACAACGGCGCCTCCTTCTGAGAAGCTCTGCTGTAACAGGAGATATTTTCACCTTTTTAGGATAGTGCACGTCATGAGTGTGATAAGTCAACTCTCAACATCCTTTCAGCTTTGTGACTCAACAGTGGCTACCCCCCCCTCCCCAAAATATAAACTCAAGGGGATGAAATCCAGATTTCGGTTTAGAAGCCATGCTATTGAGACTACTGGCTTGCTTGTGAAAAGCCACGGCAAAATTTTCATTTCCTCCAAAACAAGAAAGGTCCTGGCCTGAGCAAATGGAAGCAGAAAAGCCACCCTGAAAAGCTGTAACCCCCAGAGTCTGTGGGCAGAAGTGGGGGACGCCACAACGTTCAGGTTGTAGGCCCGTCCTCAGGACCCTGGGTCTTCCTTTCCAGCAGGTTGCAGTACACAGTTAGATCCGCACCATCGCAGGTGATCTGGGGTTCTTGTTCCCTCCCTTCAGGCAGTCCTTAAATAAAGGAACTCGGTCTCTATTATGTCTGGCGGGCAGTAGGTATTCAATAAATATTTGTTGAATGAGCCTGATCATCCTGATGAAAAGAGACTCTTTTGTTCCTTTGGGCCGTTGGGTTTACCATTTGCTAAATGGCCTGTGGCTTCCTGGTCCGACAAATTTATGGCGCCTGTTTATGTCTTTCTCACCCACAGGTTTCAACTGAATACCTGCGGCTGTACTTACAGAAGGTGGCCAGGAGGACCCATCGATTTTGGCAAGGACCTGTGGTCTGAAAGGTACAAATCAGAACTTTCACCACGTTCCATCTGGCACTCGCCGGTGGCGCCAACACCTCAAAAGCCCTGCTCGGGCCATTTGTCACCATGTGGACACACACAGACCACTATGGAAAATGGAATTTTTGAACCACCCTGAATGACCTGCCTGTATGTGTAGACAGCCGTGGTCACCTTCTCTCCATATATTGGTTGTGCGGACTCCAATGTGGTTCCCATTATGCTATTATTTTCCTTTAAAAGTAAAATGCTTTTGGGAAGCTGGACGTTTCTGAAGTGAGTTCACACCTACTCTCTCCCCTTACTTTCCAAAGGACCCACTCATAATCCGAATATTAGCCAGTACGTAGCAAAAGGGAAAAAAACCCTTTATTACTATTATTGTTATGACTGTCGATTTTCCTTAGAATCCCAAGGAATTCACGTAATTTAGAGCAAACCATTAGAAGGAGATCGTTATTTTCAGTGTGACTCTTCCTGTGAAGGTCTGGATTGAGGGCTCCCGCTGCCTTTCCTGGAAACGGATGCTAGACTTTAAGAACAGTGAATTTCCCTCCAACCACGTGAAATGATCACTGTGATGTAATCAGTAGTAGGAGTAAATCTGTTAGGCTTTTGTCATTTCTTCCTACTATATTTTTGTAGGTCCTCACCAGGGATTACTTTACCATTTTCAGCAGCATTTTTTTTTCTTTGTAGCATTAATGAGGAAAAATTGAGTAGTTCTCCCGTGGTATTCCCACGTGACAAATATATACCTAAGACCTCACAGTACAGAAGGAAGAGCCAGAAAATAATTAATTATTCCATTGTAACTCCTGCCTCGCAACTATCAGGCACCTAACAGAACATTACAAATACTAGCCCCCGTGTTAGTCCTCTTCCTTAGGTGTGAAGCGTATCTCCTCATATAATAAGCTCCCCGAGGAGGAAGAGATCACCATTTATTGAGAATGAGCCATGGCCCACCGTGTGTTTTATTTCTGTGTGTTACCAACAGCCCTGTGAGGTCATTACAGATGAGGGAAGTGTGGGAGGTTTGAGTCATTCTTCCAAACGCGTTCAGTGAACAAGTAAAGTTTCCCACCAGCACCCCCCTCCCGCCCCCCGCAACCAACCCTCTGCTTGAGCTTGCCCAGGCTCTCTGAAGTCTTACTAAGCAACACAGACCAGCGTCAATAACTGTCGTCAAGAGATTACTACTACGAGCCTAGTATTACCCGCATGTCTGTTACTTGAGTACTCCTGAGACGCCTTCAGCCCCCTCTGGCCTTACGCACTACCTTAGCTTCAAACAGCTACAGGGGCCCAGGCTTCTAGCTCATTTATTTTGAGAAACCTCGTGTCCTCACTCCACTTCAATGCTCGCTCCTCATTTAGGCCCAAAGTTGATTGAGAGCCTCTGCGTGCCAGACATTGTACCTCCCCGGAGAGGGTGCCAAACACGAGACCGAGTAAGTCCCTCCCCCGACAAGCTTATTATATCCGGTGGAGCTGTTAGTTATCAATTGCTGTGTAAGAAATTATTCCAAAACCTAGTGACTTCAAAGAACACTCGTTTATTAGTTCATGGTTTCTAAGGGTTAGCTGGGGGCCTCTGACGCAGGGTCATAAGGCCACAACGTGTCAGCTGGAGCTTGTAGTCATCTCAAGGCCCAACTGGAAGAGGATGTGGTTCCAGGCTTATTCATGTGGCTGTTTATAGGTCTCAGATCAGATCCTTGCTGGCTGTTGGCGGAGGCATCAGTTCCTTGCCACATGGGCCTCTCCATGGGCTGCTCACAACGTGGCAGTTTCCTGCCACAACAGCAGCGACTCCCAGAGAGGGAGTGAGAAAGGGCATGGAAGGCACGATGGAAGTCACAGTCTCCTTGTAACCTCATCCCGTCACTTCTGCTGGGTTATAGTCATTAGGAAGGAGTTTCTAGGTCCAGCTCCAGCTGATACTCAAGATGGTAGGAATTTGCACAAGAGCATGAACCGGAAGACAGGAATCATGGGGGCCGTTTTAGAGGCTGCCGAGCACAAACACGCAGATAGTAAATAAATAAACAAATAAATAAAAACCGAAGGTGACGAAAAATGCCATGAAGAAAAGCGAAGCAGGCTAAAGAATAGAAAGTCAGGGGCTGAGGGAGAAGAACTCTAAATAGGACGGTCAAGGAAGGTATCTTTACTTGGTGACAGATAAGCTAAGATCCGAGAGATACTTGGGAACCAGCCAGAACCTGAACAAAGGGCATACCCGGGCGTGGGGGACACAGCGGGTACAACCCTGAGATGATAAGGGCCCTGACACATTGGAGAAATGACAAGGGGGCCAGTGTGGGCAAATCCCAAGGATGGAGAGAGAGGCCGGGAGAGACAAGGCCAGAGGGGCAGCCATGAATCAGGGCGCACAGGATCTTCTTTGGCCAAAGCAGAAAAACTTGGGCTTTATTCGAAAGAGGGTGGGGAGTCATCATGATCTGGGCATGATCTGTGTTCTTCACTAGCTTTCCTGAGGTAAAACTGACAAATGAAAATTGTGTATATGATGTTTTGATTTTTGTATGTATCGTGAAATCATTACTGCAACTCACATACCCATCACCTCACCTCACCCTGTGACCATTTATGTGTGTGTGTGCGTGTGTGTTAAGAACACTTGGGATCTACTCTCTTAGCACATTTCAAGTACGTAGTAACTATAGCGACCATGCTGTGTATTAGGTTTCCAGGGCGTATTCCTCTTATAATGGAAAGTTTGTGTATTTTTTATCAGCATCCTCCTCTGTCCCCAGCCCCACAACACCACCTCTCTACTCTCCGTTACTCTAAGTTCAACATTTTTAGATTTCACACGTGAGACATGCCATATTGGTCTCTTTGTGTCTGGTTTACCCAGCGCAATGCCTTCGAGGTCCATCCATATTGTCTCAAATGGCAGCATTTCCTTCTTTTTTAAGGCTGAAGAGCATTCCATCGTGTAATATATACCACATTTTCTTCATCCATTCATCCTTAGACAGACACTCAAATTGTTCCCGTATCCTGGCTACTGTCAATAATGTTTTAATCAACAGGGGAGTGAAGATAACCTCCTAGAGATACCGATTTCATTTCTTTTGAATACATACCCAGAAGTGAGATTGCTGCATCAGTGGTAGTTCTATTCTAATTTTTAAAAGGAACATCCATAGTATTTTCCAGAATAGCCATGTCCATTTACCTTCCCATCAGTAGTGTATGAAGGTTCTCCTTTCCCTGCATCCTTACCAACACTTGTTGTCTTTTGACTTCTTGATGATAGCCAACCCAACAGGTCTGGGGTGATACCTCATGATGGTTTTAATTTGTATTTCCCTGATGATTAGTGACGTTGAACTCCTTTCACACACCTCATCGGTCATTTGTGTGACTTCTTGGGAAAAATATCTAGTCAGACTTTTTGCCCATTTTTTAAAATTGTGCTATTTGTTGTTTTTGCTATTAAGCTGTACGAGTTCTATATTGAGTTTCGTATTGCATTATATTTGGGGTGTTAAGTTCTTAGCAGATATGTGATATGCAAATATTTTCCCCATTTTGAGGGATTTTTTTTTTCATTTTGCTGATGGTTCCCCTTGCTGTGCAGAAACGTTTTAGTTTGATGTAGCCCCATTTCTTTAATTTTGCTTCCATTTCCTGTGCTTTCTGTGTCAAATGCAAAAAAAAAAAAACAAAACAAACAAAACAAAAAAAAAAACAACCAACCAAACAAACAAACAAACAAAACCATTGTCAAGACGCTCGTTGTCAAGCATCAGTAAGGAGCTTTTTGCCTGTGTTTTCTTCCAGGAGTTTTATAGTTTCATGTCTTACATTGAATTCTTTAATCCATTTTGAGTTGATTTTTGATTTTTGTGTGTAGTGTAAGATAAGCATCCAATTTCATTCTTTGGCATGTGGATGTCCAGTTTCCTGACACCATTGATTAGAGACTATCCTTTGCCGATTGTGTATTCTTAGTCGAAGCTTAGTTGACCACGCGTGCATGGGTGTGTTTCTGGTTGCTCTCTTATAGCCCATTGGTCCGTGTGTCTGTATTTACATGCCATTACCATGCTGCTTCGATGACGATAGCTTTGTAATATAATTTTAAATAAAGAAGTGTGACACCTCCAGCCCTGCTCTTGCTCAAGATTGCAGCTATTTGGGATCTTTTGCCATTTCATATGAATTTCAGGATTGCTTTGTTTTGTTTTGTTTTTCTATTTCAGAGAAAACATCACTGAAATATTGATAGAAATTGCTTGGGGAGATGGACATCTTAACAATATTAGCTCTTCTGATCCATGAACACAGGATATCTTTCTATTTATTTGTGGGTTGTTTGTGTGTTTTCTGTTTCTTTCATCAACATTTTATAGTTTTCAGTGTACGGCTCTTTCACTTCCTTGATTAAATTATTCCTAAGAACTTTATTCTTTTCGGTGCTATTGTAAAAGGAATTGTTTTTTTAATTCTTTTTTGGGTAGTCTTTTGTTAGTGTACAGAAATGCCACTGACGTTTGTATGTTGCCTTTGTATCTTGCAACTTCTCTGAACTCATTTATTAGTTCTAATAGTTTTTTTGATGAAGTCCTAAGGGTTTCTTTCTTTTTTTTTTTTTCTGTCCTAAGGGTTTCTGCAAAGAAACAATTTTACTTCATTTTCAATTTGGATGTCTTTTATTTTTTCCCCTTAACTAATTGTTCTGGTT